>NW_022900928.1:85715146-85724566 GCF_012274545.1 Fukomys damarensis
TTTTTTTTTTTTTTTTTTTGTACCAGGGATCGAACATAGGCCCTTGCACTTGCAAGGCAGGCAGCAGAACCCCTGAGCCAAACCCCCAGCCCTATCTTTGTCTTTCTAAGGAGTAGTATGTTGTTAAGTGATGAAAGTAGACTGACCTGCCACTGAGGAGAGAATTCCTGGTAAGTCCTCTTCATAAAATGCAGTATGATATTAGAACTTCCATATCCTTGGGATTTTGATAGCTTTGAACTGTGTCTTGAGAATTCACTGGGATTAGAAATTCACATAGACTAATTCATAGGTGCCCTTTTAAATTTGTAGTCCCTAAATGTATTGCAAACATGGTGGCATATGCCTGTAATCCCAGCACTTGAGGGCCACACAGTGAGTTCAAGGTCAGCCTGAACGACATAGTGAGACCTGGTCTCAAAGAAACAACAAAAAAAGTATTCTAAGCTCAAAGCTCTAACACTTGCTTATGTTTAAAGATTGAACATTTTTAATTTAATTCTTTTAAAGAGCCACCTAAACAAATTTTGTGACTCTTTTCTCTTAGTGAATATGTTATTCATAAATATGATAATCATAGACTGAAATATCTGCCTTTGTGTGATAAAATTTGTTTTCATTAATATTTGTCCCTAAAATTTCCATATTTATCATGATAGATACTGAAATATTTTTACATTTCTTAGATCAGTGCTTTCCTCTTTTCCCCATGAACTTCCCTAAACAATAGGCATTTTTATTTTGTATACTGTGTGTGGATTTCACTGAGACTTTATTCATTTTCACCTGTGCCCTGCTAATAAGTCTCAAATTAAACAGCTCCATCAAGTCTGAGCAGCTGGCATAGTGCCCCACTGAGTATCACAAAATAAAAAATGATTATTTGGGGAGGCTACATAATTATATAATGATGAAAATCTTGGCAACCAGAGATGCATATTTTTCAAGATTTGAGAGAAAATTTAATGAAAGTGCCACAAATA
Source organism: Fukomys damarensis (assembly GCF_012274545.1). Taxonomy (NCBI): domain Eukaryota; kingdom Metazoa; phylum Chordata; class Mammalia; order Rodentia; family Bathyergidae; genus Fukomys; species Fukomys damarensis. The sequence continues at coordinate 85,716,130 of NW_022900928.1, forward strand.
TATTACTTAGGATGACAGTTTGCACTTAATATGAGGCCCTTTTCTCTGCAGATTTCAAAGTCCTGACTAATTAATTAGCCTGAATTCCCTTGTATTCTTGATGGTCAAGCATTCAGACAGACCTCCCGGGTGCACGCAGCCATCCTGGAGAAGTGGGAAGAGCACAATTCTGGGATCCCCTGGCTGGTAGCTAGTTAACGCCTATTGGATGTTAGTATTTGTTTCCTTTACTTGTGAGTTTCTGACCTTGGAAGCCTCAACCCAGAGTTAGCAAATCAATGCCTACAGGCTAAGCCTGTCCCCTGCCTGTTTATGCATAAAGTTTTATTAGAACCCAGCCTTGCTTATGTGTGCACACTACTGTCAGGGCAGAGTGGATATGTCCCAGGAAAATTTGTAGAGACCACAAAGCCTAAATCATTTTCTGTTTGAGCCTTCATAAAACAAAAAATTAAAAAAAAGAAAGAAAGAAAGAAAGAAAAGTGCTGGCACCTGATCTAGCCTCTCTGAAGTTATTTCCCCATCTGTGATATTCAATAGCAAATGAACATCATTAAAAGACCTAAGTTTTATATTTGTATATAACAACGATCTTTGATAATGCCTTAAAAAGGAGGTGGAAAATCTCTAGCAATGCTTTTAAAGACAGACTCTTACTATGTGGTTTAGGTTGGTCTTAAACTCACTATGTGGCCCAGGCTGGCCTTAAACTTGTGGCAGTACTCCTGCCTCAGCCTGTTGAGTGCTTGGAATATAGGCGTGTGCCACCATGCCTGGCTATAGCAAATTTTGAAATACTAATTCATTAAAAATGCATCCATTCATTTCTTAAATATTTATCATTACCCACTTAACATCAGACACCACCGTGTACACAGAGAGTGATGCGTGTTAAGAGGCATAAGACAGTTTATCGGTGCAGGGCTAGAGCACTTTCTGACTTAGGCCTTAGGATGAAGGTGGTCTCGTGCCATGGAGGTCCCCCTGGGCCTGTGTGCTCTCCTTGTCCTACAGAGCACTCATAGAAACATCATGCAAGTCATCATGTTAGTTGGGATGGGACCCCTGTCCACCATGGGTAGATGGTCAGGCTGGGTCCATGCCAAGGAGCTATGGTTCAACAATGTGTTTATACTTCTCCATGATCGGGAGCAGAAGAGACCAACACTGTGCATCTCAAGGCACTAGAGACGCACCAGGAAATGGAGTGTAAATTAGTCCATGGGAAGAAAGGTGCAGACTTACAAATGTGGTGGGGCTAGGTGGTGTGGACCAAGTCCAGCCGTGCAGTCTGGTGGGAGAAGAATTAGGTGCTGGATCCTGAGGTACCTAGTTGGAGTGTAGGGGAACAGACCAGAGACTATGGAGTTCTCTGAGTGGTGGTCTGAGTGGTGACCAGAAGGAGTTGGACTTTGCAGTGCAAGCAGGGGAAACTGAGGGCATTTGGCACAGACTGGTACTCCAGAGCAAGGGGGCTACCTTGCCTGCCATAAAGCCATGAGGGGCAGATAGTTTCCAATGGAACCAAGTGAAAGACCAGTTTCTGTGGTCACAGTTTCAGCCTGTAAACTGTCCATATCTTTTTATTTTAGTACTAGGAATTGAATCCAGATCCTTTGCAATGAGCCACATTCCCAGCTATTTTCTGTTTTTCATTGAGACAGGGTTTCACTAAGTTGCCTAGTCTGGGCTAGAATTTGTGATATTTCTCAGACTCCAGAGCTGGAGTTATAGGAGTGCACCATCGCATCTGGCTAAAATTGTTTGGTAGGATATTTATTTATAAATTTATTTATTTATTTATTTATTTTGAGACAGGGTCTTGTTGTGTAGTTCAGGTTGGCTTTGAACTCACTATGTAGCCCAGGCTGGCCTTGAAATCATGGTGATCCTCCTGTCTCAGCCTCCCGAGTGCTGCAATCCAAGGCATGTACCACCATGCCTGCCAGAAAATTTAAATAGATGAGTTTTTATCTATGAGAAATGTGGATAATAATATTGACTGTTATTGTTTCCTCCCTCACAGCTCTGCCCTAATGGTCTTCAACCTTACTGTTTTTACTCTTTCTCCAATCGGTAGGGAGTGGATTTCTGCACTCGGAAGCTCCTCCAGGGAATGGCTATCATCCTTGTCCTCTGCTGTCTTCAACTTCTCTGAGAGGACCTCTTGGATGTCCCTGCCCCTTTGGCATCTCCTTGCTCTGCACCCACTGCCCTGTTCTTCTTGGCTCGACAGTGACTGTGCTGCACGGTGGCTGGAGCTCAGTAGCTTCCTGGTGCACCTGGTGGCTAAGCAAGACTGTGTGCCATGCACCCACATGCTCATAAGCATTTGAACAGCTAAGGGGTTTCTGATGACCAAGCCACTGTATTTCATCGAAGATGCCAGGGTACAGTTTGAGATTGTGACCAAGCCCACGCTTTTCCTCTGTGGGTCAAGGTCTCCCCTGTTGGCGGCACCACAGAAACTAAAGAGACCCATGACCACGCAGTCATGGCTTCTTGGGGCTCTGCCTGCAGAGGACTGGCTGCTCCAATGACCATCCAGGCCATCACAAAATGGGAAGAGGAGACAAATTCAACCTTTGCAGGTACACCTTTGTTTTTGTTCCATGGAAACATTTTGCTCCATTAAGACGTAGGCATCACCAATTGTTTATATTTATGCATGCAATAAGGGGAAGTAACAAGGTCAATCTGAGTTCCCAAAAAGGTACATGTAAGCTTATTATTTGACTGTCTTCCTAAAATGTCGTCCATTCAATCCATTGATAAAGTCTGAGAAAAAAACTAAGCACTGCATTACACAAAATAGATAACAGAAAACTAGATGATAATTTGAGAAACTCTCCTTTTCAATATAATTATTTACTATTTTCAATGCTTGATGCTTATTGTCTATAACTAAGATTGCATAATAATTATTTCTTATAATATAAAAGTCTGTGTTAAAGGCTGGGGATTTAGCTTAGTGGCATCATGCCTGCCTCTCAAGTGCAAGGTCGTGAGTTTGAGCCCTGGTACCAAAAAAAAAAAAAAAAAAAAAAAAAGTCCATGCTAGAGGATATCCTTTTTTCTTAAATACAGGATGCATCCATTGAATTCTAATTTGATAGAAATTATTGACCCAGTCCACATTTTTACAGTCGTCATGTTTCCGAGCAAGCAGGAAGTAGTAGCCTTTGCTGATATTCCCTTCAACCTGTCCTAATGCTGGCTGCTGATCATACAGCAGTGAGTATAAAACTTGGCAATATTCCCTCTTGTCATAAGCTTTCCAATTATTGAAAATTCAGTTTCTCCCTATAGAGGAGAAATCATTAAATATATAGTAAATAATGAGGTTAATTAATTTAACCCTTCTAATTAGGAAACTAATTAAATCAGAAAATTAAAACTGCATTGAGACATTAAAATTAGGAAAGTCTGAATTTAGATCTAACCAATGTCTCTTCCACTTCAATTTCAAAAGAGGACTCCGTATTAGTTATAAAAAAATATCAGTCAGCAGACTGTTTGGGACATAAATAAATTTTTATAGTGTGGGTATTTTTTGAGAGTTTGCTTCTTTTCTAATTTTACTTTATATGAAATCAAAACTTTTTCCTATTAAAAAACCTTTGCAGAATGAATGAGAAAAGTCTAAAATCTGCATGGATTCAACTCAAACTCTGCCAGTAACTGTGAGCATGGACAAGCCACTTAAATGAAGTAGTTCTCACTTTTCTTGTCCTATATATCTGCCAGAAAAGAAATGTGACTGAATCTACCCTCTTGGAGGTGGAAATAAATTTAAATAGGAGTAGCAAACCAGACACTTGAGTTGGAGAAAATTGTTAAAACATTTGTCAGTGTGATAAGGACAAGAACCAAATTCTGGCTCAGATCTCAATTAATTAGCTGATGAACCAACAGATAAAGACATATTTTGCAAATATGCTCCTCTCTCTTTATAGCACCAATCTGCCATACCTTGTCAATATGACTCTTGGACATAGATCTGTATTCTCAGGGGAGGTCTCAGAGCAACCGCCAAGTGAGCAAAAAAGTTGTGCTTGCATTGCCATTGGACAGTGTATTTCTAAACTTAAAAATATCCAAGCAGGTGTCCAGTTAGGAATTTTAGGGTTCTGCCATCATTCTCATGCCACATGCAATTGACAAGGGCATCTGAGGGGGGAAGCAAATTCAGACTCCCCAAAAGTGAGGTCCCCAAATCACTCCATAGCAGAGGAGGTCTTCTGTAGACTTGGGTTTTACCTACAGAAGGCAAGAAACCCCAATTTGTGGAGTTTCCTGAGTTTCAGGACTCTGTTGTTTTCTGTGTACTGCTCCTGCCTGGCACCCAGAAACTCTGATAGAAATGCAGTGTAGCCCATCTGATCAAGGTGATATAATTATAATGCATAAATTGAAGCTGATAGAACACAACTTCCTCCCCCAAATTTCTTCACTCTGGTGACTGTAAACAAATGTGTTCATCTGACCCATCAATGCAGCTGGTAACAGTTTTATTTTCATACACCTCCAAAGCCATAAATGAAGCAATAGAAATTTTCCATCACCCTTTAGGCTGGCCAATTCCAACTTAAAATGCATCTTGTCATTTCCTGGGCATGCGTGTCGTCTTCAGTCCTTGCGTGTTGGATTAAGACAGCATCAGATTCAAACGTGGAAAGATTTGATATATCAAAAAAAAGCAGTTCCTGAATGGATGCCCAATTCTTCATGATAGGACATGTAAACGAGTCAACGGCCTGGCCTCTCCTGCTGGGTCCATAGAACCTGAATAAGGGCAACTTCCAGAGGTCCCCCAGTGCCACTGAAATGCGGACTCCTTACTGGGGCAAAATAAATACAGTAACTGAGCTGCCACAGAGAAAAGCAAGATACCATAGTGTGAAGAATCTTAATCTTTTAAGAACCATCAATTGGTGGAAGTATTCTGGGCAGGGATCCTGGAGGGAATTACTTGATGGCAGATTAACTCCCTTTGAATAATAAAAGTCTGTGGTAATGCCCTGGAAACGGCAGCATTATCCTGCCTGCTGGTGTCATCTCTCCTAAGTGTGAAGGGATCCATGCTTTAACCATAGGTGGAAACCAGTCAAACAAAAAGACAAAGAATGCAAAACCACATTTCCTCTGCAGTAGATCCTTGTCCTTCACTGTGATCACTCTTGCCTTTTCTGTGGGATGACAGTTCTCCCTTAGCTTTTACTTGCCCCAGGGACTTGCTTTAGTCTGGTTTCTCCAAACTGTGGAGACAAAGGCTGTGTGCAAGAGAGCAGGTGGGAAAGTAGCCCAGGAGCCAAAACAGGGCCTGGCCGGAAGGACATGTCACTGAGGGGCAAGGCGACTCTGGTACTCAGCCAGGAGGTCCTTCTGAGGAGACTGGGGACATGGGCTTCACAAGTGGAAAGCAAAAAGGAGGCTTTCACTCATGGGTTCTTTTTAACTTGACACAAGGTCTCTCTATGTATTCCAGGTTGGCCTTGATGTAGCCCAGGCTGGCTTTGAACTCATAGCAATCCGCCTGTCTCAGCCAAATGCTGGGATTATAGGTGGTTCTCACCTGCCCCTGAGCAAGTGATTCCTGTGCCAGCTCTGCTGCAGTTTTACCTTCTCTCTGAGTGGGTTAGAAACTGGGTTGTTACAGTGAAATTTAGTGAAAGTTACCTGGTGGTCGAAGTGGAAAAACAGGGACATCCCCTAAACCCAGTTGGGGTTCTCTCAACATCTGCCTGTCAGGCCAGCTGTGTCCCACAGTGTTAGAGTAACCTGAAGCATGACGGAGACCACCAGACCCAGCAAAAATGAGGCAATAAGCAAGGTTTAATTTTTAGCCTGGGTGCAGGCTGGTCAAGGGCGACAAAGCCTTTGACCCTGGAGGGCTGGGCAAGGGGAAACTTTACAGAGGAGTTTGGGTAGGGGAGGGATAGTGCCAGGAGGAGAGGGCAATTTTGTCTTGCAGTGGAGGAAGTCTAGTAGTCTCCAGGGATATCTGGACCCAAAAGTGTTGCTGCACCGGGCAGGCTGTTTATCTTGAACCCAGGCGTTGGCTTCCTGTTATCCTTTGCACCTTGTAGGATGTTTAACTGTGTTGCCTGGGAAGTTTTTCTCCCTTGCTTGGGCTGGTGTCTAACACACAGATTTCACCCCTTCTAAAGTGATGTCACCTTGTTCCAGTGTCACCACTGTGTATAGGGGAACAAGGGGCCCCATCTGGAGTGCTGCACCCCCAACCCATTGCTATAAAAGGGGTAATCTCCAGAGTTCTTCTCTGGGGAGGGTCTATGGATGTGCTGAGTATAGAAAGGATGAGGCGGGAAGATTGCCCAACTTGGAGGTCAGACAGGTGCATGGACAGAGTAAGCAGATCCTGGTACCAGAACGTCAAAGTCCAGTTTCATTTCCACAGGGAAGGGAGGGAGGTCTGTGTCCAGAAAAGGATGGATCCAACTTCTACATGTCTATTTTATATTCCCTCCCCTCTGTTCCTTGCAAGAAAAGTCTCGTACACAACTGTACCTAGTTTGATGGTGATTTGAGGGAAAGGAGCCCTTTCATCTCCTTGGAGCTTGCTTTGAGTAAATCCTTTTGCTTTTTTACCAAAATTAATGACCTCCTTTGATTGGATCAGCAGTGACCAAACAAATGTAAGTGGCTGGTAACACAATCACTATTAGACTATGATTAAAAAAATTTTTTTTCAGTACTGGTTATTGAACCCATGGCTTATGCACAGAGCTATATCCCAAGACCTTATTTTTTATCTTCAGGTGGGGACTTACTGAGTCCCTAAGTTGCCCAGGCTGGGCTCCAAATTTAGATACTCCTGTCTCAACCTCCCAGAGTGCTAGACTTATAAGCATGTGCCACTATGCCTGACAGGCTAGGACAACTTTTATTATTATGTGTAGTATTTAGTGTGCCGTTTGGCTTAAATCAATTCCAAATATGGTCCAGTATTTTATATTTAGCTTTATCCTCTCACCCCACTCTTACAGTAAAACATTGGTTTTCAGGTCTTCCTCTTGTTTCCCAGTTGCTGGACCACAAAGCCTGTGGGCAAATGGAAAACTTTCATTTTGTTTGTCTAAGACATGGTATCATTACGTAGCTCAGGCTGGCCTCAAACTTTTGGGGATCCTCCTGCCTCAGCCTACCAAGTGTTGGAATTATAGGCATGGGCCGCCATGCCCAGCTACATGTATGCTTTTAAAGCATAAGTTTTCAGCCCTGGCTGTTTATAAAGATAGCAAGAGTGTGAAAATGCTTACACATCTGGTGGCGAACCTTCTGAGATATTAAATGTATTAGTGTATTAGTTTCCTTCCTTGCTGAAATGAAAGACATGCACTGGATGGCTTGGAACAGCAGAAATTTATTCTAGTTCTGGATGCCAGACATCCCAAATCAGGTGTCAACAGGCCCTAGCCTTTGCAGGCTCAGGTGGAGATCCTCTTCAGCCCTTGGCTTTCTCTGGCTTGTAGATGTGTTATTGAGTAGCTCCTTCTAAAAGTGGCTCGCCAAATAAAAGTACTGGGTTTTGGGTTGCTCACCTCTCCTGAGGTTAGATTCCAGGTTCTCCTGGGATGTATCCTTCTTTTTGTCACTTGGACTTCTTCCTGTGTACCTGTGTATCCAAATTTCCCTCTTATAGGACACAGTTAATTGGATTTAGGGCCCACCTAATCTAGTATAAGTATCTTAGCTTCACTATAGGTGCAAGGACCTTACTTCCAAATAAAATCACATTCCCAATATGGAGAGTTAGAATCTTAGGAGTCAATATTCCTTTTGGGGCAAATACAATTCAACACCAAGAAAAGCAGGCAGCCCCCAGCCATCCAGTCACAAAACACTCACCTGCAAATGGCCAGGAAGGTAAGCATTCTCAAATGCCTGTGCCACTAGACCTCACACCACGGGACTTCAGGGTCTGCATGTTGGGCATCCTCTGTCTTCTATCACTCCCCATTTTAACTTTACATCAAGTCATCAATTACTTTATATCTACACTGGGTGTGGTGGTGTTGTAAGACCTAAAGTCTCACTTCCACTCCACGGAGCGTGGACAGCCGAAAGGCCTCCACGAGGCTGGGCCCTAACACCCAGCGAGGCTCCAGGAACATGACAGAGAACCGAGAAACCCAGGAAGGAACACACCAGCCTAGATGGTAAAAGACCTTTATTAGTCTGGCCAGACGGCACTCCCAGAGCCAGGTGGCTCAGAGAGGCAACTGCTCAGGGGCTGAGGTACTTTTTATAAGGTTTTTCTAAACAAAGAGTCAGGGAATTCACAGAACAAGACTGCAAACACATTGCTTATCTTATGCAGGAAATGTTCTAGGGTCACCTTTTGTCAAACCATTTGCCCCTGGGCGGGCTGTTAACCAAGGTAGCAATTAGCATATGAAGAAGCACAGTCTGG
>NW_022900928.1:85725650-85726127 GCF_012274545.1 Fukomys damarensis
TGGTCAGGGGGCCAGATTCCGAGGGCAAAAAAGTAGCAGGGTTTAAGGTTTTAACTGGAGCAAAATATAAGGGGGATTTTCACAGATGAGGGCCTGATATTATGTGACTCTATTATTTGAGAGCCATCAATGTCCTGTTATTCAATAGTTCTAAAAGGCATGGGAAAACTGAATAATTTACTTTTTCCTAATGTTATCTGGCCAGCTTTCTCAATTAGCATTACTGCAGCTGCCAGGGCTTTATAAACAAAGGAACTATCTCCTTACAGCTGGATCTAAACTCTAAGATAAATATATCACTGGCTAATTCTATGGGCCTATTCCTTCAAGGAGCACCCCTAAAGCAGTATGATTTCTTTTAGTCAGGTACAAACTAAAAGGCTGGGTCACATTTAGGATCCCTGATACAGGGGGGCAGCAGAAAGTTAGTTTTAGCTGTTTAAATGTTGACTCTTGCTCTTTACTCTATAATAATCA
>NW_022900928.1:85728144-85728901 GCF_012274545.1 Fukomys damarensis
GGGTTCTGTTTCAGAAAACGGCCTTGTTTATTTGCCTGGAGGGCTCTTTAAGCATAAGCCCTCCTCCTTTTCTTTTGATGTACAAAGGAGGCTACCCAGCTCTTCCCATTCGCTCTCCTAACCAATTCTCTTTCACACACACGGTCACCTAAGAAGTTAATACATTCCCTCCCTGGGTCCCCTTCCAAAGACAAACTAGGGAGCAACCCAGGGGATCTCACCATTCAGACAGATGATTTTATTCATTTTCCTTCTTTCTGTTCAACTATTGACGAGCCGGCCTCTGCGTCCTAGAAAGGGAACCCAGGAAATCCTGGGGGCGCGCACCTTTTCCCTTCCAAGGAGGCAGACAGTCGCTTGCTCAGGTGGGACTCGGATTGACACAGGGAGCGAAGCTTTCCATGAGAGAATTTAACCCCGTAATCATCCTTCTGCTCAGGGAAAAAAAACAATTTTAAAATTAGTTAGAAAGCAATCCAGTGGGGTGGTCTTGGAGCTGGATGCTCCCATCTTGTCCCTAGGAACAAATTTAGTTTAACACTCAACAGATGAGACACTGACAAGACAGACAGGCGCCACACAAAAAGAAAAGCTTTGATTCTACTACCCGGAGTCCTCGTCAGGGCCGGGGTCAGGGGAGATTTCCTGGCTCGTCAGCCACCTCGATCCTGACAAACAAGACAGTTGCAACCGCCAACACAAAGCTTACCTCCGGAGGCTTTCAAAGGTCTGTGTCTGAGAATCTCCTGCTGGATCC
>NW_022900928.1:85729226-85734274 GCF_012274545.1 Fukomys damarensis
AAAGAGACCTTTATTAGTCTGGCCAGACGGCACTCCCGGAGCCAGGTGGCTCAGAGAGGCAACTGCTCAGGGGCTGAGGTACTTTTTATAAGGTTTTTCTAAACAAAGAGTCAGGGAATTCACAGAACAAGACTGCAAACACATTGCTTATCTTATGCAGGAAATGTTCTAGGGTCACCTTTTGTCAAACCATTTGCCCCTGGGCGGGCTGTTAACCAAGGTAGCAATTAGCATATGAAGAAGCACAGTCTGGCCTATTAGCATGGAGTCACTTTAGCCTATTCAAGTCTTACAGTGTATGCCTGTAATCCCAGCACTTGGGAGGGAGGCTGTGGCAGGAGGTTCACCTCAAGTCTGAGGTCAGTTGGGGCTAGTGAAACCTTGTCTCAAGAGCAAACAAACAAATCAAAACCAAAAAATTTCTCACATTGTTTCATGTCCAGTACTCTCAAGGCCACAGTTGGAAGCAGCACACCCAAATTAGGGTCACCTTAGGACATTTATTTATGAAGGGGCTAATTAATATGTGGTGGGTAATATGTAGAGGTAATGAAAAAACACAGGCAAGAAGGACCACCCCAGGCCCAAAGAACGAGTGGAAGGAAAGATCCCTGGAACCTTTGCTACTGCTAGGCATCCTGCCAAGGAACCTGGGATATGAGCATGTCTGTAATCCCAGCACCTGGAAAGCTGAGGCAGGAGGATCCTGTTGAATTCAAGGCCAGCCTGGGTTACACAGTGAGTCCAAGGCCAGCCTGAACTACATAGCAAGACCCTGTCTAATAAAATAACAACAAAAATGAATCTGTTTTTGGAACAAACAGAGGGAAGGAGCAGAGGCAATGCCTGTTGTCTCCGAGTTGCATACCTGATATGGCCTGAGTTAGCAGGCGCCTCCTCCCAGCTGGAGTATGGTGGTTCTATTGTTTCTCTACAGATCAGGTTATAAAGGGTGGTTGAAGTAACCTCATAGAAAGACTTTCTTAAGCAGAACAGTGACAAAGGTGCAGTCTGTTCTCAGCTTTCTAGGTCCAGCCTGCCTGAGGCACCTGAACAGCTATCCCTGGGTCCCCTGTACTCCCGGGTGATGATGAAGGGCAGGTCAGGCCAAGCATAAGGCACTGACTCACAGCAGGAGTCTGTGAGTCTTGAGGAATGTGGTAATTTTCTTCTCATCTTTTCTGTTTCCGCAGCCCTGTAATCTGTTTCTTCTTGGGGTGATAGATCTTGGTCTTCTTCCTCTTCTCGAGTGGCTGTCACTGCCTAGTACTTCAGCTGACTTCATGAGTCAGGCGCCCCTAGGCAGGCAAACTTTGTCCTCGGCTTCATATACATAAGCTTGAGGGCAGCAGAAACCACTACCCACTTTTTCTTGTCATAAGGTGGCAGGATCTCATCAAACACCTTGAGGTGGTCCAGCGCGGCCTGGTTTGGATCTGTGAAGCAGCATTCCTGGCATGGTCTGCCAGAAGATATGCTGGGGGCCTGGAAGTGGTAGGGCCCACCGGATAGGTTGGTGTTTATCCACTTGGGGAGGAAAGTCAGGTAGTTTTAATGTGTCTTGGTAGAAACTGCCAGGAATGAGCCACTGAAGTGCACAGCCAGCACCTTCTGGCTCAGCAGTCCCCTGCTTGGTCACAATGGCCTCAGCGATCCAGCATCATAAATTGGGCTGCTTTATGTTGTATTATACTTTCTTTTTCGTTGTTGTTTTTTGAGACAGGGTCTCACTATGCAGTTGAGACTGACCTGGAACTATGTAGCCCAGGCTGGTCTTGAACTCACAGCAATTCTCCTGCCTCAGCCTTCTGAGTGCTGGGATTACAGGTGTGCGCCACCACGCCTGGCTTTGTATTATACGAATCTTAATTTGTAGAAAAAAATTGAAAAGTGGCCAAGATTGGCAATATGCCATCAATGTCATTTCCCTTCCCTAGACACCCTTACAGCTCAGAATGGGTTCACAAGATGAGGCTCTAGCCAGTGGAGGTGGGCAGAGTGGGAAGTGTCCTGCTTTCTAGCTCTGTGAAGTGCTCATGTGTTAGAACCACTGATCCAAGTTGTCTTGACCAACATGGGTCTGTGTCCTAACACATGGTGCTCACTGTGACAGAGGTACAGGTACTTACTGCTTGATCTTAAAGTTTGGGACAGTCTAATGAACCACACATGGAGTCCTATTTTAAGATGCCAGCTTATGGCAACATTGTTTATAGTTGTTAAGTGGGAAATCAAGGAATGTGAGATGACAGCATTAAATTATGGTACAAATGGAGTGTTATTGTTATGGTTTATACCTAAAATGTCCCCCCACAAGCTCCTGTGTTCAGAGGATGGTGGCTAGGCCAGGAGGCCTCTAATTTCATCAAATGTTACAATACATTGATGAAATCACAATCTGATGACATTGTTAGGTGATGGAAACAGAAGGTAGGGCCTACTGGAAAGAGTGCTCCTGGGGGTGTGACTCTATCTGCTCACAGGCCCTTTCTTTTCTGGCTCTTTTCTTTGCTCCCTGGCAGCCAGGAGTTTCTGCCTTACCACAGGACTAATAGCCAGCTGACCATGGACTGGCACCTCAGAATCATAAATGAAAACAAATCTTTCCTCCTTTGTCAGATAGTTTGTTACAGAAATGAGAAACAAACACAGTTAAGTATCCACTAAAGGATATAGATCCATTATTTACTGATAATGGAAGGTATTCTTCATTTTTTTTTGAAAGGGGCATTAGAAGTGTGTGCAGGGTGTTTTTCTTGTTAAAGGAAAAATACATCTATATGGGACAATGCCTGGGAGGATCTCAGAAGGGATTTAGGATAATTTACTGTTTTACTTGTGTTTCTCAGTTTTTCCATGCTGGTTGACTAGCTAAATGATCACTTGGGCCACTGAGAAGTCTGTCCTATGTTTCTAAGTATTCTGAGTATTCTGTCCCTTTGATGAGAAGGGTGTATTATAGCCTATAAATCCAGACTAAAGATTTATTGAACATGAATAACATCTAATGCTGAGGGGTGTGTGACTTAACAAAAAATGAAGCCAAGATTGAGACTGTTGTATACAATATAGAAATGCATTTTAAAAAGTCATTTGGTAATACTTACCTAAGTAACTGCCCTGAGTTTCTCTCAGAAACTGGGATGATATATTCCCAATTCTACTTTTCTCATTTTTACATTTTCATTTTTTCTAAGTTCAGTATAATTTTCCAGGGGAAAATGGGAACTATGTTACCATGTTTACCAAATCAGCATCAGCACTATGGGTGTTCATTCTCTGGAAGTCACAACATGATTATGATTTAAATTTACTTGGGAAAACTCCATAAAATATCAACACTCAGAGCATCATCATATTTGGGGTACTACACACCTCAAAGTCACAGCAGAGATACAAAACTTTTTTTTTTAATGAACTATTACCTTAACTGGGTCATCTTCCAAGTGTCACAAAAATCAGTGATAAAGAATTATCTATGAATAAAATACAGCAATCTCAATGTGGCATTTTCCCTAATTTTTTTTTTTTTTTTTTTGTACTGGGGATCGAACTCAGGCCCTTAGCTTGCGATGCAGGTGTGGAACCACTAAGCCAAACCCCCACACCCCTCACTGTTTATCTTTAAAAGCTGGATGGCCATTCATGACTTCAGGACATTTCTTAAGACTTCCTTAGAACATCTACTATCCAAATGAAGGCGATTTCAGGTAAAATTTGGCTAAGACGCTGAACCATTTTTTGCATGATTTTGCCTCACAGATCGAAAGGATTTTAATTGTGCAGGTTTCTTAAGCCCCCAACTTGCCTTACTATCAGTACTTGAAGTAAGGTAAACTGGTCCTGCTGAATATTACTGATTATATTCTTCATTTACAAAATAAGACACCAGGTTGAAGTCAGCTTCAAGTGTTTTAACAAAATGACCTGTTTTTAACTAGTCTGTGTTTAACTAGGCAGCAAAGAGCTAATAAAGTTCCACACAGGCCAATGAAGACATGTTGTGTATTTGGAAATACAATTTATCACGCGGGCATTTTCAGTATATTCTTGTGTATTCAAAAATTTCCTAACTACAGAGTGATGTCACAAAAACAAAAATGGATGACAAATTCTTGGTTATTCATTTCAGGCCAGCATTCAATGTTTTCATTGTTTGTAAAAGACATCCACTAGGCTTAAAACAGGGTTTCAGGTGGCTTATAGTAAAAAGCTACCCAGGCATGGTGTTGCAGGCATGCTTGTAATCCCAGCAGTCCGGAGGCTGAGAGAGGAGGATCGTGGCAAGTTCAAAGCCAGCTTGAACCGAATAGCAAGAGCCTATCTCGGGGTGGGGGTGGGGGGAAGAAACAAATGTAAAAGGCAGCAATCAGAAAATACAATGAACACTGTGTACCATTTACTTTGCTCTAGCAAAATCACTCACACCCGTACAAATTTAAAGACAACCAAAGTGGCTAGGTACTGCGCGCTGGCCAAGGAACCAGATGACGACGTTCACCTCTAGGGACTATTTTCATCACGGACTCCAGTAATAAGATACAGGCCAATTTGAGCCTCCAACGTGACGGAGCTGTTGCATCACGGTGTCACGGAGAACTGCAAAGGTCGTTTTCGCTTTGACCTCCCGACTAACGTTTGCAGCAAAGGCTTCTGGCCTCTGTCCCGACCCCCACGGACCAGCGACGCCGGGGACCGCCCCGTCTGGTCCGCCTTCTCGGTCGGCCGCGGTCTCTAGGTGTCTCCCGGAGTGGGACGCGGTCCCCGCCACAGTCAGGGCTAGCGCGGCACAGAGCTCCGCATCAGGCGCTGTCGGGGGAATGCACACGCGCGGCCCAAAGCCATGGCTAGACAGGCCCAAGAGTTGCTTCCAGCTCGGCTGCAGGACGTCGCGACACTCGCTCCACTAGGTCGCCGTAGCTGTTGCCCCGGCCAAGCTTCCCGCACCCGCTGAGCGCATGCGCCGACCGAGGCCGCGCGGGGTGACGGGAGGGGCCGTCCGTGCCCGCCCCCGGGAGAGTTCATTACGGCCTGCGGGGGTAGCCGGG
>NW_022900928.1:85735044-85838860 GCF_012274545.1 Fukomys damarensis
CGCTGCACGCAGCCGGGGCCCTGGCGGAGGGGCCGGCCTTCCTGGCCGGGGTTGTTCACCTGGGGTGGAATATTCCCTGCAAACACCGACACAGCGGGAGCTTCATTTCCCATGCCACAGGATGGTGTGGGTTGTCCCGAGCAATAATTTTGTTTAACCATCAGAGTGTATTAATCTGTGCTAGGAATGCACCTTAGTTTTTAGTCCGTGGTAGAAATGCACCTCAGTTTGGCATTTTGAGGCCAATCTTCAAAACTTCCTTTCTTAAAGGAAAGCAGCGCCGAGCCTGGAAAAAGGAAATAACCAGTGATCCTAACTTAGACGCATGGAGCGGTGGACATAAACATTTCACAGAAGTGGGTGGTAGAGAAGGCATTATGGAATGCTGATGGCCTTCCAAAGGCTTGTCGGTGTCTGTGTCACTAAACCTCCTTCTTTAGGTCCTTTTCTTTCTTTTTCTTTTTTTGGGGGGTGGGGTTTACAGGCGTGTACCACCATACCTAGCTCCTTAGGTGCTTTTCTACTCTAACTTCAGGTTGCAGAGACTTACATACAGCTTTGAGTTTAAAGAGTTAAAATCCTTGAGTGATCAAAATGAGCACTTGAGACTGACTTTTTCTAGTGTTTGTCATTTCCATTTTTTTTCTCCCTATCCACTCTTGCCTCTCCTTCCTGCTCTTCGTTTTAGGGTTTTGGCTTTTGCAGGAGATTTGAACCCAGTGTTACTTGAAATGGGGAACAAGCTGAATTCCAACCATATTTGCTCACCTAGATGTCAAATCTTAAGCGTACTTAAGAATGCCCTTGGCAAATGGTTTAATGTGAAATAGCGTGTTTTCTAAAAAGGTCAGAGCCAGGGCATCTGTTTTGTACGTTTTGCAAATGTGGATTAATAGAGTACCATACCATGAGCATCTATTATGTGTTAGGCACTGGACCAGGTGTCAGAAGGAGGAAGGGGCCCCTCCATGGTAGGAAAAGGAGCACACCTGAGCAAGGAAGAGTGCAGGTGGTAAATGCTGAACAAGAACATGCTTTTCCACTGGGATTCATAGAAGACCCCACTGAATTGTCACAAAGTAGGTGTCATTTCAGTTTAGTCTTGAGATAAGCAAAAGAGAGATTATCTTCACATGAAATGTACATGCTAGAACTTGACATTTGTGTATGTGGGATACATGAGGATGTTCACTGTATCTGGAGTGTGCGATAAATCAGGCTGGAGATACCGGGAGCGTGAGCTTGGGAAAAAGCTCTAGGACTCGAGCTAAAAAGTGAGAAGATGAAAACAGAAAACCAAGACTATTGTTTCAGGAGGTTGTCATGAAAAGGAAGCAGAGTAGGGGCCTGAGGAAGAGGAAAGGTTAGCTAGGGCCTTGCAGTGAGCATGAGTGTGTTGTGTAACGGTGGGGCTGGTAGCATGGATGTGTGAAGCCAAAGGTGCTTGGGATTAAGAGAAGGAAGCCAAGAAGGCCCCTGTTACAGATGTGGCTTGCATAGCACCTAAGGCAGTTTCAGGACTGATCTGGGTTCGCCTGCCCAGTGCCTGGTCCACTGTGTTCTTCCAGTGTATTTTTGCCTGGCTAACACCTGTGATTCTTCAGCTTGCGAGTCTGAGGATTCCATTCAGGAGTCTCTTCCTTTCTCTAGTGATGATGAAACTACTCCAATCCCAAGGTAGTGGCCCAGGAGGAGTGACCTGCATGGCCTGGTCTCAGCAGCAGCTGCTGTGTCTTAGTCTGTCCTTCTGTCTGTCTTGAAGACCTGATAGCTGGTAGCTGTCTCATAGTAGCCTCTGTTGCTTCGACAATAAATCAGGATGTGCTGCTTTTTATTGTCCCCAAATGTTTCATTGGCATATTATTCAGAGTAAAAGATTAATTCTCCATAGAGCCTATGATGTATTTTTATTAAAATGTTCTGTCACTTCCAGTGATTATTCACATAAACCAGATTTATTTTATAAAAACATAAATATAAAATACTGATATAAATATAAAATATTTTATAAAAACATAAATCACATTTACTTTAATTGTGTGTTTTTTTAAAGGTTATTCAGCTTCTTAAAGCTGGAAAAGCCAAAGAAGTATCCTACAATGCTCTCGCCTCACACATAATTTCAGAGGATGGGGACAACCCGGAGGTTGGAGAAGCTCGGGAAGTCTTTGACCTACCTGTTGTAAAGGTGAGTAGGAAATCTGATTCTTTTTTTTTAAGCAAAACATTTATTGGTACATTTTGGATATCATAATGTTAACACTCATCATAGGGAATTTGTACCTGTACATGATATATCTTGCTTCTTTTTTTCCCATTCCCCTTCCTCTCTTTGACCCCTCTTCCCCTTCTTATTTACAAAAGCTTTGTTTCCATTTTTCCTTCTATTCTTTTTTTTTCTTGTCCCATCTTGCCTTCTCTTCCTCCCTCCCTCCCTTATCCCCCCTTCTTATTTGAACATTTTCTTCCTGTTTCCCTATATCTGTTATACATTTTGGTCCTTATTTCCATTTTTGGTTTCTCACATCAGAGAATGTGATATTTATACATGTGTGTGTGATTTATCTCACTTAAGGTTATGATTGCAAAGTGCATCCATTTAGCTGGAAATATCTGAAGCTCATCCTTCTTTATGGCCTAGTAGTACTCTATTGCATATTTAAAAAACCTACATCTTTATCCATTCAGCAGTTGATGGGCATTTGGACTGTTTCCAAGATTTAGCTATTAACAAGCTTTGCTGCTAAAAACATGGGTGTGCATATATCACTGTGGTATGAGGCTTTTAATTCTTTCGGAAAGATACAAGAAGGGCTGGGCCAAGGATTTAGCTTAGTAGTTCTGCCACCTGCCTTGCAAGTGCAAGGTCCTGAGTTTGATCCTGGGTAGCAAAAAAAAAAAAAAAAAAAAAAAATTTTTTTTTGGGTAACAAAAAAAAAAAAAAAAAAAAAAGATACAAGAAGGGAATACCTGGGTCAAATGAAACTTCTAGTTTTAGGTTTTTGAGGACTCTCCACACTGATTTCCACAGTGGCTGCACCAGTCTATACTTTCACCAATAGTGGAGAAACGTTCCTTTTCCCCCACAAATACTGCCAGGATTTGTTATTGGTGGATTTCTTGATAGCAACCATTCTTTCTAGAGTGAAATGGAGTCTCAGTGTTGTTTTAGTTTGTGTTTCTCGAATGACCAGTGATGTTGAACATTTTTTCATATGTTTATTTGCCATTTTTATTTCTTCATCTGAGAAGTGTGTATTTTTGATGCCCATTTTTAGATTGGGTCTTAAATTTGTGGGGTGGCTCTGATTTTTTTGTACTGGGGATTAACCTTGCTCTTGTAAGGCAGACAGCAGAACCACTGAGCTAAAATCCCTGGCCCAGCTCTGATTTTTTTTGAGTTTTTTAATATATTCTAGATAATAGTCCTTTGAGGAACAGCTGGCAAAAATTTTTCACACTCTGGGTTGTCTCTTTTCTCTGTTGGTGGTTTCTCTTGTGCAAAAGCTTTTTGATAAGAAGTCCCATTTGTCAATTCTTTGTGATATTTCCTGTGTGATTGGGGTTTTGTTCAAAAGTCTTTGCCTACACAGATATCTTCAAGTGTTCTACCTATTCTTCAAGCAGATTTAGTGTTTTTTTTTTTTTTTGGTGCTGGGGATAAAACATTTTCTGTTTTAATGTTTAGATCTTTGGTCCATTTCGATTTTATTTATTTTTATTTATTTTTTTGGTACTGGGGATTGAACTCAGGACCTTGAGCTGGCAAGGCAGGCAGCAGAACCACTGAGCTAAATCCCTGGCCCATTTTGATTTTAGATTAGGGCATGGTGAAAGATATGGGCCTAGTTTTAATCTTGACCATATGGTGGAAAACCAGTTTTTCCAGCACCATTTATTAAAGAGGCTGTTTTTCTTCCAGTGAAAGTGTTTGGCTCCTTTGTCAAAGATAAAGTGGCTCAGTATGTCTGGAGTTGTTTCTGCATCTTCTAATCTTTTCTATTGATCCTTGGGTTGTTTTCTTTGCCATTATCATGCTATTCTTATCACAGTAGCTTTGTGGTATAATTTGAAGTCAGGGATTGTGATGCCCCTGCCTTGATTTTGTAGCACAGAATTGCTTTTGCTCTTCTGGTTCCAAATGAATTTTAGGATTATTTTTCTTAATTTTGTGAGATAGGCTATTGGTATTTTGATTGGGATTACATTAAATCTGTATAAGAATTTTGGAGGTATGGCCGTTTCATTATATTGGTTATTCCTAACCAAGAGTAAGGGTTATCTTTCCATTTTCTGATATCCTCTTTGATTTCTTTCAGAGCACTGAAGTTTTTCATGCAAAGTTCTTTTCCTTTGTTAGATTGATTCCTCTGTATTTCATTTCTTTGGATGCTATTGTGAAAGGTGGTGTTTCCCTAATTTCTCTTTCAGTGAGTTTGTTGTTCATGTACAGGAAGGCTATTGATTTTTGAGTGTTGACTTTGTATCTAGCTACAGGACTGAATTTGTTTATTAAATCTAGAAGTTTTTTGGTGGAGCTTTTGGGGTCTTGCAAGTCTGATATTATATCCTTGCATCATGTGTCTTGAAGCAATATGGTGGCATTTTAGTGTAGTTCTTTACAGGGTTTGTTAAACTTCGGCTGTAAAGGAAGTTTGCCAGATGAGAAAATCCCTTACTATCTTGGTAACTACCTCATCTCCAGCCTTTGAGTTCATCATGTGGGAGCATCTGTCTGATGTGACAGGGTTTCTGTGTACTTGATTCTGGGTCAGTTATTGTGTCTGCTGCAGGCTAGCATGGGTACAGGCTGTCTCTGCCTGGAAACTCTAAGCCAGGAAACTTGTGTTAGGAGTGGGTCTGTTGCTGGGAATCAGATGGTGTTGGGGGTCACACTGTGGGAAGGTGTAAATGATCCCGAAAGCAGGCTAAGGCCTGTCAAGTGTAGTGCCTGCGACAGGACTGCTTTCCTTCCCCTTGGTGGCAAGTGGTCCTGATTCCAGCTGAGCAGCTGAAGGGAGTCTGTTCCACTTTACTATGCTGGTTAACTACTCTGACAAGGATCACAGTGGCCATTAGTCACACTTTTCCTGGTGGCTGTCCACTCTACCCTCCTACCTGACTCGTGGGTAGTTTATTAGTAATGTGGCTGGTGGGTGAGTTCCAGAGACTGTTGCTCTATTGTGGCCAGTTAGTAACCGCTGTTAATGTGTGTTTTAAGGTTGGTTAGTTGTGTCATGTGGGCTGATCCTTCAGTTTTCTCTGTCCCATCCAAGTGCTAACCAGACCAAACACCTTCCCAGATCTGGCGTGTTCAGGGTGGGATAGCCCTGGGCCCACCAGTTTTGTTTGTAAACTGCTCATGTTGTATTCATTAATTTTTTGTACCTATTGTTTTTTTCTCTTGATACTGTTAAATGCTGTGCCTTAAACAAGTCAGTTTTACAGCTCCTGTGGTTTAAATAAATGACTGCCTTTGTGTCAGATAGGGTAGAGGACACCAGTATCCAGGGCCTAACACTGCTTTGCAGGTTTAGGAATTTGATTTTGGTTTTTTGAGACAGGGTCTTACTATGTATTTGAGACTGACTATGTATTTGAAACTCACTGTGTAGCCCAGGCTGGTCTGGAACTCACAGCAATCCTCTTGCCTCAGCCTCCCAAGTGCTGGGATTGTAGGTGTGCGCCACCACACCCGGTTTAGGAATTTGACTTTTGAAAACAAACAAGTAAGTAAGTGGATCTGCCAGGAGAAGCTTCTCAAACCGAACTCTGAAGAGACTGCTGCCCAAGCCTGAGTGGCTGTTCTTTGTGGTGGTAGACATTGGTGAGCTCTGCGCTTAGTACATATTTCAGCACAGTCATGCAGACTTTTGTGTTCAGGCCTTTGGTGGAGTCCTTGCTGGTCCACATGATGCCACTGGGAGCCAGGGCACCCCCTTCTTTCCTGTCTGTATGTCAGTACTTTGCCCTCTCCACAAACTTCTCTGGCCTAGCGTGGTGCCTAGTGGTGAAAGTGATCTTGCATTCTTATGCAGAGTTCATTGAAAAGTGGTTCGGCCGGCCATTTGGGCTTAGGTTGCTGCTGCCAGACCTGCTATAACAGGGCTTCTTAACCCTGTTGACTCCACATTCCCTTTTTGGAATAAATACTTTGTGGTACCCCCTTCAGTATCCAGAAATGAAACTTGTGTGAGATAACTTGCCACATACCTAAAAATACATATAGTAGGGACTGAGGGTGTTAGCTCAGTGGTAGAGTAGTGCTTGGCATGCATGAAGCCCACCCTGGGTTCAGTCCCCAGCACTGAAACACACACACACATTTACTGACTACTCTGGAATATAAAGTAGGAACGAAAGGAAACTAAACAGTAAGTATGGATTTCACTAACAGAGTATTTGGGCTCAGGCATGTGAGAGGTCAGAGTGTAATTGCTGGATGCTGCTATCTGTAGATTGCTGAATGTGCCTGTTGCCTGTACAGGTAGAGAGACCCACAGGTGGAGTGGCCAGCAGGGAGTTGACATTGCAGCATGGCCATCAGTCCTTGGTGGAGCTGTGAGCTGCCCAGAGCCTTTGGCTCTTACAGTGTACACAGTACTGCATTCTGGGGAAGTCACTTTACCAGTCAGGCTACACAGCAGTGCCCAGGTGGTGCCCAGGCAGTGCTACAGTGGTCACTTAGCTTCTGCAGGGGTACCCTTCTGCCAGTCACATCCACATGCATATTTCATCTCTGTCTCAGTCTCCAGCCCACTTGGTTTTGAGGGTAACAGGGCTTTTCAGAGCCGGTCCTGCAGCTGGCAATTCTGAGCAGTTCTGGGAGACCTCTCTTTCCTAGGCCTGTCTTCCTGGGCTCTTGCTGCTGGTGGTAGAGTCTGAATTCTGCAGGCTGAGGCTGAGGCCTGGCTTTTTCAGGGTGTAGTCCTTGGCCCTTTCCCTGATACAGTCTGACATTGCATTTTACAAAGAAGGCATTATTACACAAATTGACAGTCTGTCATTTACATATTTGAATTTTATAGATGTTTAAAGCTCAATTTTGTAGGCACCAAAATTTCTAAAATAATTTTAAAATTTGTATTAATGTGCCTTTGCAGTACATGATTACATTCATCATGAGTTAGTATACATTCATAACACAAAACTTTTTTTTTTTTTTTTGGTTTTGAGACGGGGTCACTCTGTGCAGTTGTGGCTGACCTTAAACCTACTATGTAGGCCATGCTGGCCTTGAAATCAAAGCAATCCTTGCCTTCCAACTACTGGAATCAGGTGTGTGCTACCACACTTGGCTCTAAATTTTTAACAAACATTTTTTCCTCAATGGCTTTAACATCATTGGAAATACTATTTTGATAATACTGATTAGTAGTGGGCTTATTTTGTATACTGCTCCTTTTGTTTTTTTATTTTTTGAGATAGGGTCTTCTTTTGTAATTCAGGCTGGCCTTGAACTCAAGGCAGCCTCCTGCCTCAGTCTCCCAAGTGGTGGGATTATAGGTGTGCACCACCAGCCTTGGCTCTAAATTGCTTTTTATTACTTTGCTTTTATTCTTCTCTTTTTGCTTTATCAATGTGTCCTACTTCTTAACTCTGCATTATTCTGCCTGGACACACCTAACAGAGGGCCTCAGGGTAGTTGTCCTTGCTGGGACTCACAGTAGCTACACAACAGCAGATTTTTTACACTGGCAAAGGTTGCTACAGCCCCAGGAAAGCTCTCCAGGGTGTGATGCAGGTATAAGTTTCCAGATTGCTCTGTCCTAAAGTGGCCGCGGTGCACACCTGTGCTCACCATTGCCCCTTCCCACTAAGCAGAAGGAGCCCTGCTTTTCCCCAGTTCACCTTCCTGCAATGCCTGACCCCAGTGCTGAAGCCTTCCTGGGTTGCAGGCAAGGACAGTTATAGGGCCTCCTCCCTTAGAGCTCAGTCATGGTCACAGACTCCATGGGTCCTCGGTGTTGCTAGCTAGAGCAAAGCCTGGCCCATATGAGGATGTTCTGAATTCAGAGAATCCAAAGCTGCACAGGTTAGTGGTGCTGGCCCAGTACTTAAATTTAACTAGAATGTCTCCAGAATTATCAAAAATTGGGAGGATACAGTGGACAAAGAAAATGGCTAGGAACATTGAGAAGCTTTCTTTTGGATTTGCTGCACCTTATACTATATGTTAGTTAGAACCTGTGGTAACATTACAAAATGATCAAAAAATTATTGCAAGTGCAACCAGTCTGTTTTATTTTGTAAAATATTTGACATGCCTATGCTGTTATAGGACATAAGCCTCTTTCTTGTGCTGAAATGTAGTAGTTGTCACCTAAACAGTGAAGTAGGGGTCCTCTGTTGCCCGAAACTCGTGTAAGGCATATTTGATAAAAATAGTTTGGAGATCATTAACTGGAATGTAAATTGCATGAAAGAGATGGACTTTTCTTGTTATTTTGCACTTTGCACCAGTTCTGCATGACACATTCAACATAAATATTTGATGATTGTGCCCAGTGGCTGGGTCACAAGTGTGTGTGTGTGTATGTGTTTTATTTGACAGAAGTTCTGGAGGTTAACTGGCTAAAAGGGCTATTATTACACAGTATTTTTAGACTGTAACTTTTACAAATAGACCTATTAAGGTAATGATTTGTGTCATTTAAAAAATTAAATATAGAAATAAAAAATGATAATTTTCTAAGACTACAAAGTACCAAAAAAGGTTGTAATTAACCTGTTTTATAATTAATGTGAGTTTTGGAATTCATAGGATTACTAAGCAGTTAGAAATAAGTTTTGTATTTTGTAACCACTGTATCTCCTTGACTTTACTGAATCAAATGATGTAAACTTGGGCTTGGTTTAACTCAGGACTCTGGAAGGTGTGTGTTGGGGCTGATTGTACCCCAGCTGTGCCTCTGGTGGCTGGTGGGATGGGCAGCAGTCCCACCTCGGCAGGAGGTCAGCAGTAGTAAGTGTGTTAACCTACATTTTAAAAAATGTCTGTGCATGATAATTGTAAAAAATATGATAGATTCCACTGTAGAATTTGGGATTTTCAACATGCGCGGTGATAACTGATCTTTGTGTATTGGTACTATCTGAATGCTTATGCTTATGTCTGGAACACTTTTTGATTTAATGTTTTTCTTTTCCAGCCTTCCTGGGTGATCTTGTCCGTGCAGTGTGGAACTCTTCTTCCGTATCCTTTTCTGACATATGGGCAGAGGGAAAGGGTAACTCTTGAGTTTAAGACTGAAGTGACAATCACCGAGTGAAACATGGATGTAGAAGTTAGACACAGCTGTCTACTCTGCACTCTCTATCCCTACATTCTCTGTCCTGTATCAGGCATTATGTACCGGATCCTTGTCATTACCCGTGTCAAGAGGGTCACAGCTGTGACCAGCAGCTCTAGCCAGGACCAGGAGGCATGAGTTCTAGTTCTTTTCAACCTTTGTGGAATCTAGTTAGACAAAATATTTCTAGACTTCTAAGTCTATAGAAACCAAATTGTGAACATTTGAAGAGCACACTGGAGAATATGAGAGGAAAATGTTTAGTTTTGTGGCGTGCATTGTTTTCTTGTTGATTATACTGGATGGAAGTATGGAAGGTTGATTAAATTTGTATGTCCGTTCAGCCCTGGCCGTGGGATCAGCCCTGACACTAGAATGGTGATGAAGGTCTCATCCTTCCTGTTCTGGAGGGATTTCTTGATATGCTCACATGCGTGTTTGTCAGGTAGCATTTCTGCATGTGGTGCATGCATGCAGTGCATGCATGTGGTGCTGCTCCAGGCTCTATGTCAGGAACAAGCTATTCTGCAGCCTGCTGATTACTTTTCTAGGCCTGCTGGCTTCTGTTTCACTCTGAAAGGATGAAGCCTCATTGGAGATACACTCGGAGCAGAGCCTGAGTGTGGATGTTGCTCCTTTTAAGAATAACTGATATGCAGTTATGGTGTTGAGATTTTAGACTTGGGCAAGAGATTATGTCATTCATCCTATTTTATTTTATAACTGTGCCAGGCAGTGCCTTTAAAAGCACTTAGCTACCTATTGAATCAGGGCAAACAGAAGGAATTTTATTATGATGAAATTTTTATAGAAGAACTCAGAATACACCCTTTTGTTTGTGTTTTTACAGTACTAGGGATCAAACTTAGGACCATGTGCTTGTGAGGCAGGTGCAGTGCCATTGAGCTAAATCTCTGGCTCGGACACACCTTTTTAAAAGCACTTCTTGGAGGAGAGAAAACCTTAGCAAACCTAGCTCAGGAACTGTGTAATAGTCACTCATAGTCTGAAGAGTTGAAAGTCATCAGCTCCTCGTAGTGATAATTTTTATTTTATTTTATTTTTTTATAAGCTTGGGTGGCGGGGGAGGACAGGGAGGAGATTGGGTATTTTTGAACATAAGTGGCTTATTTTCCTATTCTGGACTGTTTACTTTCCACACCAAGCCTCCCTCAGAAGCAGTGGCCTTATGGCCATCAGAGGCCTGGGGGGCCAGGAGGGGCCAGCAGAGCACCCTGAGGTTAGGTCTGTGGAAGTAGAAACCCCTAATCTGATTCAGGAAGGGAAAACAGATTTTGGAGAAGGGGACTGCAGGTATCATATTGGGGTCTTCAGAGTTTATGATAGTCGGAGAAGATAGATATTTAGAAGATTTGTCTGACTACTCAAGTAGGAAACTTTTTAAAAATCACAACACAACTTGGCTCTATGCTGTTCTGAATTCACCTGTCTCAGGAGGTGTGGCTTCCTGTAGGGAAAGAGAAATATCGTTTTAACTGTTTTGAATTCTGGCTACTCTACATTGCTCCAGGACAGTCATTGTGTTTGCTGGAATGGATTCTAAAGGGCAGGAGCAGGGAGATAGGTCCTGTCTGCCTTCTGTGTGGCTGTGCTGTCCATGTTGCTGGTGTGATGAGCTCAGCAGCTCACCTAAGAGGGTCAACTGGAAGGGTCTGGGGATTGTTTCTAATTCCTGTGTGTGAAGGGCAGTCTGGGCTGTGAGCTGTCTCTTCTGACATCACAAGGATGGTGGTGAGAATGGAGCCAGCACTTGGGCTCTTAGGTAGTGAGTTTTATACTGTGCTGTGCAGGTGATGCCATCAGGGTTTCATTCAAAAAAAAGTTAGATATTGTTTGCTTTTAGAGCAGTTGCAATGCCCGTGTGTGAATGTGTGTGTCTGAATGTATGGTGCACTACTTCTGAGGTCCAAATGTTTCCCCCTTGAGTGTCCTGTGCCCATTTTATTTATGATGTAAGTGGAGAGACTGGATTTTAGAATGTAATTCACTGAAGATTGCTCAAATTTCTTCTGTTGTGTGAAGCTGTGTTTATTCCAGTCCACTCTGCACTCTCCTTTGGTCATTTTTAGTGTCTCTCTTTGCTAGAAGGACTGAGTGGGAGGTAGAGGTAGGCACTGTCCAGTGGGCTGTGGGTCCTATCTGTTAGTGAAGTTCAGGCTGCTCTGTATTCATTGTGATCTTAATGACTATAAAACAGAGTAAATGGTTTTTCTCCAGAGTCGTGTCAGATTTTTTTTGGAGTCACTGCCTGCCTTTCTCAGGTAAGCATGGTTACAGTTACTTCTGTTTACACATGACAGCATTCATTTATGTTATTGGGTTATTGATCTATTTGTTAACCAGTTTTATACAATCCAACCATATATTCTTTGTGAATGTCTGACACAATTAAGTACTCATTACTTTTTTTTTTTTTTTTGGTACCAGGGATTGAATTTAGGACCTTGAGCTTGTGAGGCAGGCAGTGGAACCACTGAGCTAAATCCCTGGACCTGTTCATGTTACTTTTAAGAATTAAAGTTTTAAATGAGTGTAAGAGATTTTTATAATTTAAAGGAATTACAAAGACTTAAAACTTGAATATGAAAACATTTGAAATGAAAATATAAGGAAAATTTAGTTAAAACTAGTCAAAATTTTTTTAAAATCTGAATTTTGGTTCTGATCAGTAAGAAAATAATAGTAAAACCTAGGCAGACAAGTCAGAAAAGTGAATTTACAAGCTTATAAAAAGGAATTGTATATAAGCACGACAAAACATTTGGTAACACTTTCTAATCCAAGACATGACAGACTTTAATGGCGGTAAGACAAGAGTATTTACTTATCAGATCCATAAGAATCCTGTTGGTGGGATGCTGAAGAGGGAGAGACCACCTGTTTTGCCAGTTGCTGGCAGAAGGGTGACTTAGAATACTCATTGTATACCCTCCACTCCCTTACATTAGACCCTAGAAAAAGCATAGGTCAGACTAATGTATGAAGATGTTCATAGCATTATAAGAGGGTAATTGGAAAAAAAATCGGGTCACTGTTGTTGAAGAAACCTGTGTATACTTATACACAGTGGGTTAGATACTTAGGCATTTTTCAGTTGTGGTTTATGAAAATATATAAAGACATGGGAGATGATTTCAAGTGAAAAAAGGCAGGCTACATCATAGGTATGTACAATATTACATCAACCATTAGAAAATAGGGTTGAAGTATCTGAAAGGGGGCAGAATGTTCATAGTGTTAATTCTGGGTAGTGGAAGAAGTACATATTTAATGCTTATTTATTTTATTTTGTCCTCCTAACCCCCAGCAAAACCTAGTACCAAAAACAATCAAGTTGGGATTGTTAAACTCATTTCAGAAGTATACAGGATAGTCTATCTGGTTAGAATGTGTGTCATCAGATAGGAAGAAGTGTTCGGACAAGGGCAGTCATCCCCTGCGCCTGTGGTCTCAGTCCTGGCTTGTCCTTTGGTGCTTGTGACATCCTGGAAACTAGTGGAGCTGGGACAGAATCTGACTGTGGTCCCACTCCATCCATGCACTTTTGTGCTAGAGGACTAGGGAACAAGGTAATGTTTAATTACCGTGGTTAGTTACTAGCCAGACTCGGCCTTTAACACAAATGTTACTAGTCTGAATGACTGCTCCTTTGTCCAGTGAGGTTTGCCATGGTTACTGTGTTCTTATTTCTTTTATCAATTACGGAAATTTTTTGAGACTATCAAATCCTCTCTTTTTGTTCCTTCTGCATCAATTTGATGCAGATTCTTTTTTTTTGAGTTGGAGTCTTGCTATGTAGCTCAGACTGGCCTCGAACTCAATGGTGATTCTCCTGCCTTGGCCTTCTGAGTGCTGAGGTTACAGTGCGACCGTGCCTGGCTATTGATGCAGATTCTGAAAAGAGCGAATTACCTCCTTTTTTCCTTCTGAATAGGAATTTTGGATTTGTATTTTTCACTTAAAAAAAAAATCTGGTATAAACGTATATTTACATGATGAAGATTTTAAAGTTGTCCAAAGTGAAGATCTTTAGTGCTGGGGATTTAGCTCAGTGCACACGCTGCCTACCTTACAGCGCAAGGACCTGAGTTTGATCCCTGTACCAAAAAAAAAAAAAAAAAGATCTTTAAATGCTAGGTGCTATAATTTTATTGTTTTCCTTATATTTCTCTCTATGTCCCAAATATGTAATCAGCATATCAGAAAATTTTTTCAAATGAAAACACGTTACCACTATTTATGCATAAACAGAGTATACTTTGGCTGCAGTGTATACTTTTCATTTACTTCTTGCATTGATTGGATTTCTGGGGTCCCGATACTCAGAGCCTAGTGCTCAGAAAAGGTTCTGATTCGGTGAGAAGGCATAGGGAAGCAGCCGTGTTGAGTTGGTCTGCACTGGGGATCCCTGGGGGGCCTTTGTCAGAGTTGGGGTCACAGGACATAGTTTAACATAATTTGGGGAAATCAGAAACCCAAATGTGTGTGAGAATAAGATGATTATATATTGTGTGTGAGTGTAAGATGATTATATATTTGGGTTTAGAGCTTGGGAACACTTTCAGAAAGAACAGATAGTTATGTTCATCAAAGGCTGTACTAGTGCTTTAGAAAACCTGTTAATGGTGACACATTCTGTGTGATGTGCTGAGGGGGCATAGGTGTACACATGAGCTAGAAAGGAGGGCATCTGCCTGGCTCAAGGCGAGGTGGGCCTTGACTGCAGGCCTGGAAGATAGCACATTCAGAGTACAAAGGGACAAGAGCATTGCGCACTGAGTAGGGTTGAAGGGGAGATTGGGTATAGTCAGGAGGCCACCTATGAGGAGCCAGATTCAGAAGCAAGGTTGTGTGTCTGGTGGAGAAGGAAGATCTGGTCAGGGAGGCAGGGTGGGCGGAGACTAGAGAGCCGTGGAACCAGGTGAATGGCTTTGGACTTGGTGAAGAAACTGCTTAATTTTTTTTTAACATTTAGTTCTGGAGTATAGATGTTTAGATTATAGATGTATAGGATCAAAGTCATTTTTGATCATTGTGCTAAAACTGGCCTGGGAGCTGTGAGTGTGTCAGAGTTTAGGGTAGAAGTCAGAATTTTGGCACTGGGTAGAGTCATAGTCTTCTGGACTTGAGATGAAGATTTGGGACCAGGTTGTCTTAACACAACACAGAACCTAGCAGCAGAGGTGACTCACAGGTCCCATGGTGTAGAACTACCATGATTCCGGGACAGAGGCTGTGCCACATCCTGGTTCCTGCCTTACTGTGGGGACTGGGAGCCAGAGCTCTGCTGGGCTTGCAGATGGAGCTCCCACCTGAGGAGGTGGCAGTGTCACTGGTGGAAATAGAAGAGCCTGGTTGGTAATGTGGGTCAGAAATTTGGAGTTCCTGGTGGATTTAGGCTGTTCAGATGCAGGGACTTGGGGATGCACAGCTAAAGGGAATTCTTGCAGCACGGTAGGGCGAGAGCAGGTGACAACTGGGAGAGCCCCAGGTGATGTGCATGCTGAGGAGATTCAGGATAGAGACCTGGAAAATGAGTGGAGAGGAGCCTGGAGAGTGGCGTATTATTTGTAGAAGTCAAAATGAAGTTTGACTCTGTGGTTTTTATTGTTCTTGCTAGGAAGTTGCATGTCTGAGCCAAAGGTTTAGAGCATACATTTGTAGCAGAGTTGTGTGTGGTTTTCTGTTCCCAATTCTGTCAGTGGCCCGGGAGCGGGGAAGAAACATGATGAAAGTGAGGCAGGAGTGTTGATTAGCTCCTTGAGCAACGTGTATGTGCAGGGGTCTGAGTAGGGCTTGGGTCTTGGCAGAGAAGACACCAGTATAGGCCACGTGGGCAGGAGCAGTGAGTCCACAGAGAAGCAAGGGCAAGGAAGCGTGGCCAGCAAGCACAGATGTCTAGAGTTTCTTAGTGGGGCAGTAAGATTCCATGGGTATCCTAGGGATGGTCCTGCTCTTGATGAACAGCAGAGGTTCTGCTCACTGACTTTCAGAGAAAGGTTGAGTTTTATCTGGTGCTAATCTTGGCCAAGGCAGTGGATGGGTCTGTGGTGGACAGTGGAAATTTAAAATAGCAAGATCTCTGACAGCAGATTCATAGGTAAGAAAAATCAGGCTTCAAAATCAACTGATCTTTATGGGTCACTCACTGGACTTGTTACATACAGCTCATCATTTATGGTGATGAATTGAAATCCCCTGTATGTCATGGGGTAGCATGAAAAGCACTTTTTTGGGGGGCTGTAACAGGGGATTGAACTTGGGACCTTGCACTTGTGAGGCAGGCAGCAGAACCACTGAGCTGAATCCCCGGCCCTAAAAAGTACTTCTTAAAGTTCAGAAAGGTTCTTTAAGGATAGGGAAAGAGCTTATTTGATAGTAGTTTGCACGAAGAAACCCTGGAAATGGTTAGTGTAAGAAAAGTACACAGGGAGCACTAATACTTTGTGGTTGCTAAAAATGTTAATTTGGTTTTAGACATATTAATGAATATGTATACAGTGTCAGCTAAGGGACCTGGGTTCAACAAGCCTCTGAAAGTACTTCCTTTGCAACAGGGACTAAGCAAAGTGGCACACGTTCATTACCATGCAGTTTCCCTCAGTAGTCACACAGGCCAGATGAGGCCAGGTGTGTGAACAAATGTGGTTACATTGAAAAGCGCAATGACGTGAGTCGGCATCAGGAATAGACACAGCAGGAGGGAGAAGTTGCAGTGGTCTGCACCCTGAAACCCCTGTGCACACGCCAGGCAGGACCCACCTTACTGAAAGACTGTTTGCTTGGTGGTTCACAGTGACCTCTGTCTTTTCCCGTCAGGGTGTTGATACATGCTGGAGCTCTTTGTTGGAGTCTTCCAGAGCTCTCCCAGGGAGAGGTAGGGAAGGGAGCTTGTGCCAGCAGAAGTTGGGAAGCACAGACACCATCTGCCTTCTTCTGAGCCGGTATTGATGCAGGCTGGGGCCTCTGTTGTAATGTGCTGGGTAGGTTTCGGGGAATAGGTTGAGAGTTTAATGGAGAGCTTGGCCTGGTCATGACTCAAAATGTGGAAGCCTAAAAATGAAAATCCTTTCCGTTCTCTATTTCAATCAACAAATATTTTTTGACTGCCTACCCATGTGCCTTGCACTGTACTAGGTTTTGTGAAAGATAACAGGGAGTTTAGGACATAATTCTTACACAGGACCCTAGTCTTTAATAAGTAGTTTGTTGTACCTGATCATTAAGATGGGACCAGGAAAAAAATCATGTCAGCTAGAATCCAGGCCTGATC
Organism: Fukomys damarensis; assembly: GCF_012274545.1. Lineage (NCBI taxonomy): Eukaryota > Metazoa > Chordata > Mammalia > Rodentia > Bathyergidae > Fukomys > Fukomys damarensis. The sequence continues at coordinate 85,751,632 of NW_022900928.1, forward strand.
TGGGGTTGGTGAGACCAGGAGGAGGAGGAGGGTGCTTCTAATTGGTTGTAGGAAACCTTTATTCTTGGGGCAGTAGAAGGAATTCTGGTCCCCTGTTCCTTGATGTGTAGAGTGCAGTAAAGGGAGGCCGTTCTAGAGGGTTGGGGGATCCAGGGTTCTGCATGCTTGCTGGGGGTGTAGTGGTATGATGCCTGAACTAGATCTCAGAGGAGGAGCCAAGGGCTGAGCAGAGCCTGCAAGCATGCAAGATTAGCATGTCTGACGGAACATCATCTCCATGCGGCTGTGGTTCAGGGTGCCTGAGGGAGCAGCACTCAGCAGTAGGAGCCAGACAGGCTGGAGGCCTTGGCACCATGTCCTGGGATTTCAGTACTGGGATTGCAGCTGAACATGGTGAGGAGATGGCAGAGTATTGTAACCAATGTAATAAGATTGGTGTTTTAGAAAGTTGGCATTAAAAAGGGAAAACACTATTCTCCCATTATAAAATTGATGCTTTTGAAAATGTGGGAAATAACAAAAGAATACAAATGAACATACAGATCTCCCCTTAATTGTATCAGTGCTAGGTGACTATTGTTGACATTTTGGTGTGGGAAGAACATTGCTAATTATGTTGCTGAGATGCATGACAGGAGCTGTTGTGGATGTCCCAAGTCTTGCAGACCAGGCTTGTTGCTGCACAATCTGGGTCTGGAGGTTTCTGGGGTGGTGCAAACTGGTTGGTGTGGCATCCCCTCCTGCTGCTCTACTCCTCTCTGAGTGATGTTCTTACCATAGCAAGCTGGGCACCCAATTGGGGTGCAGGCCTGGGATGCAGGCAAATAGCATGCAGGGTTAGTCACTGCTGCTGGTAAATAAAGCAGGCACAGCCATTGCTAATAAAATGCATATGGAGCTCATGTCTTAAATTTCATTCTAAACAAGAATTATAGAGTGACTCATTGGATGAATCTGTCTTACTAATTATATCCTAACTCTCCAAATACTGCAGGCAGGATATCATTGTTTTGTGAAAGCCTCTAATAAAAATAACCTGGTCCATGCTTCTTAAATGTGATATTGAATTATTAAATTGCAGAGATATAAAGTAATGACTTAAAAAGTTATTTTAGAAAGTTAATACATAATTGTTACTCACAGAGCACTGTGGAATACAAAATAATTCTGAGAAAAATTTGTCAAATGGATCAGAGTAATGTGGAATGTTAAGAGTACTGGCAAGCCACTTACTGGCAGTTAAGAAATTAATTGGTATTCATCAGTACTTTAAAAAAATCAGCTGGAGACATTTTTAGGCTTCTTCAACACCCTTGATCCTCAATTTATAATAAAATTGTCCAGGCAAAAAATAGGACTATCTTAGAATTAATGCTCATGCCTTTATTTTTCTTAAAGTTTCTTTTGTTTTTCAGACTCTAAAATTTTATTCTTTTAGACATTGTTGACTTATCTAGAAGTAACTACCCCTAGAGAAACAGTATAGAACAGGAGAAAAATATTTTGGAGTTAGACTTGAGTTCAAATTCTGACATATGTTTTAAAAGCCAGCCTTTGTAGTGATTCGGTGCAGTGTAGTTTGTTCCTTTACCTCTAAGGGGGTGGTGGCTCCTGTCTCCTGCAGTATTGGGGGTGGGAAGGGCTGGAGTGTATGCAGCACACTTGGCACAGTTCCTGGCACATAGTAGGCAGGCAATAAATGGTCGCTGCTTTTACTGATGCAGCGAAAGCCTGTTTTACAACACAGCTATTGTACCTGGAGTCTGTTTTGTCCCTGTACAGCATAAAAATGACCCCTTTATGCCTGCTTTATTTTGTGTTAAATAATATTTATATTTTCCCCGTGCTTACAAACTAGTATTTTTATCTTTTAATTTTATCCATGTCATAATTAGTACTTGTTATTCATTAGTTTTAAGCAGTTCTTTTGATATCGCTACTGTATTAAAATAACAGGTGGAAGCTGGAATGGTGTATTAGTTTTTACTTCCCTTTTTTCCCCAATTATTTTTGCTGTAGACTGAAATAATCTTCCATTAAGTTTGCGGAATGTGGGCGTAAATTTTTTTTTATTAATTTGTAAAAAGTCAAAAAATTATATCTATAAAACTGTTATGATAGGAATAAAGCTAAATGCTTCTCTTAATTTTCTGCTAATGTCCTTAGGTTAATTTAATTTCATAGGGAAGAAAATTAGATAAAATTATCATGATATCAGCTTGTGTTATGATAATGAAGTACTGTAGAATGCAGACACACACTGAGTGCATAGTAAAGCCCCTCTTTTGACTTTCCGTCAGGTGTCATCTGAAGACAGAAGCGCCCTGTGGGCTTTGGTCACGTTCCATGGCGGCAGCTGCCAGCTGAACCTCAATAAGAAATGCACACATTTGATTGTGCCAGAGCCAAAGGGGGTAAGTGTCCCACGTCCACGTCTTTGATGTGTTATGTGACTATTTGCACTAATCATACGTCTCCTGAGCTCTGAAATTACTAGATTCCATTTACAAAGCTGATTATATTGGTTTATAATATTTATTTCCAGATTCATTTTACAGAAATGTGGATGATTGTAAATTATATATGACTTCTAATTGCACAGAAATTTGGGTTTATTCTGTGGGGAGAATAGAATTTTCAAAATTCTCTTTCAAACTTTGTCAGAATTCATTTTATTTTTTAATTAATTAATTAATATTTGTTATGGGGGATCGAACTTGGGTCATTGTGATTGTAAGGCAGGCAGTGGCCCCACCTTGGTCCTCAGTTTATTTTTACATGTGGAAAAAAATGTATTTTTAGACTCCCTCGTGCATTTATTTATTTATTTATTCTCATTGAGTTTATTGGTACATTTTTAGGTATATAGCGCAGTTACATTCATCATTGGGATCTTGTACCTTTACATGACAGGTCTTGGTTCTCATTTTTACCCCATACTCCTGCCCTCCTTTCACCCCCTCCTTCCTTCCCTATTTACAAATACTTTATTTCCATTTTTTCATTTTCTCATATTTCTTTCTTTTCCCTTATTACATTTCCCCTACCCTTCCCACTTCCTATATTATTTTTTTATTTTTTATTTTATTTTTGTTTTTTTTGACACAGGGTCTCACTATGTTAGTTGAGACCACCCTGGAACTCACTTTGTAGCCCAGGCTGGTCTCGAACTCACAGCGATCCTCCTGCCTCAGCCTCGCGAGTGCTGGAATTACAGGCATGTGCCACCATTTTAAAAAAATAGTTTTTGGTAAATGCTGATGATTGAAATCCAGGGCTTAGTGCATGGTGTGTACTGGGCCACCAGGTTACACCAAGTCTGTCTCACAATTTTTTAAAAGATTTGTCCCAGATATAATTATAAACATACTTGGTAAAGGCAGAGTCTCACTGTGTAGTTCAGGCTGTCCTTGAACTCACCAGGTAGCCCCAGGTGGCCTAGAACTTGCACTGATCCTCCTGCCTCAGCCTCCAGAGTGCTGGGATAACAGGTGTGTGCCATCTTGGTAAAGGTTTTTTATGTATTGTGTTAATAATCTGGAATGTATCAACGTTGCACTTATATCAGCAGAGGACGCTCGTGTCTGGGCAGTGGTATGGCCAGAGGCACTGGGCTCAAGTGGGGGTCCCTGGGCCCCTTCAGAAATGCAGGTTGCCCTTTGCTTTCTTAGGCTCGCTGGACCCCAGCCGTGTGTGAGGGAACAATATAGAACTTTGGGAATCCAGTTGAGTGTATTTATATAGCTAAGTAATCTACTGACTAGTTATTTTTTTTCCCACATACTGGTCACTGCCTTCACATTTTTGAATTACTTTTGCTTGGAATTACATTGTCATCTTGTTATTGCATCCAGGTGCACTGAGTCACAAAGATAGAAGGGAATTGAGTGTGCTGGGGGACAGAGGACAGAGACAAGGCCCATCATGAGGGTGGGCTGGGCTTTGCCCTGCCCAGTGTCCCTGCAGCTGGAAAGACCCTCACCATGTGCTGTGCTTGGGTTTCCTGTCAGATAAGCCAGGAGCTGGCCAGCCTGGTATGACTCAGAATGGTTAGTAAGCTGCTGTCCCCAAGAGGAACCCTTTCCTGTGAAAATTCACCATGTGGTTTTTGCAATTTATTTAAATAAACGATTTCAATTTTGTATAACAGTATAAAGTGGTAAATAGTACACTTTGGTTAAATAATTACTGTAAGTGTTATTTTTATCTCAATATGGGCTGTAGCTAAAAATAAATCCTTTGATTTTTACATAGTTTGAAGGGGAAATGAACTCTTGTAATCGAGCAATTCTTCTAAAGAGTCAGCTGTAATAGGCAATTCTTGAAGAGAGTAAGTTGATCAAAGCTGTTTTAAATTGTAATTTAACTTTTTTTTTTTCTCCCCAGTTTTGGGTACTGAGCCCAGGGGTTTTCTGCCACTGAGCTACATCCCTAGTCATTTTTAATTTTTAATTTTGAGACAGAGTCTCGCTGGTCTCAAACTTGTGATCTTCCTGTCTCAACCTGCTAAGTATCTGGGATTATAGGCAGATGCCACAGCTGCAATTTGACCTTAAATCTAGAGCCCTCATTCAAGGTTTTTCCCTTCAAAAATATTTTTATAAATCCTTAGTAACTCTTGAGTTTCTAGCTTTTTAAATTTTTTGGCAGTGCTGGGAATTGAACTTGCCATGCAGTGCAGCATTCCGCCAATGAGCTACAGCCTCAACCTTGGATATGATCCATATTTTAAAGTATTTACTGACTTTAAAGTATAACTAAAAACGAAATATTTTTTAAATGACTATTTGGAAGAAAACCGTATCTGAGTCAACAGTTTATATATAAGTGTGTGTATATGTGTGCCTTAATTGGGCTTTATTTATGTCAACAAAGAATCACTCTAAACAGATTATTTTATTTGGCTAAAACATGCTCATAAGACAACAAATATGCTACATGATCATTTTTAGAAAAAGCAAGTATTTCACACTTTTTAAAAGCTTGATTTTAAACAATACATGTACACACATGTACTATACTTGTATGTAGTGATTCTCTCAAAGTCTATAATAGAATTATATTATTTTGTGTAATTTATTTACTCTTCATCCTTGGTTTCACTTATAAACAAGAGGAAGAAAGGTAAGTCTTTTTGCTTTTTCAATTTTAATTTCCCAGTTTTTTGTTTTGTTGTTTTTTGAGACAAGGTCTTGCTATGCAGCTCAGGCTGACCTTCAATCACTGTGTGGAGGAGGCTGGCCTTGAATTTGCAGTGATTCTTCTGCCTCAGCCTCCCGAGTGTGGCTTAATTTCCCAGTTTTGTTTTTCTTGGGTTTTTGGGGTTTTGTTTTGTTTTGCTTTTGTTTTTTGGTACTGGGGATCCAACTCAGGACCTTGCACTTAGAGGCAGACTTGGCACCACTGAGCTAAATCCTTGGCCCAATTTCCCGGTTTTTAAAGAACTGATTCAATATAGAGAAAATGAACTACTGTTTTAATGCTTGCTTCATTTCCTCTGCAATGGTAAAACTTAGTAAAAGCATATTTTATATTTGCCAATAATGAAAATAACAACAATCCACAGTAATACAGCATAGTAGGTAATGAAATGCATCCCTTTCTATAACTACTCTTTCCAAACACACTCTGCTGTGCCTAAATACTTTCTAAAAAATCCATAATGCCCACATGTACAGTATGGAAACAAAAAGCAATGATTGTGAAAGTGTCTAGGATTTCAGAGTGCTCTGGCACAGGGAGGTAGGAAGATCTCATGTGTGATGTGATGGATGCTTATCTAAGTAGAATCACCATTGGTGTGAAGGTGCAGGAGAGAGGAGTATGGGGGGGTCTGCTGACAACACAGTGCCCATGTGAGAGCTGGGGGCATTGCTAGGGGAGTGGACCTCATACACATCCCTGGGTTCTGTCCGCCACACTGCAGGCAAACCCTAAGCGATACTGTCTGTAGTCATCTGATCTCCAGTTAAAATCCAAATAAAAAAGTGACCAACTTTTGGTAATTTCGTGAATGAGTCAGCAATAATCATTCTTTTATAATTTTTCATAGCTAATTTTTGGAAAACTAGTGTATAACTGACCATGTATTTTTCAATGTGAATACTTTGCGGTTTCCTCAGAATGTTGGAGAATGTTCTTCAACTGTGCAGTTTTCATCTGTGTCATTCTACAACAGCCTATAACCTGTCCTCTCTGCCAGTTTTTGTACAGAAAAAGCAGGGGCCTTCAACACATTTTAGGAACTAGGCAATGGTAGCAACTCCTCTATAGTATCACTGAATTAATAGCCAAGATCACAGAACTGAAAAATTATGGAGGTGGTGTTGGTACCCAGTCTGTCTGCTGTCTCTCTGAAGGTCATCATACTGCTGTTGTGCTGTGACAGATCATGTGCCCTCCTGGTCCAGAGCAGATATTGGCCATGGCCATCTGAGCATGCCCCTTTCCCAGGAGCCTGAGAAGCACCAGCCTTCCAGAAGAACATGAGGATCCATGTGTCCCAGCGTCATGATTTATAAAACCCAAAGTTAATGGAGATTATAATTAGGTATATTCTTTATCTATGATTATATTTGTAGCCTATACCATATGACTAAATTATCGTATTTGATATTAAATCCCTTCAAGATAGCTGATATAGGGCACATGATCTATGGATGATATAGGACCTCCAAACAATTCAGATAATGTAAGGAAAATATAACTTCCAACCTGTTAGATGTCTGAACGTGCTGAGTTTGTGTTCTCTAAAATGGAAGAATAAATTCTAGGAACAATAGAGATTAAGAGTAGGAAGAATTTACTGAAAGAAGCCTTTTTTTTTTGGTACCTGGGGATTGAACTGGGGCCCTTGCTGCTTGTAAGGCAGGTGCTGGAACCACTGAGTTAAATCCCCAGCTCAAAGAAGGCTTCTAAGAAGGGAGACCAGAAAGTGGGTTGTCTGCTGACCCCTCAGGGGTGTTTTATTGAGCTAAGCCAGGAGTTTGAGGCGTGTTCCAGGTGGGACAAAACTAGTTGAGGTCTCAGGTATATAGCTCAGTGGTTCCACCACTTGCCTTTCAAGCACAAGGACCCAAGTTTAATCCCCAGTACCAAAAAACACAAAAAACAAAAAAACCCAAAACTACAGTTGATTGGGGCTGGGGATTTAGCTCAGTGGTGCCGCCTGCCACATGCCTTGCAGCTGCAAGGTCCTGAGTTTGATCCCAGTACAAACAAAAACAAAAACTAGTCAGTTAAGATTGTATAAACCAGGCATGGTGGTGCACGCCTGTAATCCTGGCACTTAGTAGGCTGAGGCAGGAGGATTGCTGTGAGTTCGAGATTAGCCTGGGCTACATACTGAGTTCCAGGTCAATCTCAACTACATAGTGAGACCCTGTCTCAAAAAACCAATAAATAAATAAATAAAATAAAATAAAATAAAAAGATTGTATGTATAGTTGCTTAGGTAATATTGATCCAGTGGGAAATCACAGGTGGGTATGAGGTGGGACAAAACTATGGGTCCCTCAATAAGATTACAGGAGTCTAGTTGCTTAGGTAATGATTAAATGGTCAAACAGGGAGGCAAGTCCTGAGGAAAGCTAGCTTGGAATTTTGCAGAAGCAGTGGTGACTGCTGAGAGGGTGACTGATGCCTGTTTAGAATAGCAGTCACTGCTGTTCATCCCTGGAGAAGTGTGTGGGTGTAGTTGGTCCTCTTTTCTTGAAACCTGGCCTTCTGTGAAAGAGCCTCATGCTACCATTGTCTTCTGTGCTGAGGAAGACAATGTGCTGCCCACCTAACTACCTATAATATTTTCTGACACCTTAGCTGTCTACAATAGTTTGGTCATTCCTTTATATTATTATATTCTACAGCCTATTCAGATATAACTTTTTAAGTCTAATAATGATTTAAATAGTTAAATGATTATAACAATAATTTAAATAATTAATAAATTTATTAAATTTAAATAAGTAATTTGATTTAAGTAAAACTTATAGTATTATACATTGTATAAGTGCTAAGGAAAGATCACACGTGAAAATAAATGGCATTTCTTTTTAACGTTAACTCATCCTTTTTCATTTAAAAAATTTTATTTATTTGATTGATTGATTGATTGATTGATTGAGACAGGGTTTCACTATGTGATTCGGGCTGGCCTTAAAATCCCTTTGTAGCTGGCCTCTAATTGTGGCAGTCCTTCTGTCTCAGCCTCCTGAGTGCTGAGATTGATTACAGACATTCCTACTGCACCCAGCATATTTGCATTTTTAAAATGAGTGCATAAAGGAACTTGTGGAGATGGCTTAATGAAACTTTGATTTAAACTGAGGAGGATGACAGGGACAGTGTGGCTGTAGCTAGCAGGAGGGCTGGTCTGTTGTGACTAAGCACTCCTGCTGTGCCCTTTGCCAGTCATCTGATGTCACAGTGCATGTCACATGCTCAGCCAGTGTCAGCCACCCTGGTCACCCCAACCCTCAGACTGCCGGCTGATGCTGGGGTCCTTGACACATGGAGAATTCATGATTTGAAAAAATACTGCTGTGCACTGGCTCAGTCAAAGGCATTGAAATAGTGCCTGACTCAAATTATCTTTAGTAGTAATGCTTTGGTCAGAGCATCTCATGTGACAAGTGAGAGGTGGCCTGGGTAGAGTTGATAAGGCAGGCTCCTCCTGACCCTTGGGTCTGCATGGAAAGTAAATAGCCCAGCCAGCCCTGAAATGGGTCATAGTAGCCCACACTTAGGGACTCGTGGATCCCAAACTCCTGTGTGTATGTGGGAGACGACTTTTCAGTGTCCCCCATTGGCCCCACTTCTGTCTGTGGCAGTAGTAGTTTTACTTTTTGTATTTGTTAACAGAATTTAAATTACTTTATTTCATATATTATTTCAAGTATGTTGTTACCTTCAGTGAACAATATATAAGCTGTATTTGGGGTGGGAGCTTTTTGTTTGTTTGTTTTTAGTACTGGGGCTAGAACCTAGGACCTTGCACTTTGGGGTGGGGGCTTTTTGAGATAGGGTCTTGCTATGTAGTTCAGACTGGCCTTAGCCAACCGTGGTGGTGCACGCCTTTAATCCCAGCACTCGGGAGGCTGAAGCAGGAGGATCCCTGTGAGTTCAAGACCAGCCTGGGCTACATAGTGAGTTCCAGGTCGTCCTCAACTACATAGTGAGACCCTGTTAAAAAAAAAAAAAAAAAAACCAGACTGGCCTTGAACTTGTAGTGATCCTCCTGCCTCAGCCTCCCAAATTCTGGGATTATGAACATGTGCCCCCACGTCCAGCTATAAGCCATATTATTTATCATTTGTGTTATTGTTATTTGAACATATATTTGTATTAATGAGTTTATAAGTACTTTTTATTTATTTTATTTTTTTTGGTGCCAGGGATAAAACTCAGGACCTTGTGCTTGTGAAGCAGGTGGCGGAACACTGAGCTAAATCCCCCGGCCTATAAGTGCTTTGATATATTCTTGGACTTCATATTTTCCAAAAATAACTGGATCTTCTCAGGGAATAGTCCAGATATTGGGACTCTAGTTTACTATAGAAATTTATCCTTGAGTTTACCTAGGGGAGAGCGTCTGTGGACCATTTTTATACTTATGTACAGTGGTACCTCGGTTTGTGAACTTGGTTTGTTCCATGATTTGGGGAAAATAACCATATTTGTATTCATGTGAAAAGGACGGCCATGGTTGTGTTTGTCCCCTAATGTAGTTTGCAAACAAAAATAAGATTTTGCCCAGTGCTTCTGTTTACAAACTGAATTGTTCATAAACAAAGTGTTTGTGAACTGAGGCTCCTCTGTACTTAAAAATGACATGATATTTAGAGTAAGGAGTGAGAAAGGGTACCAGTTGGTTTGCTCCTGTATAGGTGCTAAAAGTGTAAATCAGGGTGGCTTTTTGGAGGGAAGTGTCACCCTAGATTGGGGGCTGTGGGAGTAAAAAGAATTGCCATGTATTATGTGCATGCACCAGCTCCCCGCAAGGAGTGGAATCATGTACTGTGAACAAGTACTAACAAAAAATTAAAAATATGGTAAAAACATAAAGCAGTAGAGCCTGGATCCATATTATTTTTAAAGCGAACCCTATAACTTTGTAATTAATCATAAAATTTAACTCCAGTTTTGCACAGCAAAATACTAGGATGACTTTGCCACTGGCCACAAGCAAAGTCATTGAGTATCTGTGAAGCAGGAACCTCCTGGGGAGGATGCAGGAGCCCCTGTGTGGGAAGCGGCTCAGGTAGTCTTGAGGGCTGTGGTAGTGGCTCAGTTTGCAATGGGTGGAGGTGTGCATACAGGCAGGAGGCGGCGGCACAAGTGAAGTAGGCTGTGGGCAGCTCAGGGGTTCTTGATGTGGTCCACTCTGTACTGTTTGCAGTCATACGTTTAGAAGTGACAACAGAAGCACCAGCATAGAAGTGTGCCTGTTGACTGGTTTTGTGTGTGTGTGTGTGTGTGTGTGTGTGTGTGTGTGTGTGTAGTTTTAAGTGAAAAATGCACAATGGTGGTGTATTTGCACCTGTGACCATAAGGTTTCCCAGTTGCCCTCTTAATACCATATATGCATATGTGTTTATGGCAAAATTATTAGAACTAACCATCAGAAATGCTCATCGTGCCCTTTTCATTTAGGGGCCGTGCTTATTTTCCTTTGCTCAGTCTGAGTTATTAGAAGTCACGACCTTGCTTTGTGAATTGTTTAATATGTCTCCTCTCCCATTGGTGCCCACCCTGCCTCCTTCATTGTGCCGTGTCCTGTGCAGTCCTTTCTAACCATGCAGGGGCTGGCCAGGCTCCCTGCATCCTCCTGCCCATGCCAGTGTGGTCCTTCTCACCACAGCACCCGGTCAGGCTCTGTGTTGTATTCTCATTCCATGTTTAATTCCTCTAAATTTTGAGCCAATCTGTGGCTCTCCCTAAGCCAGAGACATGTTATATCCTTTTGGCCTGCAGCCCTTCAAGTTGCCTGGCATGTAGAATGAACTCCCTAAGAACCAGTTTTGCTGTGACCACCATCTATATCCCTGTGACTGTTTTGGATGCATTGAAGATATCACGTGGAAAACCAGCTTTGCAAAAAGTGTCTGTGTAAAAACTTAGTGCATTTTTACTTCATAATTTTCCATAGCGTTCCTAGCTGTACTTGTGCATTTAAAATGCCCAGATGACTTTAAACAAGACTGCCATTGCAGGTGAACTTCCCTCCCTGGCATGGTCCCTCCTTGTTGTCTGCAGGAGTGCAGGCTGCTGGACGCTGAAGCCACGTTGCTCCTGAAGCTTTCTCTAAAAGTATGGAATCCCAGAGATCAGTGACACTGACATCCTTGTGTGTTTGTGCTTCACTCACAGGAGAAATACGAATGTGCTGTGAAACGAGCTAGTATTAAAGTGGTGACTCCTGACTGGGTGCTGGACTGTGTATCTGAAAAAACCAGGAAGGACGAAGCACCTTACCATCCGCGCCTGATCATCTATGAGGAGGAGGAAGAAGAGGAGGAGGAAGAGGAAGAGGAGGTAGAGAACGAGGAGCAGGACTCACAGAACGAGGGCAGCACTGAGGAGAAATCAAGCCCAGCTAGCTCACAGGAGGGCTCTCCTTCCAGGGACCAGCCATTCTCACCCAAGCCCAACACAGAGACTACCAAAGGGGAGTTGATGTTTGATGACTCTTCAGACTCATCGCCGGAGAAGCAAGAGAGAAACTTGAACTGGACCCCGGCTGAAGTTCCCCAGCCCACGGCTGCCAAGCGCAGGCTGCCCCAGGGCAAGGAGGCCGGGCTCATTAACTTGTGTGCCAATGTTCCGCCAGTCCCGGGGAACATTCTGCCTCCGGATGTCCGGGGGAACTTCATGGCTTCTGGACAGAATCTCCAGAGTTCCGAAAGAGCAGAAATGATCACCACGTGGAGCCCAGCTGTGCGGACATTGAGGAATATTACTAATAATGCTGACATTCAGCAGATCAGTCGGCCATCAAATGTAGCACATGTAAGTCACTCTGGAAAAGAAATCTTAATATTGGGTTTAAGAATTGGATTTTTCAGCTCTTTCAGCATAGTTCATTTTATTGTTTCTGCTTCTTCAGATCAAATCACTTAGAAAGTGCTGTTTCTGGGGGTTCCCATCCAGCATCCTCTGTGGCACGAGCTGCCCCTTAGAAATAGGTTGCTGGGGTGGGCTTTGGGCCCCACCACTCCCTTGGTCCCCTTCCACTTTGCAGTACATACTCATCTTGGAGGTGAGTGCATTTGCAGCTAACTGCAGCCAGTGTGGTTGGGAGTAGTAGCAGACCAGGGCTGGTGTCACTCAGAGCAGGGACAGGGCTGAAGGTGTGTCCACCCAGTCACTGCATAGCAGGAGAGCAGGCTGCTGAGAACTGCAGAAAAATGGGCACACAGTATACATGTAAAGAGTGGTGGGCTAGTGGACAGGAAGGTTCTAGAACTTGTGACCCAAGAGTAGTCATCCCACCAGCATGGGGAGGTTAGCAGGCGGGTGGTTCTAGAGAAGAACCTTGTTGGGAATAGAAGTATGCAGGCAGTCAGGCATATCACCGCCTGCAGTGTCCTCAGGGGGAGGCATGGGCACCTCTGCGTGCTGGCCCACAGTTGAGGAGGACTGGTCTGAAGCTTGCCAGTGGGTGAGAGGGAACATAAGGACAATTGCAAGATGTGAAGAAAATGAACTTCTGAAATGTCAGGAATAGGAGACAGATGTGGTTTCACCTCTTGCTGTGGTGGAAGGGCATAGCTCGCCAGTAGACTCCTGTTTGAGTTGTAAATGTTGATGATCAGGAATCATTGGCATGCACTATGGTGCTTTCTGTGGTAGTAGTAGTAGTAGTAAGTCAGATTATGTAATTTAAAGAAGGGTTATGACAGTGGTGATGAAGATTTCTAACCTCCGCTCATTTGGAATTATTTGTAGTATGACACATTTCCAAGAGCAGTTAGGATTCCCGCTTTTCTTTACATTCTTAAGGTTGATTGTGTTTTCAGGAGAGGTGAAACAGCAATCTGACAAGTACAGCAAGTGTTGAGCAAGTCTCTTGATGGTACCTGGTCCCCTGGCTGTCCCACCCTGTCCCTGGCCTTCCCAGCTAGGGAGAACACCCAGGCTAGTTGGCCTCTTCATGCCTGGCCAGGGTATTTGTCCTGGAGCTCTTGTCCTTGAATGGGCTGAGTCTCCTTCAACCTTTGCGCCTCAAGTCCAAGGCAGATGGTTCGGTGTTGCCTTCTCTCGTGACCAGCCCTCCTCTGCCCTCTCAGATTGTGACCTCCTTGTAGAGACAGCCATTCATGTGGCTGCTCCTGCAGGTGTCCCTCTGTGACCCCATCCTGGAGTCTGCTCCTAGGTCTGTGTAGTGTTGTCCCTCTGAGCCCCCTTGTTCTCGAGTAGGTAGTACAGAAGGGAGGCTGGTTGTGTTTATTTCCTGGGCACCTACCCAGTTTCCTTGGTGGGAAACAAGGTGTGTTCAAAATAAAGAGTGAGAGAAGACCAAACCATGTGGCTCCTGTGTCCTCTCCAGGAGGCAGCCCAGTAATGTCCAGGGCTGCATGCAGGCCCCCACTGGTTTGGTGTGCACATCTGGGCAGGTGCCTCTCACAGGTTCTGCTTGGACTTGGTGGTGTACCAGAGGCGGTGTGGCTGCTTAGGGTGGTTTGTAGTGGGGTTAATTTTCCCCTTTGCCTTAAAAAATACTTTTAAGTCTTGAGAAGAAACAGTGGCCATACTGGTTTCTCAGCCTTAACAAGTTGGCTTCAACTTTGCATTGTTTGAGCCTGTTGAATGAAGTTTATCATTCAGTATGTCTGTTTCATTTGGTGTTTGGTAGAAAAGTACCTTGCAGTGACTTGGTCACTGTCCCTTTCCTTCCTGCCTGTCCCCAGCATAGAGCCCTTAGGTCAGCCCTGCCATGTACAGCAGAGTGAAGAGGAAGGAAAGCAGTCTGACTTGATGATCAGCTCCAGCCTTAGACGGTTGTGTCCATCTGAAGGGCATAGTCTTTGAGGAAGCATGGTTCAGCACCTGTAACAATGGTCTGTCAGGACACTTGCCATGTGCGCAGACCTATAATTACGTCCTGTCTGTTCCTCTGTCATCTTACTGCATAGAGAATGTGCAGCAGAGGCCATGGCCTGGCTAGGGTGGCTGCCTGTTCAAGGTGCTGGGGTTCAGTGTAAACCTTGCTCTCTGGAATGTGGGTGAACCCCTGCTTGGCCACATGTCCAGAGGAGGTGGGATGAGGGCTGAGGGCTGAGGTGGGGTGGTTGCAAGTCTGGTTGCTGGGCGCCTCCACCCTGTCATTCCACAGGAGCCTCCTGGTCAGAAAGAGGCTGGGGTGCAAGAGAGGAGGGGCTTGTAGGTGCTTATCTGATTTGTTGAACTGTCTTTTGCGTCACTTCCCTTCACTTTAGTTCATTAGTTCATTCCATGTTATGCACCTAATTTCAATTTTGATATTTTCAAAAGAGACATTATATAGTTACTGTGTTGACATTGGTGATGTGAAGGAAACATGCAAAAGCTGCGGTATGGCTTTTCAATTTGCTCTCACTTGGCACTTCTAATGGTGGAGTATGAGCCCTGCTCTTGCTCTCCTGCTTTGGGACTTGTGGATAAAGGCCAGCCTTGCACTTGTTTTTCAGATTTTGCAGTCCCTGTCAGCACCCACAAAGACCCTGGAGCCACAGGTGGGCCATGGCCAGCAGGGGCATGGCAATACCAGTTCCAGTGCCATGCTGCTTGGCCCGACGAGGGGCGCTCCTGACACTCACCTGCCACCACCGCACCGCCAGCCTCCACCGCAGCACCCATTGCAGCACCCCGTCCTCCACCTACAGCCTCCACAGATGCCCCAGCAGCCCTGTCCACAACAGCAGCACTCATTCCCGCAGCAGCCCCAGCAGCCCCAGCAGCAGATCCTTCAGCACCCATTCCCCCAGCAGCAGCTGCACCCCCAGCAACAACTGCACCGCCCCCAGCAGCCCCTGCAGCCTTTCCAGCAGCAGCACCTGCAACAGCAGCTCCATCAGTTGCAGCAGCAACAGCTACAGCACCAGCAGCTGGCACAGCTGCAGCAGCAGCAGCAGAGCCTGCTACAGCAGCAGATGCAGCAGCAACAGGTACAGCAGCAGCAGCTGCAGCGCCTTCACCAGCACCAACAGCAGCAGCTGCAGCATCCTGCCCCTCCACACTTGGGCCAGGCACCCCCAGCCATGCAGCACCAGGCCCCGCACCTGCAGCCCCCGCCGCTACAGCAGCCCCCTCCACAGCTACCGCTGTGTGGACACGACCCAGCGGTAGAGAGTGAGTAGTGGGTTTTTTAAAGTCTAGTGCTTGTGTAAGTGCTTTTGAGGGTGAGGTGTGAGGTGGGGTCACACCTAGTAATGATCACAGAACCAGGAGCATGGGTCTCACATCCAACAGAGCAGCTGAGGTGGGTCACACTGTACTCCTTTTCCTATTCTGGGGTGTTACCTGCTGGTGGAGGACATTCCTAGTCATCTGTAGCACTGAAGGTGTTTAGCATCCAGGCATAATTTCTGTCAGCCTTATTTTTTAATAGCTACTGTACCCAGATGATCAAATCTGTATATCATTGCTGTGTTCCCGGTGTACACAGGTTTCTGGTGACCCCCTCAGGTCAGAACTGACTTAGTGCAAGCTGAACACACAGCTGTGCTTGCAGTTGTGCCTGCACATTCATCAAGTTCTGGCTTCTTTCTCTCCTAGTTCCAGAAGAAGGCTTCCTACTGGGGTGTGTGTTCGCAATTGCGGAGTACCCGGAGCAGATGTCTGATAAGCAGCTGCTGGCCACCTGGAAAAGGGTGAGCTTCCTGGGGGTGTGGACTTTGTGCTGAAAGATGAGCCATTCTGAGCATAGACTGCCTGCTCCAGCTGCACTTCTGAGACACAGCTGTGTATTCCAAGCTTATTGTGGGCATTCTTGCTGTGAGCCCTCTCTGGCTTTGGGGAGGTCAGTTTTGGGCCTCAACTCTCTCGCCTTTTGGTGAAGATTTGGGGCTTTATCATCTTCAAGATCCTTGTGGCTCGGAATTCTAGGGCACTCATTCTTTAGAGGTGTTGGGTAGGGGCCCAGTAGAGGACAAGCTCTGGCAACTTGTATGTGTCTGAGTTGTTCTGTTCTTCAAAGATACATGCTAGAGAGCACTGGGACTCCAGGCTAGCAGGGACCCCAGTCTTCTCATTGTGGAACAGTGGTCCATTTTTTTGTTTTTTATTTTGACCTGGTGGATTTTAGAGAAAAGAAAAAGCAAACACTTTTCTTGCCATGACACAGATCAAAATTGAGTCCAACATTTGTTTGAAATAAAACCCGAGAAGAGTTCAGACACAAGTTGAATGAGTTTCACTGTAAGTATTCCTGGCATTTAAACCCGGTAGTGTTGCTGGCCATGGTAACATATGCCTGTAATCTCAGGATTGGGAGGCTGAGGCAGGAGGATCATCATGATTCCAAGGCCAGTCTGGGCTACTTTGTGAGGCCAACCTGGACTATATGGAGAGACCCTGTCTCAAAAAACGAAAAACACTAATATAAACCCCTGGTGTGTAGAGGAGCAGAGACGAGCCAGACTGATCCTGACACCTGAGGAGCAGGGCTCTGGGGCTGGGACAGACATGGCACAGATACCATAGGAGCCTGAGGAAGGATATTCGCCTGCCAGTTGGGGGTTCATTATGAAGCCTGCAAAGGTAATTCCTGGTCTGAATCTTACAGGGTAAGTGGGAGTAACCACTTGAGAGAGGACTGTGTAGAGAGAAGGGAGTGAGTGAGTGAACAGCTGGCAAAGACTGGTTCCTGCCCAGCTTGATGAGCAGAGACTGGCAGAAAGCTTCTGTGTTGGGTCTGAGAGGCAGTGAGGGCAAGGGACAAAGTAGGTGCGACTAGAGAGTGACCAGGTGCAGGACAGCAAGGCTCAGGAGGAGAACTTCAGAGCAAGACATGATGGATTAAGGGGAGAATCAGCATTGCTTTAATTTTCTGTTGCTGTGTAACATTTCTCCAAGGCTTTGTGATTTGAGACAGCATTTATTGTCCCATAGATGGGAAATCCTGAGGTTGTATAGGTGACTGTGACTCTGCTGTCCCCTGTGGCTGTAGGAGTTGCACCTGGGCCTTGCTATGTGGCTGTTGAGGTGCTGGGGTGGCCACAGCAAGGCAGGCCTCTGCCCCAGACCACACACCCAGGATGCAGGTATGGTGTTGCTGAGCTAAATCCCCGGCCCAGGAGCCGGTGTCCTTTGTAGCTGGGTGGTGAGCATCCACATTTAGGCCTTAGGGAGCGGCTTGGCTCTTGGGGTGATGTAGCAAGTAATGGGTGGACACAGTTTAAGGCCACCACACTCATTTCTGTGAGTTTGGGGGACATCAGGAAAAGAACTTGGAAGCAGCAGGTGGGGGGCGAGGGATGAGGTGGTCATGGACACTAGGGAAGCAGAAGGTGCTTGGAGAGGGCATTGGTAGCTGTGGGCTACACCACTGGCTGAGGAACAGGTGAGAGGTGGGTGTGGTTAGGTGGGAAGGCTGAGGACAGAGCCCTGGAGCTGCTGTCAGCAGGTGAGGGGAGGCAGATTGATGGGTCACCTGGCAGCTGGTGGGATGTCGTGGCTCAGAGCAGGGCAGGGATGCAGTTTTTTCACTTGTCTTGTTAAAACCTCATTTGTAGTAACTGAAAATATTAAACTTACAAGTAAAGGAAACAGAATGGGGCTTTTGGGGCATTGGGCCTGTTTTTGAGTTTATATGTTATGATACACTCATGTTCCCCCTCCCTTGGTGCACAGTAGAGGTTTGACAAATACTTGGTGCCATGTAATTAGCATAGAGTATAGAATGGCTCCTTCACCCCAAAATGTTGGTTCTGTTTAAAATTCAGTTTTCAGGATTTACTTATTTCATCCTGATTTGCTCTTTTCCCTTTCCTTCCTTTTAGAGTAGTGGTTGTCAAGGTGGGGTGAATCTGCCTGGGATGCTTGGTGTGTGAAGACGTGTGTGCTGGTCAGGTCAGGGTTTCCTCCTGGTGTGTGGGGTGCAGGGGCCCTGGGGCTGCAGACACTGTGCTGCCCAGGGCAGTCTTACGACACACAGTCTCAGGTCCAGAGCAGAGAGGTCATGTTTCATTTTTCTTTGGGGATTGAACTTGGGTCCTTGTGTTTTCGACGCAGGAGGGGGAACCACTGAGCTAAATCCCCGGCCCTCATTTTTCTTCTTTCACCCTGGACATTGAGATGAAATGAGTGTTGGGATTCGTGTGCTGAGTAGAAAATTCTGTCAGTGTGCACGGGTGATGGGTCTTTTGCATAACTGTCTTTTAGACCTGCAGTCCCGCTAAGCCCAAGGGACTGAGGTGCATTCTGGCTATCTTTTGTGCAGATCATCCAGGCACATGGTGGTGTGGTGGATCCCACCTTCACGAGCCGGTGCACACACCTTCTCTGCGAGAGCCAGGTCAGCAGCATGTACGCACAGGTGAGGAGGTGGCCCCGCCACGCTGGGCAGGGCTGCTGTGTGTGCTTTCACAGGGCCTTCAGAGTTGGCTGGTTGGTATTTTTGGAAAGAGCTTTTTCTGCCTGCTTCTTACTTTCATGGAGCCTGGTAGAATGGGTGCTTCTATGGATGCTGTTTGTCATTGGTGATGGAGAAGGAAAAGGATGTCCTGGGTAGCATTTGGGAAAGGGTAGGCATCCCTTGTGGGCACTATCCCAGAATGTCATGAATGTAGAAGAGCATTCATGCTCTTGTGGCTGCAGAGGGCAGACATGGAGTTTCTCTGTCCCCACTGGGCAGAAGCTTTCTCCTTAGGGTTAGTCCCTCCTTTTACCTGTGGAGTCTTCTCTTCTCATAAAATGTTCTTACCTATAAATCAACCACTTACACATGTTAATGTGTTAGTGACAAACAACCCTTAACATAGTCCCCTTGGGCTGAGGATGTAGCTGAGTGGTGGGACCCTTACTTCAGTGTGCAACCCTCAGTTCAGTGTCTCACCTGCAGCAAAAAAGAAAAGGAAAAAGAAAAAGCCTTCTTGCAGAAGTAGCTATTTATTACATCTACTTAGAAATTAAAAATGTAGGAAATCTTGTGAGCTTTTTTTTCTGTGGTTAATTGTAGGTGTACATTTACATTTTATTACCTTGCTTTGTGTTCTGGAAGAATTTTAATTCTGAGAATCATTAGTGTCATGTCATTCCTGGTTGTTCTTACTGATGTCGTACCATCCATTGCTCTTATTCCCTGTTGCAGGCTCTTGTTCATAGATAGAAACATTTTTTGGTTGGATTGAAAGTATCAGCTGCATCATTGTAGTTGGTTACTTTAATAAATTGTGTGTTGAATGGTATGACTTTCTTTTAATTTATGAGGCTTTCGAGGTGGCATTTTTAGTCACACATCCTTACTATTTTGCATCTAGTTCTATAGCAAAAGTTCCAGAACAACAAACCTGTAATCTTGTTTGACAGGCGATAAGAGAAAGAAAACGGTGCGTCACTGCACACTGGTTAAACACAGTCCTGAAGAAGAAGAAGATGGTGCCGCCTCATCGAGCCCTGCATTTCCCTGTGGCGTTCCCGCCAGGGGGAAAGCCGTGCTCACAGCATGTAAGGCAGGGCTAAGGGTTTTGTCTTGTTTTTTTTTCTCTTGAATCAGTCTTCTTGGAGAACAACGTGTACTGCCTGGCCATCCCTTGCTTGCTCTGGGCAGTTTTTCTGTGTACTTTGGCCTACCGTAGAAGTGCCCGGCATGAAAATAGCTTATTTCCTGTTGTTCCCCAAAATAGGCACAGTATTCTGCATGATCAATTTTTAATGATTCTCCAAAGTATTAGTGTTTAAAATTCTAAAATTAATCAGGTATCGTGGCCCAAAAGCAACCACTGTTGGGCAGAATTTTATCAGTATTTGTGTGTTCTACTACCTAATGATCGCAAAATTGGGATCAGTACAGAAGATTAAAAATGTGACTAATGTATGCATCTGAGCAATGTCATACCAACACCAAAAAGATTTTCCTGTATTTGATGCCCTATGTTTAGTTGTCTTCTTCCCTTTGAGGGTTCTGTGTGTAATGTGGTGGCCATAAATAAAATTCTAGTCTTGTCATTCTTAGGAATGATAGTACCAAATATGTCCTGTAGTGCCAAAGAAATAATGAAAAAAAGGTATATAAAACAGCTACAAAGTTGAAGAAATACATTTTTTAAAAACCTTGTTTGCTCTTTTTCTATAGATTATCTCTGTGACTGGATTTGTGGACAGTGACAGAGATGACCTGAAGTTGATGGCATACCTGGCAGGTGCCAAGTACACGGGCTATCTGTGCCGCAGCAACACGGTCCTCATCTGTAAAGAGTAAGCTCTGCGCCACGACCATGTTCAGTCCTGAATTTACATGCAGTAAAGTTACCGTTTCACCTGTTCTGTTTCCTAATATGTCGTAGTTTTGTGGCAAGAATCCCAGTGTAGGAGTTAGTCTATTGAAAGAGTGGATGTGATGATATTCATGGTAAGCAGTATTAACAGAAGTACCTGTGAACCATCTGAACTGCTGCATGTGGATGACTGAGTGGCACTTGAATCAGTGTTGTGGTTTGTCCTCAGGTGTGGGGTCACAGCAGGACTGGCAAGTGGCCTCCTGATCCAGTCAAACTCTGAAGCACCTTTGCCCACCAGCAGGGGTCACCAGCAGCTTTGCTGAGATATCTGCCACTTTTGTTATGAGAGGTGTTTTCTTTGGCTTTGTTGACAATAAATACCATTCTAGACAGTTGACAGCTCCAGCATTTCAGAAATATGATTTCTCCTCAAAAACAGACCAAGTGGTTTAAAGTATGAGAAGGCCAAAGAATGGAGGATCCCGTGTGTGAATGCACAGTGGCTTGGGGACATCCTGCTGGGGAACTTTGAGGCGCTGAGGCAGATCCAGTATGGTCGGTACACGGCCTTCAACCTCCAGGACCCCTTTGCACCCACACAGCACCTGGTGCTGAACCTGCTGGGTAAGGAGGCTCCGCCTGCTGTGCGTGTGATGGGTGGGCTCCTTGCTGGTGCTTCGGCTGGGTCTCCCTGTGGTGATACCAGGCTTGGCTCTGCTGTTCAGACCCCTCTTTACTTATTTCTTGTTTCTTTTCTCTACACTGCCCTGAGCCCTTGCTTGCTCATGGTGGGGTCTTGGCATGGGAAGGAGCATGGGAAAGCCTTAGTCAGTCCCTCAGGCCAGGTGCCTTGTAGGCCCTGTGGAACATTACCTGTTTCTTGGGCATCAGTGCCTTCTTTGTCACTGTCAGGCTTTGCTGTTGCCTCCTGGGCATCTCTGTGCCACCTGCTTTCAGCCCTTTGCCATCACCCAATTCCACATGGGGGAATTGTGCTTTTATTCTGCTTTTCTGGAGTTGGACATTATTTGCAGAAGGCCTTTCAGAGCAGGCTCTGATGTTCTTCTGAGGGAGCCCACTCTGCTTTTGGAGTCTAATCATGGGGAAGCCCTTCTTCCTTTTGAGCCCAGAGCTGTGTCCCAGCCCTCCGTGGTCTCTTCCCAGCTCTGAAGCAGCTCTAGAGGGCCAGCCTTGTGGAGATGTCCACTCTTAGCACCTGCCCTGGCCTTTTGACTACCTTTCCCATGGCATAAGTCTGCTGGTCCCTGGGCAGCCTCTGCCTGTGTGCTGTGTTCCTTCCTGTCAGCCTGGATCCAGCCTGTGATGCCAGGACTGGACCATGCCATACATGGGGGGATGCCGAGACCTGTGATGTCACAGGGCTCACTGCTGGTTTCCTGAGGGCTTCTTTGTGTCGACAAAAGCATTGGTTCACTCCCTCCCTTACCTCATCCCCCAGAAAGTTTTGAAACTTAAGCATGGCACTTAGTCCTGTTCAGTGTTGCAAGAAAAGCCACACATGTGTCTGGGGTCACCAGCCCCAGAAAAGGCTTTTAGAAAAAGGTTCTTGTGTCTGAACAGTGTATTTATTGTTAAAAAATAACTTCTTTATCTCTTTAGATGCGTGGAGAGTTCCATTGAAAGTGTCACCAGAGCTGCTGATGGTATGTTACATCAATACCTCCATTTGGCTAATACTGTACTGTTCAAGTGGAGCAGGGATATGTTTGGAAATTTGTATTTATAAATTAAAATTGTTTTATTACTGCTGTCATGATGACAAACGAAGGCTGTGTCTTCATATTGTCATAAAATGCCTAATGTACTCTAGGTCTGATTTTTCTCCTAATTATTGGTGTTGATGATGGTCATTCATATCTGTCTGTGTGGAGTATTTCTTGCTTTGGAGAGCTTTGTAGTTGTTTTAGGGGTTGGAGGATAGGCAAGAACTTGAGCACCATTAGGTGCAGAAGGCCACAGTCAGCACCCAGGGGCCAGACCTCCTCCTCCGCAGGGGCAGCATCCTCGGATGCCGTGCCTGGGCGAGGGCTCTGACGGGACCCTTCCTGCCACAGGACACGCAGTCTGAGTGCCATCAGTTCTCGTGTGGGTGTCTTGTGGGAGATTGCCACATGCTCAGCTGTAGGTTTGATGAGTACATTTTTCTATTTTTCTACAATAATAGTTACAAACAGCAGTGCTTTCATTGTTGGTCAGTAATGATGTGTTATATACATATAATACACACACACACACACACACACACACGATGTGTTATATACATATAATACACACACACACATACACACACACATGTGCGCACACGCTCTTTCAGATCCTCCAGGAAGCCTATTGTTTGTTTGCTACTGTTTTTTTTCTAGTGCTAATGATGTGATCATATATGTATTTTTTTCTGGCTTAAACTGCTTATTCTAATTAAGATTTTAACAAAACATGAGTGATCAGCTCTGACACACCAGCAAAAGCGTATGTTCTCTTGGTTCTTTTAGATGAAGAAAATTTTGGAATAGCTGTTAGGGTCAAGCTGGAAAAGTGGTCATCACTTTTTCCTCCCATACCACATGGTAGATATTCTAAAATTATCAAGGCTCTACATGTCAGGTTCCCTGGTGGCTGTGTGTTAAAAAGCTGAAAATAATAGAGACAGTGAGACTCATTTAACCTTTTTGTCCATCCTACCATGTTTCTGTCTTTGCTGCTAGGGGCCTGACAGTTTGAGATGGAAGCGTGGTCTGGAACAAGATCCAGGGATGGTGCTCTTATAATAACAAAGCAAAGTAAACTCTCCTGCACATTATTGTGGAACTTGAGCCTCTGGGTCTAAAGGGCTAAGATTCCTGATGTGTTGTAGGTGTGTGTACATTTACTTTGGTTGTTAAGTATGGTAGCGATACTTAGAAAATGTAGTGTGTACTTTAGGTTGAGAAATAGTTGAAAAAAGCAAACATAGTTCAAGTGATCAAACATGAACAAATCAGTATCATTTTGAAAACACCCTGAGAGAGGAGCTGGCAAAGGTCAGGGGCAGAATGGAGATGATGGTGCCAGGGACCTCTGGGTCATGTCCTCTTCTGTCATCTTTCCCAGCAGCTCCAGCTTCAGGCTCAGGTATGGGTACCGCACCTCGGCTTCTTCCAGTAGTACTGTTGATCTGATTGTCATGGAGTGTCTTTCCTGACAGCTTGAGTGCCATTTCTGTATTAGGAATGGTCATTTTTTAGGGGAATATAATTGCAGTCATTATATTTTTCCCATTTTAATTTGGGACACAGGACAAAGCACTTGAAATAATAATGGTTCTGAGAAGTTCCAGGTCGAGGAAAGAATGGGACAAAGACACTGAAGATCCAGGAGAGTTTGTTGAATGGAGAGGGGAGGCAGAGCTGGCACAGAGGCCCCGGTGTGTCCCTTCACTCCTAGTCCACGTGTCCCAGCTGTGCTCCCATTACCCGTTCTGAAGGACCAAGTGCATGTTTCCTACAGATGCTTACCTGATTGCTTATTTGGCAGATAACCTTCTTGGAAGCTGGTGCACTGATGGGAGACTGGTTTGACTTAAAGTGGACACATTCTCATTACAGGGTATAAGATTACCTCCCAAACCGAAGCAGAACGAAGTAACCAGCATCCAGCCTTCTTCCAAAAGAGCCAGGTAGGAATAGCGACTCTCCTGCCTTGTACCTGGCCATCTTTACAGGTCTGTCTTGGAAGATTTGTGGCAATTGAACAAAGTTTTTAAGGATTTTCACAGTAGCTAGGATTTGAAAGGCTTTATATTACTGTGATTGTGTCTCATTGCTGGAGACAGACATTAGATAAAGATGTTCAACAGACTTCTATTTTTTATTTAAAAAAAAAAAACCCAAACAGTGTTTTCCTGTAGTTCCAGCTGTACCAGAACTGCTACTGTGTCAAACAGGAGTACATGGCCTGTGCCAGCTGCTGTAACCCTGCTGTGCATGGCCAGTGCCCCTTGCGGCCACGTGGGCCCCTCTGGAGTGATATGGGTGCCGTGTAGTCGTCAGCACACAGTCCTGCACTGGTTCTCAAAGTAGTGCATAAGGCAGTGCAGCCAGGCTTTGTACTCTTCTAGTTCTAGAGGACTCTTGTTTCCTGAAGTGCCTGGTGAAATGCTGCTCAGAGTTGCCTTTTGCAGTAACCATTTCATCATTTCTCCTTTTCCCTGCTTCACACTGTCCTCTCCATGACCCACCATCCAGTACACACATCTCAGAAAGTCCTAACTGGGGCGGTTATCGTAATTTGGGTGTCCTGAGCATTGAACTGCAGGCCACACATGGGCTGCATCTCCAGCTGTTTTTATTTCTTTTGGAGATCTCACTGTCATTAGGTTGCCTTAGTGGGGCTGGAATCTGTTTTTTTGGTACCTACGATCAAACTCGGGACCTTGCACTTGGGAGGCATACACAGTGCCACTGAGCTAAATCCCTTTCCCTGGAATTTGTTATTTTCCTGCTCTAGCTTCCTAGAGTACTGGGATTATAGGCATGAGTTATCACACCTAGCTGGGATTTTATTTTTAGTTCTGTGATCAGATTACTGCAGATAAACTTTAAAATTTCCTTAGAGCATAAATATAAATATATAAATGTAAACTGAGAAGTAAGATTTGAAAAGTATTAAGGGATCAAAAAGTACAAATATTTGTTTATTTTTGGGTTTTTGAGGCAGGGTCTTGTTACATATGTAGTTCATGCTGGCCTTGAACTCAAAGCTTAGACTGGTTTTAAGCTTGGAGATCTTCCTGCCTCAGTCTCCCAAGTGATGGGAATACAGGTGTGTGCCTGGCTCAGATATTTAAATTTTAAAAATGTCTTATAATAAAAGACATTGCCATTAATTCCCCTCAGAAACCAACCCCCTTCACTTCGGACACACTTTCCCCATTGTTCTTGCCTCTTCGTAAAGACATTCTGGAAGTCTTCTTTCCTCATTGTCTTCAGTTGTACTGTCCTGGCTGCTTTGATGTCCTGAATCAAGGCAAAATGCGTACCTTTCATGGTCATTTTGACTTTGGGGAAGAGACAGAAATTGCACAGTACCAGGTCCATTAAATAAAATGGATATGGACACAGCATCATGTTCTTACAAGCCTGCCTTTCTGTGGGATGACACTGGACAGAAGCAGTCACTGTGGTTTTGATCACACCTCATAAAGATGCTTGGGGAAGAGCACTTTCAGAAATGCTGCAGAAATTGGCAAGACCGATGGGATATGTGTTTTTGAAGCAAGGGGGACCCATGGCAGTGTCTCTTACTTGTAATAAATACTTTTAAATTTAAGCATTCACCAAATGTTTTGATCACACTCTGTAAGAGACTAGAAGGTCTGATTCAAACACCTCCCATGTGCTTCAGTGAAACAGCTTGCTGGTCCCTGTGGTAGAGGACAGGATGAGGATGAAGGAGATAGCAGAGGCACCGGGATGCACTTTCTGGGGTCCTTGAGTCAGGGTGATGTCACAGCAAGGAGCAGCAGCTGAGTCACAAGATTATTTTACAAACTCAGTATAAAAATAGTGGCAGGATGTGGAAGTGCACATCTGTAGTCCCACCCACTTGGGAGGCAGAGGCAGGAGGATTGAAAATTTGAGCCCATATCCTGGTTGAGCAACTTAGCAAGTCGTTGTCTCAAAAACCAAAAAGGGCCAGGGCCAGGAATTTAGTTCAGTGGCACTATGCCTGCCTCACAAGTACAAGGTCCTGAGTTGGATGCCTGGTACTCGGGGGGCGGGGGATAGTTGTGTGGCTCACTGTGAAGGCCCTGAGTTCAGTCCCTAATACTGAAAGAGAGACTGGCCCTTATGATAGTCAAACTATCAAAATCAGTGAAATAGAAAAACTAGTTATAATATTTTCTTCCTTTTAAAAGCCTGGTTAAGAACAAAATCAGTCGGGGGGAAGAAGGGTTGATGAAGAATTGGAGACTGTTGATCATGACCGGAAGTTAAGTGGATGCTGCCCTTGGATGTTTCAGATTCTTCGGGGGTAACTCTGGGTGACAGCCCATTGCCTCTTCTCTTTAAGCATAAAACTACACATGGTTAGGGGCTAGGGATTGAGCTCAGTGGTACCACCGCCTGCCTCACAAGCACAAGGACTAGAGTTTGATCACCAGTACCAAAAGAAACAAACAAACAAAAAACCACACAGTTAAAGCCCTTGCAGCTTTTCCCCTGTTGAGTCCCATGTTTACTAAAGAACATTTGAAGAAAATAATACAGGCATTACTGTTACATTTTTATTTTACAGAATTGAGGATCTACCACCTCCCACTAAAAAGCTGACTCCGGAGCTGACACCTTTTGTGCTCTTCACTGGATTTGAGCCTGGCCAAGTTCAGCAGTACATTAAGGTGAAGCTGGAGTCTACATTCGGGATGTTTAGCTGTGTTCCTTGCTGATCATACTTACTTCATGCTGGTTGCTTAGTAAACTAGTGCTTAACTGGAAATGTCTTATAACAAACTTTAGGGTGCAAGTCTGCAAAGTATTTGCAGACTTCTTCCTTGTCATAACCAGGCATCCAGTGACTTCTGCCTGGATCTGTGCTGCTGTTCATGCTCGGTTTCTTACTAGCATCAAAATAATTCAGAGGCTTTAATCAGCTTTAAGGGCCATGAGCTCTGGTTCTTGGGCTGAACACAGTTGGTCCAGATTTGTATTCTGAGGGACATAGTAGTTGAGAAGTGGGAACAGAGTTGTAAATACACTTTTTGAGATAACAGCACAAGGGATGCTGGGCTTTATTTTGCCATTGGTGTTTTATTTTGCTGGGGGAGGGGTTAAGAGCTGAGTTACCCATATGAGGTTGGATTCGTAGTTTACTCCAAATTTATGTACAGCTTTTCTGTCTGTGGGTACAGCTATTATATCATCTCTTACATGCCCATGTTGTAGTCTTTTCTGCCGTCCTTTTTAAAAATGGAATTAGTATGCTAATGTAGCTGGTAACCCAGTTCTGTCGGAAGAGCCTGGGTGTGTTCACCTCACCTTTGGAGGTTCCTGTCCCTTTTTTTTTGTGGTATTGGGAATCGAACTTAAGTCCTTGCCCTTGTGAGGCAGGCACCAAAACCACTGAGCTAAATCCCGCCCCCCGGAGGTTCCTATCTTGATCCTGCTTTGTGTACATTCCATTGTAGCTTCTGGTCCCTACTTCTGCCTGTGTCTTGGCGTTTGGATCCTGTGCACCTGGCTGCCAGTGTCATGTCCTGCTGATGCTCCTTCCCTCCCCTCCCCTCTGTTTGTGGCTGCAGAAGCTTTATGTCCTGGGTGGCGAGGTTGCCGAGTCTGCACAAAAGTGCACGCACCTCATCGCCAGCAAGGTGACACGCACTGTGAAGTTTCTGACGGCCATCTCCGTGGTGCAGCACATCGTGACGCCTGAGTGGCTGGAGGAGTGCTTTAAGTGCCAGAAGTTCATCGGTGAGTGGGCGGTGGGACCCCATCTTTCCCATGCCTTGATTTTTCATACACATCTGGGTTGTCTTTAAACTACTTGGTAATTATTCATTTGTGTTTAAGGGATTCCTTTGACAGACTGATAGCTTTCCATTTTACCTTGAAATGTAAAGGTTTTGGTAGTTTGAATGATACCAGGGGAGAAATAAGCTCTGTATCCCTCTTTGTTGTTTTCTTATTTGGAAATGTGGCTGTAAAGTGAAATCTCCTGACACAACAATTGTAGTTGGTTTGTTTACTTGGAAAGAGCAGTGCACACAGATGTGCCGGTAGTTTCTATGAGTTTCGCTGGTGGAAAAAAGACTTCGTCCATTCCTCAAGTGGAGTGTTCAGAGCACCATGTGAAGGAAGGCAGTTCTGAGGGTGACAGACACAATGTTTCCAGAGTGAGCGCAGATTCTAAATGACTGTTTTCTCCATAGAATCTGTGAGCTGTGCCTATAGGGTTGGTGTCCCCAGCTATCCCTCGGCCAGGAGCCTTGAAGCTTCCCATGTGTCTCCTCTATCCTCCACTGGTTCCAGGCCGAGACCCTTTTTCCTGCGTTCCCAGTTGTGTTTACGTGGTCTTTTTGCTCCAGTCGTACTAACACCAAATGGAACTCCTCTGCTACCCCTGCCACGGGGCAGGCATGTGCTTTGCCAGCCTCTAATGCACTGTCACACATGTTCATGGTGTTCTGCCAGTGGCGTGCCCTGGCTGTTGTGTCCCTATGGTACACACACACACACACACACACACACACACACGCACAGAGCAGATAATACAGCTGCCCAGGGGCGGAGCATGAAGTGGGCAACCTGTGGGGTCACACTGATCCCCTTCAGTAGGCTCCCCACTCCTGACTGAGCTAACCTGGCTTCTGCTTTTCAGGCTCAGGTAGTCATTAAGTCAGCTTTGCTAAATGAGAACATTTCAGACAAACCATTTCAGTTAGTGTAGACTGATGTTACTGAGAAATTAAGATCAAGATGCAGACAGTTGAAATTGCTGTGTATAGAAGAGCCAAAAGCAAACATGCATGCAGGATTGTGTGTGTAGGATGGTAAGGCTTGGAGAGTAAGTCACTGGTGGGAAGAAGACCCCAGATTCTCACTCCCATGTCGAGTCACTTCTTATGTCTGATGTTGTTTTTGAGCCACTGCCTGGCAGGGTTGTGTGCTGGGACAGCACAGGGCCTAATCACCCTGCTGCATGATGCCAGTGCTTCCTCACCACTGAGAGCACGGTGCTGAGTATCACCCACTAGGCTGCCGAGGCACGGACACGGTGGGAGCATAAGCGGGAAGCGGGCTGGGCATGTGACCCTGAAGAGATGAGGCTCCTCGCTCTGCACGTGCACGGGTGATCCCTTACATGCCACAACCGCTGATTATGGGATTACAAGTGCAGTTTAGAGAGGAGAAAAATTGCAAGGACAGATGCTGCCTGACTAGTAAACCGATTGGCATTTCTAGTAGTTGGTCAACAAATTTCAGTATTTCTGTCATGAAGTAATTACTGCTCATGACCAGGGCGCAGCAAGCTGTTCCTTGGACTTTACATTTCTAAAGAGAAGAATGTGCAGTAAAAATAGTTCAGGCCCACAAACCCTTGAATATGTGTCCTCTGGTGATCCAGTTTGCCGACACAGCTCCAGGCTCCCCATGGTGTGGTGCTTGTGGTGGCCGTGCATTCTAGTGGAGCTGTCTGTTAGACTGAGTGGTGATCCCACATCATAGCAGGAGACACTTCTCTAAACTCGAGCCACAGATGCAGCATGCCTGGACCCATGATATTTAACTTGTGGCACTTGGATATTTCTTAAAATGTTGCCATGAGAACTGAAAACCAGTTTAAGAATTCTCAGAAGTCTTTCAAACACTGATTGCTGTACGCTTTCTTTGCTTTGCTGGGAATTAAATGGTGCATATTTGTATCTACCTAAGAGGAACAAGTTTTTGATAAATAGGAAAGTTTGGTAAGCTTGCCTGATTGGTGCTGATGTGCCCCATGGCACTGGGGAGTTGCTCGGTGTGATGGCACCAGGTATGATATCTTAAAGCTGGCCATCAGGAGTGGAGTCCTGGCCTGGGGTCCAGGGTGAGAGTTGTGACACCTTGTGGTTGTGTGGGATTGGGTTAAGGATGAGCCAAAGCTGTGGGTGTGCAAGAGCCTTCCGAGCACTCAGTAATGTCTCCATTTACAGCGCTGGCAGGTTGATTGCCACTGGTCTAAGAGAAGGACCCATCTGCCTGTCTTTTTTTTTTAGTCTGACCCTTTTCAGGGGGAAGTAAATGAAAGGTAATGGTGAGGCATAAATACCCAGCATTTGCCCAGGCAAATGTAGCCACAAATAACAGGTACTATGTGAACGAGGGCAGACAAGAGGGGTGGGCGGTACTTCAGACATGTACACCGTTGTGTTTTCCAGATGAGCAGAACTACGTCCTCCGAGATGCTGAGGCTGAAGTGCTTTTTTCTTTCAGCTTGGAAGAGTCCTTGAAACGGGCCCATGTTTCTCCACTCTTTAAGGTAGGCTGAAGAGACAAAGCCACATCCAGGCAGGCAGATGCCCTTGCAGGGGTGCAGTTGAAGGAGCTGGGCGCTTGGTGGTCACCCTGCTGCACCCACAGCACCCCCTCCCTGTTCTGGGCCATGGGAGCAGCTGCTCCAGGGAACTTGTGCACCCTGGGACCTGTTCTTCACCGATCTTAATGACTGGCACAAGAATCAAACGTGCAATTCTTTTCGAGGCAGAGGTATTCAGAGAGCTGTTCATGGATAATGTAATCCATAAAAGTTCACTTTCTGCTGTTAAATCTTTGAAGGACATTGCTTACACTGTTCTCAGTAAATGTGTGTTCAGCTATAAAAGATATTGGAAAAATGTTAATTGAATTTTGCATAATTCAGACCTAAAGATTTAAAAATATTTAGATGAGAGACTCAGAACAGTTGGGAAGTATTTTTGTATCAGAAAGCTAAGTAAATCAATAACCTCTTCTTTGAAGTTCTCCTAAGGAGCCAGTTTAGGAGTTAGAAATGACTTAGAATACTGAATTAGCATGAATTTTATTGAAAATAGTCTGATTTTTCAAATATTTATTTAGCTTTTTTCCTGTGAGCAGCTTAAAGCAAAACAGTATTTTGTTGTATACATAGAAATGAGCTCATTAGAGAATTAAATCTTAAGCATTGCTCTTACTGCCTCCTGTGTTTGAGTCTAAATAATACAGAGAAAGTAAAGGACATGATTTTTATGCCAGAGTGGTGCTGTGTCTGGCTGTTGCCTGGTAGATGCCAGTAGGTGTAATGCAGTGCCAACTTAGGGTGAATGGAACTTGTGACATGGGTGTGTAACATGCTCGCTTGTTTGCTGAGCACTCTGTTTCCTTTGCATCTCTTTGCATTGTCACAGCTCTTATGTCACATGCAAAGGTGCTTCGTAGGGCTCTAGGCAGAGTCCTGACACAAGAACATTACGTTCATAATTTCAGGAAATTAGACATTTTATCAAACATCTCAGGGCTAAAAGCATTTGAAAGTATAGTACCTGTGTTTTCATTTTACTTTCAGGCAAAATACTTTTACATCACCCCCGGAATCTGCCCAAGCCTGTCCACCATGAAGGCAATTGTGGAGTGTGCAGGCGGGAAGGTGCTGTCCAAGCAGCCATCTTTCCGTAAGCTCGTGGAGCATAAGCAGAATAAGGTGAGGAACACAGTGCACCGCGCCTGGTGGCTGTCAGTGTCGTGCTCAGGGGTGTCTGTCATCACTGATAGCATGTGTCCTCTTCCTTAGAGTCTTTCGGAAATCATTGTGATATCCTGCGAAAATGACCTCCACCTGTGCCGAGAGTATTTTGCCAGAGGAATAGGTATGCAGTTCTCTTTCTGTGCCCTGCCTGCCACGAGCACAGCCCACATGCTTGTGTCTTTGTTAACGGTTCTGGTTCTTGTTCCTTTCAGATGTTCATAACGCAGAGTTTGTTCTAACTGGAGTGCTAACACAAACGATGGACTACGAATCATATCCTTTGACAGAGCAGGCTGTGGCCAGGGGGTGGGGAGGGGGTCCAGGCCCCGTATGGGCCAGCCTTGCCTTGTCCTCCCCTGTGCTTGCTGTGGGGATGGGTGCTGCTGGCAGCCCTTCTTCTTTAAAACCTCGAGGGGCCTCAAGTACGCGTGGTCTCTTGCTCACTGAGAGGTCAGTTTTAGTACTGAGTAGTTGGTGAGGATCTGCACTGTCTGCTCATGTAGGTGTTTAAGCGTTTCAACAGTTAGATAAAATAGAAAATAACTGCAAAAATAAATACTTTAAATATTTATTTCTTTTTATGAACTAGTTTTTGACTTCTTAGTTTTCAAAATGAAATGTAGCTTGTGTGCATTCTCTGTGCCCTGGAGCTTGGCCAGGGAAATAAAAACACAGCTTAATAGAAGTATTCTGATAAATCATAATGTTTACTAGTAGATAACAGACAAGGAGAAGCCTTTAGGATAACATTTGATCAGACTTAGGCTGTTTATATTTTCATGCAAGGAGGAACACATAAGGTTTCTTGTGTTGTTTATAATCTTCATTAAAAATCAGAAATACTGCTTTAGTGTGGGTCCAGCAGCCCATAGTGAAGCAAAATGCGCCTCACAAATCCTTGTGCAAAACCACTATTCAACCCTGGGTTCCCCAGGGAAGGTGGTGGAGCTTCCCAGAGGAATTAGGCTGAGTGTCTGCGCAGGAGCTGTGACAGCCTGGGCTGTAGCTGGACCTCTCTTTGTATAGTGCGCATGCTGTTTTAGACAGGAGATCAGAGTTGTCCACTCCGTCTCCTTCACATGCACTTGGTTCATTCTGTGGATGACGCTGGTCAAACAGTTCCCCTTAGCCTGAAAGGGCTTAAGATGGTGTAGGCAGAGGACCTTGGGGGACTGTTGGGAGGACCCCTATAGAGGAAAGGTGGTCTCAGCTCTGTGAGCCAGCCAGGTGCCATGCAGCTGGCGCTGGCCAGGGTGGTGCTTGTGCAGGAACAACCGCACATTCAGGACCAGAGCTGGGTGGGCTTCGTGTGTGTCCATGAGTAATGGCTGGGGAGTCTGAGGACAGAACCATCTATCCAGGTTGTGTAGATGTGCTTTGAGCATGTTCTGTTTATGCATGCTGATCCTGCATCTTGTCCAGGTCTCTCTACTGCTCAGGTTTATGTTGGTGAGAGCCTTCTGCATTTATTTTCAGGAGAAAGAATTACTTGTGTGTTGCTTTGTGCGTGGTCTGTGAGTGTTGTGATATCTCAGGGGCCTTTTCTACACTGAGCCTGAAAGAGGCTTGGCCATTGTGGCCCATGGGATGTTTGAAGGCATATAGAGCTAGTGTTGGTGCTAATGTTCTGGGAACTGAACCATCTGGGTTGTGCATTGGCCCTGTTAGCTGAGAGGAGACCCAGCTGGTACTGGGCCTCAGCTTTGGCCAGGGCCTGGAATGACACCATGGCCCCTTGTCAGCGTGAGTGACCCTGTCCATGTGGAAGGGCTCTGTGTTACTTTATTTTATTTTTGGTGGTATTGGGTATTAAGCCCGTGTGACGGCTGAGGAAACAGTGCCGTTCCAAATGGGACTGAAAAATGGGGAGCTCCCGGTGCAGGCCTTTGTGCAGTGTTGCACTTCTTGTGTTCAAAGCCATTTTCCTCAACAGGCCCACATATAAATTTAACTGATGGCCACACTCCCGTCGAGCCGGATCTGAGCCAGGAGCCCAGGCTCCCCATCGGCCAACTGCATGCTTGTTTTCCAGCTGCTTCTTTAGGGACGAGGCACTAAAGCAGGAAGACAGTGGAATACCTATGCTGCATCTTATTAAGATGTGTAATTTTATTCTGAGGAAACATAAATTATGTTTTGTATTATATGACTTTATGAGCCCACACTAGGTTTTATGATTTATTTTCCAGGTTTTTAAATGTCTTCACAAAACTGTATGAAATTTCAGCTACAAATAAAATGATGTAAATAAAGACCTTGCTATCTAAATTATGGATGTTAAAGATTTGCAATGTTTTGTACATTGATTATTTTTATTTCTTATACTCTTTTCTTTTATATTGATATCTTGCCCATATTTTAAATAAATGTACTTTTGAACTTAGAATTGAATAATCATTCTTTTGTAGGTACTTAAAAAAAATACATGCTTGTGATACATAATAAATGTATTCATCATGGCGCATTGGAACATGCACATCACATCTTGATGCTAGGGGAAACTTTCCTAGTCTTTTACCTGGTGGAAGGCGTTGCTGGTCCACACAGCCTGGAAGTGTGGCCATCACAGAGTGCAGCACTGCAGTGGGAAGCAGCAAACACGCCTCCTGCTTCTGGTGCAGCCCTGCCTAGGTCCTGCTCAGCACAGCACAGACCCCGTTCCATTGAGTGCAGTCCCAGCGGTGACTCACCCTTCTGGTCGCATCGTGGCCACTGCTTCTGTCTCACAAGAGTGTGCACCTGAAACTCTCCCTTGTTCCCACAACATTTTCCAGAAGTGTTTTCTTAGAAACATTTGTGATCTGCTTTGGTGTTCATCCTTTAATTGCACAAGCTCTACATTTGAGTCCTTGAATGCAGTTTTGGGAGCACATGGGTTAGAGTGTGGACACAATGAAGTCCCCTGTGGTGTCCTCACAACAGGCTTTGTCTTGGTTGTGTCTTACCAGCACCGCTCCTGCAGGGCTTTCCCCCAGCCCAGTAGGCCATGGAATCAGTCTGCAAAGGGAAGGAGACCTGGCTTTGGGGACATTGCTATACCGTGTCACACTTTGAAGCAAAGGCCAACACCTGCCTTAGCTGTTTCCTGTCTGACTTGTCCTGTGGCAGTTTCTGTGGTGACCTGATATTAATAAGGTCTTATTAAATACAACTGTCTGTGTTTATTGTCTATAAGAATATTTATCTGTTGGACATTTAAAATATGTCCTAATGGCAGTGTTTGCAGATGCACAACTTGCTACACCTGCCTTTCCAAGAAGATATTGAGCAAAGTGGGTGAGGCGGGATAGGCTGATGGGGGCTGGCCTTTCTGATCTCTGGTTTTCAAGAAGGCTGATTATTTTCTGCTGAGGTCCTGTTTTGAGGGAAAGAGGGAAGCTTTGTTTTTGGAGGGAGTAAAATAACTTGGGAAAGATGAACTTGAATGGAGACACAAAGGTGAGAGGAAGAACGTGGAGTCATCTTGGTGAGAAGTTCAGGAGACAGCCCTTTGGGTGGAGTCTTGGAAAGGCACCTTTCCAGAGGGAAATTTCACTTTGGTCACACCAAAAATTGTACGCTAGGGGAAGCAAGAACAGCAACGTTGATCTAAAGAAGGAACGTAAAGGCAGCAGAGAGAATTGAAGAGTGGAGTGAGGCTGCCATTTGAGTAAGGTATGTAAGCTGAGTTCCCTTCTTAAGAGGTTGACATAGTGGCCCCAGGGTACTTCAGTGACAGATGCCAGTGCAGTGACAATTTGGGTGAAATGAGGTCCTTGAGGATGCTAGACTTCCAGGCCCAGGGAGAGGTTGCTGTCTTCAATAGAAGGTAGGAACCTGATCCCAGCCTCATTGTGAAAATAGAAAGTGCTGAGGTTAGATAGGAGAGCAGGCATGAACAGTAAGTCCGTGAGCTAGCAGGACACGAGGGAGCGGAGGAGATGGGCGCCCCAGCTGAGTGTGAATGGACCAGGCCTGGCCACTGCCTCAACACTTGGAGCTGTGGCACCAGCTCCTCACCACAGATGGTACCTGAACACTCCCACCCAGACCCTGAGCCAGGAGCCTGCAGGAGCAGTTGCAGGTCTTTGGTGCAACTGTCTTCATCCCAGGGTACCAATTCTCAAAGGAGATGGGGATTGTGACCAAGCAAACAGAACCAGGAAGGGAGCCATGCAGACAGCTTGAAAACATGAACAGAGAAACTAAAAAAGCCCAGTGGATTTGAAAAGGCATTGCTAGTGACTCCTAGAAAATAAATGATTGAGATGTGAAACTTGATGAATGTTTCATAGGCAGCATGATCTTTGGTATATAGAAAACCGAAGATGTCACAGAAAAACCTATTAGAACTACTAATGAGTTCAGTAAAGTTGCAGGCTGCAATATCAACACTGAAGAGTTTTTCTATAATGAACAATCTTTAAAAAAAGCAAAAAAAAAAGAATGCAGTACTTAGAAATAAAAATTCAAAAGGTTAAAGACTTGGACACTGAAAACTGTAAAACACCAATGGAAGAAATTAAAACAAGTGGGAAGACACCCTGATTATAGTGTGGAAGACAGTAATGTCAAGATAGCATTATTACTCAAAGCAATCTAAAGGTGGTGTTCAACCCCTATCAAAATCTCAGTGGCTTTTCCCCCCAGGAGTGGGGGTGGGGAATAAAAACATTTATACAAAATCACAAATTGGACAGCCCAACAATCTTGAAGAAAAAATCGGGACACAAACTTCCTACTTTTAGAATAGGCCCCAGCCCATGCTAACGCTTGCTCAGCCTCACTGTACACAGGAGGACGGAGGAACTGTGAGCCTGGGTCCCTTTAGATTGCATAAACCGAGTGGGAGAAGAGGAGGCTGGCCAACCCACTAACTCCTGGCCAGCCTTGCTTTGGGATCTCTGCAGCACAGGGCAGCAGAGGTGACAGCCAAATGACTGACCTGACTCAGGGGAGAGCAACACCCAGGAGGAGAGCTGTGCTCTGGGACTGCAGTGTTACTCTGCCCTGTAACGAGCAAGAGGCGCCTTGGGAGACAGGTTAGGAGTGAGGAGAGCTAAAGAGGTTGATCACCTGGGAGCACAAAGTTCTCGGACCTGTATTCTGTTGTGGGAAGAACCAAATCAAATCCAATGGTTAGGTTTACTGTTGACCTTATGGGAAAATTTGATTGGGTTCCCATCCAGTTTGGTTTGTGACCAAAATCGTGGGGAGAATCAAGTGCATGAACCAAGGTACACTACTGCCAAAATGATGAGGTCGGTGCTGACAGTTCACACATGCAAGCACACACTTCCCTCAGGAAAAATCAGAACTTTAGGAGGTCTGCCTGTATATAATGACCCAAAATTGTTACCTGAGTTTGGGTATAGAGGTATCTGGGTTTAAGAGCTGGCCTTGAGATCACAGTTCACCACCAAACCCCCAGTACCTCACAGAGTTGCAATTGCTCCTTTTGGCAGGCTATTAAAATGAGCGACAGAGTTGCTTGTTGCCTGGGGACCTCCTTGCAGTGACACCCCACAGTGCCACTGAAGAGACGCTGGTGCTGATCCTGAGACTTGGTCCCTTGGGCTGCCAGAGGCTCTCGTGATGAGGAACCTGAGAGGGCACATTGCTTCTCTTGGAGAGACCCCAGGGACCACTGGGACCCCAGAGCTGGTCTGCCTTGGTGCTGGGTGTTCTCTCTGCACCTTGTATCTAGCAATAAAATGGAAGCGCAATTTTAAGAACAGGCTCTGAAGACGAAGCCTTGGGTTTGAATGGCAAATTTGTGTGTGTGTGTGTGTGTGTGTGTGTGTGTGTGTGTGTGTGTGTGTGTAGTGAGGACTGAACCCAGCACTTTTGCACTGAGCTATATTCCCAGCCCGTTTTGCTTTATTTTGAGTCTTGCTAAGTCATTAAGTTGTCTTGGCTGGGCTGTTACTTGTGATCCTCCTGCCTCAGCCTTCCAAATCACTAGCATTTGCTTTTAACATGATTGTGAGCATTTTCCTTCATTACCCTTGCTCATTTTCTTGCTTGGCATAGTTTATGTAAGAGGTAAGAAACCAGCACACAGCCTGATCCTCAGTTCCTGTCCCTGCATGCCAGGAGCCTGGGGAGTGGCTCAGTCTAGGCTCTGACACCCTGAGCTCCAAGTCACACCCAAGTCTGAGAGGACCCTGGGCTCCACCAGCTCTGGATCACCCTGGCCAGCCCTTGGCACCCCTGTGATCTCAGCCCGCCAGGCCCATTTGCATCTTGTACCCTGTAGGTCCCAGGCCCTGGTGGGACTCAGTTTCTCCAGGTTCTAGCTGCTGCTGGAGGGTGATGGCAGCTAGGTGGGGCCATGGCTGTTCCTTTCATGTGAGACGCTGATGTCACATTGCTGGCTGTGCAGAGGGGGTTGTGGAGGTCTCCGCACTGATATTGTCTGGAAATATCATGGCAACCTGAGGTTTCTGTGCCCAGGATGCTTTGGAGATGGAAGAGGGGGAGCATTGGGGGCCTTGAGGTGCTGCACTCGGTGCCTCCTGTGCCCGCAGCCTACCCACAAGCCTCTGGCCCAGACCCCTCTGCCCATCCCTCTTGTTCCTGAGTGCTAGCTCCTGGTCCCCGCCCGCCTTGCATTGGTGTGCAAGTGACTTCTAGGGCCCCACCGTGGTGCTCATCATGCTGTCTTAGGGCGTCCCATGTAGGCTCCTGGAGGCAGTGCCCAAGACCCTTGCTTCTGGCTCAGTCCTCCTGGCTGCCCTGAGTTCAGCATACAGATGTGACAGTGTGGCCTTTGCTGCCCTCTGGTGGCAGTTCTCAGGTAACAGGCAGGAAAGGGACAGCTCCCAGAGCGTCCACCTGATGTGCATTCTCTCTCTACCAGCCCCAGCTGCCAGGTGCACACACAGTTCTGTCTTTAGACCTCGGAGGCTGTCCCGAGGGTCCTGCTTCTTGACAATTGTGACTGCTGCATGTCTTCAGTTGTGCTGTCCTGCTTCAGTGTCCTGAGGTTGTTTTGATTTTGGAGAAGAGCCAAAAGTCACATGGTGCCAGAACAGCCATTAACAAGGACACACCACCATGCTTTTACTCACCTGCCTTTCCATTAGGTGGCACACACAGCAGCAGCATTCACTGTATTTTTTGATATCAAGCCTCATAAAAGACACTTTGTAAAGAAGATGTCCAGAACTGCTTCAGAAAGTGCCAGGAGCTGGGCATGGTGCTGCACACTTGTAGTTCCAGCACTCTAGAGGCTGAGACAGGAGGATCACCCTGAGTTTGAGGCCAGCCTGGGCTACAAAGACAGACCCCATCTCAAAAAAAAGTTGCAGAAATGATGGGATAAATATGTTAAAAGCAAAGCAGTATTTGAGGGGAATTCATGGCAATGCGCCTTTTACTGTAATATTTTAAAAACTTAAAATCATACTCAGCGACTTTTCATTACACTTTGTATATCCCAAGGGTTACATGGGATATCCTGCGAAGTCACCTGTAATTTATCTGAGTTTCAAGTGTGAGGCCTCTGCCCATCTGGGTGAGCTTCTTCTCCCACCCCACACCCCAAGTTAACCCCTGGAAGGAGATGACTGTGGGGTTAGATTGTTTCCCCCAGCTCCATGGGAGCCTGACCCGG
Source organism: Fukomys damarensis (assembly GCF_012274545.1). NCBI lineage: Eukaryota > Metazoa > Chordata > Mammalia > Rodentia > Bathyergidae > Fukomys > Fukomys damarensis. Next base: position 85,790,884 of record NW_022900928.1, read on the forward strand.
CAGTGCCTGATTTCAGGACAGCTTGTGGAGCAGTGACTGGGGACGATGGGGGTCTGCTGGGTGGTGCTGACCTAATGTGACTGGTCTTTGCAGACGGGAGATGTGGACCGAGGTCGCACAGGAGATGCCAGGGCTAGCACGGTGGGGCCTCATCTGGGACTGCAGAAGCTGGAGGGGCCCTGGGTCAGGCCTCTAGCATTGTGTGTTGGGGGAATTGTCCTGCAACACATGGACCTTGGGCTTCCAGCCTCCAAGACTCTTGTCCCAGTGGCCTCCTTTGTGGGAGAGCCCAGTGGCCACGCTCATTTTCATAAATAATGCAACGGAAGGTCAGAAAGACAAGTGACGAGCAGGTATGTGCTAGGAGGGGACCCGCCTTGCACCAGAACCCCTGGACCTGAAGACCTCACCGTCCCTCGTCCACCGACCTTTGCTCCTGCCTCCCCCTCTGTCACTGAAGCTTCTGGGCTCCAGACCCCTGGACCACCCACTTGGGGGAAAAGAAAGGAGGGGAGAGAGGAGGGAGGGGAAGAGGGGGAGAGAGACAGAGTACAGGGGAAAATGAGGCAGAGAGAGGGAGGTAGGGAGGGGTTCTAACCTCTGCAGGAGGTGGGAGCTCCCCCACTCCTGTGCTGTAATTTAATGTGCATAAAATGTGACTTTGCCAGTGGCTGAGGTCCCCAAGCCTGGAGTGCTAACAGCTGTGGTGCCGAACGCTTAGAGACCTGATGAATTATGCTCCAACCAGCAGCCGGCAGGTACAGGCGACCTTGCACTGTCTTGTGGTCACTATCCTGGTCCCTCTGCTGGCCACTTGCCTCATCCCTTTGTGCCTATTCCTTCTCCCTCCAAGCCCTGTCCCTCCGACAGAGGGCCAGGCCCACCTCAGGGGCTTGTCTTCTGGTGGAAGTGGTCAGTCCCCTTCATGAGAAGGGGAAGTGGTCAGCCCCCTGGGAGGGTGGGGCCTGTGTTTCTGGTAGACGCCCTGCGTGGAGCCTCCCACTCAGCCTGTGGCCCTGGGTGACAGGTGCTGACCACAGTGCTGTGGCAGAAGACTATGCCCCAAGTCAGTTCCCACCTGGGGAATGGGTCATCCCCACAGGTCAAGATTTTTCCTTTGTTTCTCTTTTCTCTTCGTTTAGAGAGGCTGTTCCCAGCACAGCCCCACATGCCCTGAGTCCAGCTCAGTGTCATGGACTCCCTGCTGCAGCAAGGGATCCTCAGGCAGTCAAAGTGAACATTCTGCAAAGGATTGTTCTCCCCTTTAGAGGACACTAAGGAGCAGGGTTGTTTAGAAAACCACACACCTACAGATAAGCCTTAAAGTGCCTGAGATCTCTGCATGTTCAGAAACAGAATTTGGAGGCATTATAGGGACACTTTTCTCTCAATAAATTTACAATAGTTGTCATTTATTTTTAAAAATACCAACCTCAGAGCTGTGCATGGTGGCACATATCTGTAATCTCAGCATTCAAGAGGCTGAGGCAGGAGAATTTCTGTGAGTTTGAGGCCAACCTGGACTACATAGGGAGACCTTGTCTCAAAACAACAGCAAATCCACTCTTTTGCAGAGAGAATACTCTAGGGAGCTGCATTTCCCTGGCCTCATGGGTCTCCAGGGAAAATGCCACCTCCAGTGGTGGCAATGGCCTGCCCTACGCCTTGCCCCTGCCAGCTTCATCCAGCACCTCAGCTTCCAGGGTGCTCCCACCTGGAGTCAGGGCATGGCAGAGTGGGGACTGTGAAAAGAGTCTTCTCTTGCTGCCGCAGAACAGAACCCTAACCACAGGGCCCTGGATGTGAAGCCCAGGCTGCCAAGGGTGCTCTGGGTCCCCCAAAGAGCCCCTAAAGGACCTGGGAAAGTCCCTTCCCCACCATGTCAGACTCTGCATGGCAGTCTGTGACTCTGCTGCAGCCCCACTGGGTCCTGCTCGCCCCATCTTTGGGGAACCCAGCAAGGAGGAAGGGGCGAGGGCAGAGGGGTGCGGCTGTCTTCTGGGCATGGGGACTATAAGGTCCCTGTTGCGTGGTGCTGGTGACTGGCTTTGTGCAGGAGTGGCTGCTCTGGACCTGAGATTTTCAGACAAAGACTCCGAACCCAGAAGGTAGGTGCCCATAGGTGACTCAGACCCTGGACAGTGCTGTCCTACTCCTTTCTTGTCCTCAGGGTTCTCCATGGCCCCTGAAACTCTAGATTCTCTCTGCAATGCCAGTGAGAAATAAGTAAGGCTCATCTGCTGTTGACACTGTGTGCACCACCAAAGTTCAGTACTTTGGGGGGACATCAGCATTAGACCAAGCCAGGAGGTGGGTCCTGTGTGTAACAAGAGATACCAGAGTGTGTTTCTGCCTGTGTTTCTCTCTCTGTCTCTCTGTTTCTGTCTCTGTGTCTCTTTGTCTCTGTTTTTCTCTGCCTCTCTGTCTGTCCCACCCCTTTCCCCCACCTGCCACATGAGGATACGGAGAGCAGCAGTAACCTGCAAACCTGGGAGAGAGTCCTCCCCAGGGAACTGAACCAGCTCCCCGATCTTGGTACCATGAGGAATAGGCCTGGGCTGGGCTGCTCAATCTGTGGTGCTGTCTGGGCAGTGGGGGCTCAGATGCCAGCAAAGCCAGGCAGACAAAGGCAAATCCTGCAGCCCCTGCAGAGCCAGGGGACAGAGCTGTCACCATGTGCAGCAGGGCCTCCAAGTCAGCTATGTGGTGGCTACAGAGGTTATCAGTGGCCCTAGAGAGGCTGGTGGTGGTTTAGGGCAGAGGGACAGGGTGGGTGGCCCTGGGGTTTTCTGGCAGGTCTGATTGGCAGCTGACAATCAGGGCAGCTGTGGATACTGCTAGGTCCTTTGCCTGGGTCACTTCGTGGCCCAGCTTCCTGCACCCACTGTGGATGTGGTCTGGGTCCTGCCTTACATTCTGTCTGGCCACCACCCAAGTGCCCATCCATTCTCTTGCCAAGCTCCTGCCAGCTCTGCTCAGGACTCTCAAGGACCCCACCCAGGGACCAGAAGGACAAGGGGGAGGAGGAGGCAAGGGACCCCTGATGTGCTGCAGTGTCCAAGCCCTTCTTATGTTGCAGCTCCTGGAAAGGGCAGGTAGGGGACGAGTATCCAGGTCCCCTAAGCTTCACACAGTGAAGCTTAAGGCTCAGGCCACAGATTAGGCACAGCTGGGAACGTGGAAGGCCCACCTCACTGCCGTGTGTCCCGAGAACAATGCTAGAGCTCGGGACGACAGAGGGTCTTCCCAACAAGAAGTGGGGAATCTGGGGGTCATGGCCCATTCTCAGTGTTTTCCAAAGCAGAAAATGCCCCTTCCTGTGAAAGCCTGCAACGCCTGTCCCTGACCAGGAGAGAATCCTGGTGGAGAGGAGGGACCAGGAGCAACCTCTTCCCGGGGGAGGCCGGGGAGCTCACCACGACCCTGGGGTTGGGCGGGGGGCGAGTGCCCTGGCCTCTGTGGCTCTGCTGTTCAGAACTTCACCACTGCTTTGAGTGAAAGCAATCCGGCTGGGGGCATGGGACAGGGCTGAATCAGGGCAACTGCTCAGGGGTGTGGATGTGGCTATAGTCAATCCCTGTGCCTCCAGGCCAGGTGGTATTTACACCAGTCACTGAGGTCACAGCACAATGAGCAGACTGGTTTGCAGCAGTCAGTGAAATCTTTCTAATGTTTTCCCACAGACAATGCTATGGGCCCTATGGACAGTCATTTCCACTCAGGGTTGGAGCCCTGCTGTCTCCCCGACAGACGTCCAGACACGACTGCTCTTCTGCTTCTTCACCTGCCTTGGTCTGAACACTGCTGATTGGTCCTGGCCAGTGCTGGTCCACGCATACCAGGTTCTCCATGTGCCAGTCTTGGAGGTGACTCACTAGTGGAGGAGCAAGAAAAGAGCCATCCGAGTGGTAAAATAATGTTTTATTCCATGAATGAACAGATGCTACCATGCCACATCCCCACGTCCCTCTGACCAGGTCTTGGGCCAGAGCTGGTGTCCCTGTCCGGGCCTGAAACAGCAGAAGCACAGCCAGGCAGAGAGCAGACCGGTCCTGGTGCCAGCACACTGCCCCTCCTCACAACAGCCACATCCGAGTCACCCTGGGACAGAGTTCCTCCCATGGGCCTGGCTAGAACTGGCACTCAAAACTCATACAGATGGAACAAAACCCCCGACTACCGCAAAGCGATATGGACACTTCTCTGAAGACAGGGTGCCAAGGACATCCCAGGCAAGACTGGAAGCTGCAAATCAGGTTGTCACCAAGCCCAAAAGGAAAAGATGGCAATTGATATATTTCAGACAAGTGTTTCTAGAGTCCAGATCCACCACGGTGTCCACATGCAAGGGGGGATATCACAAACGCTGGACACACATTCCTTTCTTATATACAATGAAATGAAATATACACAGGGAACAGCGGCTGTACATCTGGTCAGCATGTATCCTACAAGGCCGACGGAGACCAGTGTCGCCCTTCCTGCCAGTGCAGAGGGGAACTCGATGGTGCATCACAACCTTTGCTTGAGATTCTTGTGATCGAGACCTGAGCTCCTCAGCCCACCTGGGGGGACTGACACTGTCTTTTTATGATTTTTAAACCACATGTCATCAGACAAGACTTGACAACTTCTCAAGGAGGAAAAGGACAGTATCAAGGACACATGTGAACAGACAATGTTGATCTACAGACAAACCCTAATGCAGCTCCGTGAGAAAGAGGATTTATTTATGTTTCCTGTTACTGGATGAGACTGAGTGTTTCTCCCTCAGTGTTTAAAATGCCACCACCAAGTCTGAGGACAACGGGGAGGAGGGAGCAGGGAGTTTGGATCTATTTCTCTATCCAAACAAACGGCAGGTACAAAGCAAATAAAAGCAAAAACAGGAGGAGGGAGGGAGGGAGAAAAAGAGAAGGAGAGAGGGAGAGAGAAAGAAGCACAACAAAACGACCCAGGAGCATAGACAATGCTCGTCAGGTTAAAACATAGAAAAATATGAATTAATTCTAGACAGCTAACCATTAGCATAGCTACAGTAGTACTTTATACAGAAAGGGTCTGTTTTCTTGCTGCAGCCCAAAAAGGTCGGATGTCCTACTTACAGATAGGGGCAGGCCAAGCTCTGACCACGCACTTCCTGAATCCTGGGCTCTGCATGTTCCCATGTCCGATGTGGGTGCAATGCGCTGGAATGTGCCACGGAACGCAGAGGGGTGGGGGCTAATGCTGCTGGCTGGAGCTTCAACTCAAGGGCTGGCTTCCCGGGGCTCCAAGGTGCCCTCACCGCCCTCTGTCCTTCGCTGTGTCCCTTAGGGGTGTGGGGGGCTGTGGGATGTGCTCGTCACTGTGGGGCCAGGAGGAGGCAATACTGCTGAACGGGGTGCCGGGCTGCGTGGGGTCACATCTCCCGCGCCAAACTGCCTTCCAAGTCTGAGACACACATGCTAGGGAAGGTCCGCATCTCCGCCCTACCCACCCTGGGAGGGAAGAGGGAGCAGCAGGAGATTCCGCTTTGCATATTGTTGTGGAGAGAGCCATCTGTGCTTAGGGATGCCAGGCAGTCAGTCCTCCTCTTCATCCTCTTTTGCTGTGGCTGTCAGGAGCTTGTCCTGGATCCTGAAGCAGTCCACGAAGAAGTTGATGATGGACCGGTACAGATGCTGCTTGAGGGCAGGGCTGTGGAAGTAGTGGCTTTCGTCTGGGTATATCTGTAAGGAAGGCAGTGAGCAGTTATCACTGTCATCCGCCCTCCAGGGACACAGATGTTGTCTGTGGATGTTGGATAGGGAGCCTAGACCAGCCCAGGCCCACTCAGCTCTGAGTTTTGTTTGCATACGAATTCCCTAACCTTCAGCCTCCATAGAGATAGGTGCCTTTGGCTCAAGCTCTGCCTGCTGCAGTAAGGGCCCGGCACCTCTGGTCACAAAACTGCCAGTCTGCCCGTCACCTGACCCTCACCAGGGGCACAAGGCGCTTGGTGACAGTAGGTGGAATAGGTTAGAGAGCACCTCACTCCCTGTCTAGACTTGCCTGTCTGAATCTGCATCCTGGCTGCATGGCCTGGATCTATGCTGGAAGAATTGGGCCTGTTTCAGGGTCTTTGTTGTAGGACTTTGCATCCCCACCACAATGACGTTCCTGGGCCTCGGACTGCAGCTGTGACAGGTGGGAGAATGCTCTCAACAGAACTGGACTACAGTGTTCTGTGAGAATTAAGGTGCAATCTCCACAGAACACTGAGAGGCCGGGCATGGGGAGGGTGGCTCCCAGGCTCATCCCACAGTCCAAGCTCAATGCAAGGCTGGGAAGAAGCGTTCTATTGCCAGCCCATGACCCCTGTATACTGTTCCTGTGCCTGACCCAGAGCTCATCCTTCCTGTGACCCCAGATACCCTGCAGTTGGAATCTCATCTTCCACCACCTTCATTTCATTAATGATTAGGCCAGGAGGTATATATATGTGGCACAGCAAGGTGTACCAAAGGGAACAAAGCAGGACATTTGTCCCCTCTGCCTTCAGTCTCCTGTGCTCCTACCTGCAGCTGGCTGTGGCTACAAACTCACTCAGTGCCTGTGGGTTCAAAGCTAAGACATGGCTGTAATCTCATGCATGGTTCCAGGTGGTCCCCTTCACTGACCCAGGCGGAACTGTAGGCCCTGCTGCTTAGCACCTTGGGCACGCCCCAGGGGCCTCTTCAGCACACATGGGAGGAGGCACCTTTAATCCATGTGTTAAATGCATTCACAGTGCCATGGAAACCATAACCATAACCATAACCATAACCATAACCATAACCATAACCGTAACCATAACCAACCCATAGCCAAGTCCAATCCATCCACCAACCCAGGGACAAGTGCACTTCTTGCTGGAAGCTCTCCCTGACCTGCCAACACATACATGTCCTTTGGATGGCGGAGACAGAGGCAGGTGGTGCACAGAGCCTGGCACCTCCCTGAGGGGGAGAGGTGACTGGCTGAGGTCTCCTTTATCTCTGGACTCTGAACACCATTGGGTCATACCTGTTTTACCAAAGGATCCGCAAGGAGGAAATGGAAGAAATTTTTAGCATTAGGTCAGTTGTGGAGGTGAGTGGGGCCTGGCCAGGCTGTGACAGTTGTGGGTGGTGCTGGGACACTGTCATGATTTCTATCTGTATGTGCCCAATGCCTCATGTAAGCACAGGCTGGAATTTCGGGACGTGACTAGATTATGGGTCATTGCTGCTGACTTGCTGTTGGGAGATGAGGTCTGGTGGGAAGAAATGGGTCACTTGGGCATGGCCTGGAAGCACTTACCTCCCCTCAGACTCCTCTCTTCATTCTCTGCTTCCTGTGGCCATGCTGTGCACAGTTTTTCCTCCACCACACCCCTCTGCCATGTCACACTGCCTCGGAACCCACTGACTAAGGACTGAAACGTCTACCAACAGTGAGCCAAAATGAGCTTCTCCTTCTGTAAGCTGTGGGTGTTGGGTATTGTGTCCCTGGCACAGGAGAGTGACTAGGACAGACGCTCTGACTGTGTCCGGAGTCCTGAGTGGTGCTGCACAGAGCGAGGGGGCTTGGGACCACAGGAGTGCAGGCAGTACCTGCAAGCTGTAGTTGGCCTTTCCCTTGATGAGCTGTGTGATGAGCTCAGCCGTGTGCTGGAAGTGGATTTTTTCTGTTAAAAAAAAAAAAGTAAAAGAAAGAGGCGGGTTTTTCAGTGAGCGAGGGGGCTTGGGACCACAGGAGTGCAGGCAGTACCTGCAAGCTGTAGTTGGCCTTTCCCTTGATGAGCTGTGTGATGAGCTCAGCCGTGTGCTGGAAGTGGATTTTTTCTGTTAAAAAAAAAAAAGTGAAAGAAAGAGGCGAGTGTTTGTCAGCACCATGGGACCCTCTGGGAACATCCTTCCCCCACGGCAGTGGTGCTGGGTCCTCACCATCCGCAGTGGCATGAATGAGCAAGAACTGCTGTCCCTCCAGCGCTGACACCCGGTGGGCCACCTTGGTCATCTGCACAGGTGGGCAAGGGGACAGGGTTAGTGGCTGTAGGAGACACGGTGGAAAAGTGGACGCAGCTAAGAGAAGTGTCTGGGAAGCACTGGTCCCATGAGAGCAGATCTCGTGTCACAGTGAAACCTGACAAGAGCAGAAGCCTTGGCTTCACCTTCCTTATGCAGGATCCTCTCAGGCACCAAGGGGGCTGGGAACAGAAGGGAGGAAGTAGTATTCCTCCAAGGACAGCTTGCCTTTTACCTGGAAATGGCACCTGAGCAGACACAGGGCCTCTGTCCTCACAGGAGACTCAGTTTTGAGGACAGTCCTGCCGGCCCGAGTCTGTGTCCTTTGTGCACAGATGGAAGGCCAGTCGGACCTCTTACTGGGTCACTGATGGCTTGGTGTGACCAGGAGGGTGAGAGGAGCTTCTTGTCCAGTGCATCTGTAGCCCACCCTCCCCGAGGGACAGCCAGCATATCGTGGGTCTGGGACAGACACCCCGACCAATACTTTCCCAGCTTTCTCCCTCTCCCCGAGTCCTGCCACGGGGACAGGTGGCTCAAAAGGGGACGGTTCACTGGTCTTAGCTTTGGTGGTGGGGAGGCAGATGCCTCGGCCCAGTGGGACTATCTGCTGCTGAGTGGGGCCAAGCTGCAGGGGTGGAAGAGGGATGGGGAAAGAGGTCGACTGATGGCACCCAGTGTACCACACGTACCTCATATGCCCTGTTGTCGAGTCCGTGGAGGCCGAGGTACCGCTCAGAAAATGCAGATGCTGGACAGAAGCAGAGGGAGGGTCACCTTGTGCCCTCAAGACACCTTGTGTCTGGATGTAGCATCCAGACCCTCGTGGGTGTAACTAGGATGCGGGGGCCTCTGTCACTTGCATGTTGTCTCTTAGCACACATCATCATCTACTTTTCTCAGGTGTGTGGGTGATCAGATAGAACACTGGTAATGTTCAAATGTGTTAGTGGTGGGAGGTGGCTTTTATCAGGACAGCAACACTGGAATCAAGCAAAACTGAACTAATCCACTAATCAGAATCCAAAGTAAACCAGACAACCCCCACTTCATTTCAACATGATTTGTAGATGTTAGGAGGGGCATGGCTTTGGACTCAGCATAGACACGGGGAGCTTGTCAGGGGGTTCAGTGTGGACAGGGGGCGCCCAACAGGGGGTCACCTGGAATGGAGACAGAGGTGCTGAAGGGAACAGGGGCCCTGCTGTGGGCTGTGCTCACAGTTCCCGCCGGCCATTACCATAGAGCTTGAAGTCCGTGATGGGAGAGAGGGCTGCACCACAGGTGAACATCTGGCCTTGGTTTTCCCCCTTGGCCGGGAGGATGTAGGTGCTCAGGTACCCACCATAGTCCTGGGGAGGAGCACAAGGAGGAAGAAGGGAGACAGGAGCCTGGGTCAAGTCTGGCACTCACCCAAAACCAGCCTCAGGCATGGGAAGATTGGAGAATTAAGTAATGGTTTTGTGAAGTTTTTAAGTATTTTTGTAACGGTAAAGTTCCTTACAAGGCAGCAGGTAGAGATGAAAGGGAAACCCCTTTTCTAGCTACATCCCATGTGCCATGAGGTTCCCACCTTTTGGGCACAGCACCAAGGGACAGAGGATGGCTTGGCTGAGAGGGGCATTGCTCAGTACACATGCTCTTCAGCACCATCTGTCTGCAGGTGAGGCCAGCCCCACACAGACATGAGGGAGGTCAAGGCCAGCAGGTCCAGGAGTGGGCCTGGAGCTGCCACAGGGGGTGAGTCCTCCGATCTTGTGCTGCCCTGACCTTGGCAGATGGGTCTCCCAGACCACTTTACACCATCTTCTGCGCATGCTTGGTGCTGTTGTCTCCCAAGACAGGGGCAGGAGCAGCAGGGGCAGAGAACCAGGGAACAGCACTGGGTAGCCTGAGGCAGGTGTGCATCTTCAGAAGTGTGTTGCATGTGATGTGTGTAGGCACATGTGGATGTGTAAACATGTGTGTGACTAGGTGCGTTTGTGTGTACATGTATAAATATGTGCACATGAGTGTGTGTGTGAATGTGCATGAGTATACAGGCACATGATGTGGTGTGGGTGTGAGTATACATGAATGTGTGAGTGTGACTCTGTGAGCCTGTGCCATATCAGTCTATGCCCCATGTGCATTCTGGGTGGAAGTGGCTGAATTACTCCTCCTGGCTTCTCTGCAAACACGAAGACTCCTGAGACAGATGCCTATCTCCCGCTTCTAGGTCTGAGAGCTACATGAGTCCTGAGAGAACTACTGTGGAGCACTCTCCAGCAAACACCTGGTTCCTCTCCCTTCTCCCCGAGACAGTGTCAAGAAGCAGAGATTAGTGAGCTAAACCAAGGAGAGTTCCCATCGCTGGAATCACTGTGTCTCAGTCTCTTGTTCTTCAAAAAGTAATGACTTAACTCTGAGAGACTGAGGCAGGAGGATCATGACTTTTTTGTTTTTTTGTTATTTATTTATTTATTTATTTATTTATTTTTGAGATGGTCTCACTCTGTAGTTCAGGCTAGACTTGAACTTGCAGTGATCCTCCTGCCTCTGTCTCTGATCGCTAGGATTTCAGGTGTGGGCCACCATACCCTGCAGCAGGAGCACAAGTTTGAGCCTAAACTGGGTAATTTAGTAACTTAGACCCTATCTCAAAGTAAAAAGTGAAATTAAGCTGGGCATGTAATTCAGCTCAAAAGCCTTGGGTTCAATCCCCAGGACAAAAACAAACAAACAGACAAAACAAAACAAAAACAACAAAAAACAAAACCCAAAAAGCAAAAGGCAGAAACAACAACAACAATAACAACAAAAACCGTGTAGCAGAGCTGCACATTACTAGTAGGCTATGACTGGCATCTACTTCTTACTTTCCGTAATTTGACTATATTTTATATCAGGAGTCAGACAAAAGCTCTATGTGACTCAACTGGATATGTCAGATGGCAGACTGGGCAAGTACAGCCCCCCGCCAATGGCTGCCACGGAAACTGGTCTGTGAAAGTTACACACAGCTGGGGTCACAATGACCCCAGTTGAAATCCTTTCCCCTGAATTATGGCTTCTCACTGAACCAGTGGGTTGCTTGATAATTGCACCCAGTTGCAGTACCAATTTATTTTATCTAAGCAAGATAATCGGTGCTTACTCCCTAACAGCCCTGCTGGTACCATCATGCCAGGTATTCAACAGTATTTCACTAGGTGCCTTCAAAGAATACCTGGCTCCCTATTCCTTCCCGCAATTGTATTCAATAAATACTGGTTGCACCTGGGGACCTTTGTCTTTGCTGCCATCAGCAGCACTGTTCATGTCCCAAGATTCAGCTTCCTCACTCTAAGTCTAGTTCCTGTCTTATTCTTTAATTCACCTTGTACTGTAGTGGCTCACAGGAGGCAAGGACTCACACCAGAAGTTCTGACAACGTTCTCTTCCCCATTCCATATACAAGGGAAGGACTCACACCCCTGGCCACAAATGAGACTTCCCAGTGAAGCAGAAGGAGCCCTGGCAGGATATAGTCCCTTGCTCCTGCACAGAGAGTCCTCTAGAAGAGGACAGTGAGACTCACCTGTCCAAATACAGCCACCCGCGTCTTGTCAATATACTGCTCTTTCAGCATTGTCCTGCAGGCCAAGGAGGACAGGGAAGGTCAGGGCCCTTTTGTAGTGGGACTTTGTGCCTCAAGGCCTGCAGCTCCACCCCCAATCATTTCAGGCATGAGAACTGCTCTTTACAATGGAGGAGTTTTGGGGTGCTGATAGGACTGCTCATTGCTTATTCAATGCACAGAACCAGACCCAAAACATCCTGTATCCCCTCTGTGAGACTCCTGCACAGACGCAGCACCCCCAGGGCACAGGACCACTACTGCAGACCTGCCCCTTGGGCTGCCCACTTAGAGGCGTGTGATTCCCAGGCACATGGGCTGTGGGGTGCTCCTCCCCAGCTAGCAGCAGTTAGTCAACTGCTGAACTCATCCTCCATGGTGTCCCTGGTCCTGGTGGAGGTCTCTATCTCATCCTAGTTGGCTGCAGACACAGTGTTTGGGAGTTTCCTTGCTTGGCTCTGCCCTTGGGAGTGACTATCCTAGTGTCCAAGCAGATGTTGCTAGGGTCTGGTATCTTCCTCCCCACAATGTCCACGTAAACCTCAGGGTGGTTCACACTATCCCCATAGTGACTGGAGGCTGATTCTGAAGCAGTCCTGCCACCAGCTGGCAGATGCTCAGTGAAAACCACCTGCTTTCTGAAATATACACCTGACCCTAAGCCTAGCCCTGACCCTGATCTTAACCTTAACCCTAAACCTGTAATCCTAACCCAAACTAACTCTCATTCTAACACAATCCAACCCTAACCCAACCCTAACTCTGAACCCTTATCCCTGTTATGGTTTGTACCTAGATGTCCTCCAAAGCCTAATGTGCTCATAGGCATGTCATACTGAGATTAAGGGAGTGTGTTACTAAATGAGTCCACTGATTGGAATTAGCATAGTTCTGGGTATAGCTGAATAAATTTACTGAAGACAGAAGCCCCAGCAAAAAGACCTGTAGCTTGGCTGGAAAAAAGGGAAAAGAAAAAAAAAGACAGGCTGGCTACTTGCTGCTGCTTATGCTTCCTGTTTGCCTTGCTGTGCATTGCTTCTCCTTTGTATGTCTCTGAGCTGTGCTGCCCTGCCTTGGAGGCAGATGATGATGGACTGAAACTTCTACAAACTGGGGGTGAAATAAACTTTCCCTCCATTAACATGTGCTTGTTGGGTCTTTTGTGACATCAATGAGAAAAATAATTAAATCACTAACCCTAACCCAACCTTAACCCAAATTTAACCCTAACCTAATCCTAATGTAACCCTAACCCTAAATCCTAAGCCCTAATCCTAACCCTAATGCAGCCTTAACCCCAACTCTAATCCAACTCTAACTTTAACCCCTAACTGTATCCCTAATGCAACCCTAACCTTAATCTTGACCCTGACCTTGAGCCTGACCTTAACCTTCACTATTACCCTGACCCTACCCTCTGCCCACTTTGTCAGGGCTGTCTCCTTCCACTGCTTGGGGTTCCTTTCGAGTTTCTCCTTCCCATGTTCTGCCTGCTGTGGGGAGACCCTCTACCATGTATCCCCTTCTCAGACAGATGGGATGTGTAGCTTGAGGCTGGCCCAGGACGCCTGCCCCGGGACCTGGCAGTCTTCACATTCCTCCTCCAATTCCCTCTTTCTTCTTCATCCTCTTCCCCTTCTTCTTCCATTTACTGGGTATCTGCTGCTTGGAAGACCCTGAGGCAGGTCTTGGGGACCAACACTGAGTAGTTTCTCCAAGATGTCTCGACTCCCAGAAGCCTCTGTTCTCAGCATATATGAGGACGTTGTTTTCTTGTCCAGCACAGACCACAGTTCCAGAGATTTCTGTATAGAAACTGTTGCCATCTAGATTTCCTATCTAGCCAGTCTCATAACAAGTATGGGGACAGAGTAATGACACTTCAGACATTTCCATGACTGGCATAGGACCCAGGGTGTATGCATACCATGTGTGTGTTTCAACGCACGCATGTGCAGTGCATGTGTACTGTGTGTTCACTCATGTGTACTCACAGACCCAATGAGGGTCAGTAGTGGCCGAAATTCCAGGTTGAGCTCCGGGACACCCTGTCGCACTGGAGCAGAAAGGTAAGGACTGTGGTATCAGTGGATGGCAGTACCTCACTGGGCATGGAAAAGAGACCAGTGGAAACTCGACTGGCCTGAGGCCACAATGAGGGACTCCTAGGGAGCCACAGGGAACACAGACACCTACACACAGAGACAGACCCTAGGGCAGTGATGGCAAAACCTATGGTGCATGTGCCATGGGCTGTTATTGAAAGCTCTAAAAGGTTTGCCATTACTGCTCTAAGTCAGGCACACCTACATATGTAGACATACCCTTGGTCATGCACACATACACACACACACAGGCCCCTAGGTCACAGGCTGGCAAGTCCACATATCTGGGCACCGTGAGTACTTTCTTCAAGTTCCTGTATTTCTTCCCCTTCCTCCAGCCCCTTCACACAGTGGTCTGTCTGGGGACATCTGCGATGTTCTGGCAAAGCTGGCTATGTCAAGATCAGTCAATCTTGTCTGCAAGGACTCTCTTTCCCCAGGGCCATGAGTCTATCTGGGTCACATGTGCTGGGACCCATGTGGCAGGCAGTGGATACCATGGATGGAGTGAGTTGGGCACTTGAAACACAGGGCCAGTGTTTTGGACTCCATTCTGACATCCAAAACTCTCCTGTCTCACTGTGGACCAGCTCCTGGGTCTGTGGCTAGCCTGCCCCCAGCACCTGTGCCTTGTACCTCTGAAGGAAGGACACAGATCTGGTCATGACCCCTGCTGGGACGGGTCTGCAGTCCCCCACACCACAGCTCTTCCTGATGTCAACTGTGCCTCTTATCTCATCACTGTACTTCCACTAACCTATGGAGCAGTCACCATCAGGTGAGGGGATCTGGGCCTGAAGCAGGGTGTGCTTCTCATGATGGAGTGTGTGAGGATACTGAGCAGTGACCCGTGCTGATCAGGTCATCTTGTCTAGTGAGAGCTGAGCTCAGGCCGAGGCCCAGGTGGAAGGAGGCCCAGATGACTGGACAAACATGCCTTCCAGGAGCATGACACCCAAGGGGATGGGGACGGTGGGGAGACAGCAGGGACTATGACGACATGGTACCCATGCTTTTGATGCTCAGTGTACTGACCAGGCAGAGCTGCCAGTGCAGCAAGGACCGGAATGGCAAAACCTTGGGCTGGGTTGAGAGGATATGCAGACTCCTGGTGGTGTCATGAGTCTAAGGCAGTGTTGGAGCTGTGGGACATGGGGACCCAGGGTAGGCAGAGGTGGGTTTGAAGGGGATGGTGCGCTACTTATGCTCAAATTGGGCCAGGGTGGGCACAGTCCAAGGGCTGTTGTGCCCTATACCTGCTGGCTGCTCCCACCCAGGGGAGGGAGAGGAGATCGAGATCCCTGTCCCCTCCCTTATACCTCCCATGCACCTCCCACAGGCAGTCTGCCCACATTGCTCTCCTACCTTCCACAGCCCCTAACCCCTCTCCTCTCCCTCTGGTCCCCAGTGGCAGGCCCATCCATCCTGCAGGTCTCAGGGTGCCTAAGGCTGGCCTGTGTGCCATGGCGTCCTTCACAGAAGAGTCTCTGGAGTGCAGTCCCCCATTTCCTATTGGCAACTACCTATCCTTTCATCCTTATAGATCCTGGCCCCATACCTCTCTGAAAACTGGCTTGCTGGCTTCTGAGAACTGCACTGCAGGTCTGAGCGGCTGCTCTTGGGCCACCGCATGGGCCTACATCACTCTCCTCTTTTCCGGCACAGGGGCCTCTGCGTGGTCCCTAGTGAGAGGCAGTGGGACCCTGAGGGAGTTGGGGGAAAGGGCAAGGAGGAATGTGGGGTATGGGTGTGATTTCTGGCCTCCCCTTTTTTTTTTTTGTACCTGGGATGGAACTCAGGTCCTTGCACTTGAGAGGCAGGCAGTGGAGCCCCTGAGCTAAATCTCCAGCCCTGGCCTCACCACTTCTAACCTTCTGCTAAAACTGTTGCTGCTCCCTGTGGAGCAAACGTTTCTTAGGGGAACTTCCTCAAGGGCTCTCTAGTAAGAGATCTTTGGGTGCCAGCATCATTTCTGACGGTCCTAAGAGCAGTTGTTCTGGGCTCTTGTGCTGTGAGCTTCTGTGATTCAGGTGACCCCAGGATTGTTTTCTAGAAGAGATTCTATCTTGCATTTGAACACATGCTGGGCCCATGCCTCAGGTTTTGATTTGATGTGCACTGAAGAAGCAGCCTCTTGCTTTGTGTTCCTGGGCTTTCAGGGACTCATGGAGCTGAGAGCCACAGGTAAGTTTGAGGATACCTGGGCTCCATCTGGGCCCCCTGTGAGAGGAGTCACAGCCGGTTGCTTGAGGATGAAAAGGACCAGTAGCCCCCCCCCCACAGGCTGCTGGCTTGGCCATCTCCTCCCCAGCATGGGTCCCCCAGATTCTGCCCACAGCATCTCTTGTCTGTAACACATAGGGCTTGAAGGTATCTCTCTGTCTGTCTTCAACAGGCTCACAACTCCGATGGAGAGACGGCCTCTCAGCTGCTAACTCTTGGATGCATTAAAAATCGTTCACCACATACAGTCATGTGCTCTCAGTCTTCTGATAGAGAAGGGGACAAGGTTCCAAAAAGCTAGTGACAAACTCTTCTACATGGCAAGAGACACTTGTGCCAGGCCACTGAAGAGACCTGCTGATGTGCTCATTCTTTGGGGTGCCTGTCTCATTGGCGGGGCTCCGTGTTCTCCACACAGGTACCCCCTCAGGGTGGGGACACTGTTGTCATCATGGGCCTCTGTCAGGTGTGCTGCTCCTCACCTCTTGTCAGCCCAAGTACTTATGTCTGTTCCTGGTAGAAGAGTTCTCCATTCATCTTTCAGTGGGTGTCACACTCAGCTCCCAGGCCTTGTGCAAGCCCCAGCCCCACAGTCACCTGATGTAGGTCCCCTGTGTCTTTATTTCCAGGCAACAGTGCAATCCAATAACTGCCTGTGAGCACCCAGGCCTCAGCACCATGCTTTGTCTGTCCTCAGGGCCCTGGGTGGGTCTCTCTGGCTTGGTGACCAGGATGTGCAGGAAGATGCCTCAGATCCAAATGAGTTTCTCCCCACTGCCCAGACGTGCACAGTAATGGAGGCCCCTATGCTGCCCGTGTTCTCTCTGTCCTTCCTTCCCTATGGCCCCTATCTCTTATGGTGATGACTGGCAGAGATGCAGGGGCTCTGGCCAATGTTGGCGGCCCCAGCCCAGGGATCCCCCACTTACCGCACAGCCTCCATCTGGTCCTTCTCCTCCAGAGATCCCAGCCGCCTCCTCACTTCCTGCAGGAGCTTGGTGCCCTGGAAGCCGCTGCCTCGGCCATCGCACTTGACCACCATGGCCCCGTGGCTACTCACCAGCACCGTCTCCCATGTCACCTGGAACCTCTCGGCCACGCTCTGGCTGCCTGGAGTGCCATCCCTGGAAGAGACAGTTGGGGGCCTCGAAGTTTGGCCAGCAGGGCTGTTCTCAACAGAACACTGGGTGTTAAATAAACCCTGGACCAGAAAAGGGGTTGGGAGGCTTTCTCTCTTCATTTTTATGCAGTACAGGGGATTGGACCCAAGGCCTTTGCATTGAGCTACATTCCCAGCCTGTTTTTATCTTTTATTATGAGACAGGGTCATAGTAAGTTGTTGAGTTGTGCAGGCTGGGCTCAAACATTTCCTGCCTCACACAGAGGTTTCCTATCATGTCCCTTAACAACAAGGCTACATTCTGAGAGGTCACTGTCAGGCGATTTTGTATGCGAATATCACAGAGTGCGCTCACACACGCCAAGACTAACATAGCGTCAATAGGTGATGCAATCTTATGGGACCACTATCATCTGCATGGCTCGTCACTGACCAAAATGCCGTGATGCTTCTGCCACTGCATTTTCCCTTGGAGGGGAAGGATGAGCAGGGAGAGACGGCCCTGGGCTGGTCACAGATGGTCATGGTCCCTTCCATGAGTGGGGCTGCTTGTCTCCAGAATCTGGCTTTCTGAGAGGACTGTGGGGTACAGGTGATGTGGGAGTGTGGGGAGGGGAGCAGTGAGCGTGCAGCCCAAGAGAGCTGCAACCAGAGGCTGGAAGCTGAAAGGCCCGTGTTTCATCATGAGATTGCTCTCCATGAAATGAAGGTTCTGTTTCCTTTTGCATTTTTTTTTTGTTTGTTTTAAGCAGGCACCACCAGTCTGGTATCTTTGGAGTCTTTGAGTCCCCAAATCTCCTTGCTGTCACATGTGAATCAGAGCAAAACTCAAACAATCAGAAAGACGCGTCCTGCGGGCTGGCTCCCAGGCAGGCAGTGGCCCATCTGCACATACGGTGAGCTTTGGCTGCCCCTGACTGCGTTCCTCTTGCCTCGGGTGCCTGCCTCGGCTACTTCTGGAAGGAAACTGAGTAGTTTTGTAAACCGAGGCTTTTGTGGATTATTTACTTTATGATCCCTGGAGATCCCTGAGTGAAGGGAGAAGATGGCTTTGAAGTCTGTAGTATTTCTTAGAATGTGAGAATGTGGTGTGGTAAAGGAGAAAAAAGGTAGTGTGAGAATGTGTGTGTGTGTGTGTGTGTGTGTGTGTGTCTGTGTTTGGGGTGCGTGGATGGCATGTGCAGGTGTGCATTGGGAGGTTGTTGGCAAAGTGTGAAGTCAGTCCCAATATTAAGGAAAGTGGGTTAATCGCAAAGTGGAATAAGATGCTGGGATCTATGCCATGGTCATCTTTATAACCAAGGCTCTTTGCAACTTAGGGACGGAGCCTCAGGATGATAGCAGGGTGAATTGTCAGGGTCACCTGGAGCTCCACCAGGAACCTGGCATTCACTCAGGGACTGATTCCTGATGTTTCCAGAGCAACTGCAGTGCAGGCTTCCACTCTTTGGGCCCCCCAGAGGCCTTGCAGGCTCCGTGCTTCCTCACGCTCCCTGGGCTGGGGCAGGGCCAGCGAAGGTGGACAAGGACAGTGTGATCTTCTTAGTGACCCCTCCCTCCACATGCTTTTAGTGCTAGCACTTGAAGCTCTTCACGGGGTGCCCGCCTGGGAGGTGCCTAGTGTGTCAAGAACCCAATGAGACTCCACACCTTCTGGGTATTGATGGAGCACTCCATAGTTGGTCTCAAAGTCTAAACACAGACTTCCCGCCTTCTGGCACCTTTAGCACATAGAGGGTGCTCAGGGAAGCCACTGGAGATGCTGCTCTCGCTCCTGTAATTGACAAGCCCATTGGCTCAGCCTGCCTCCAGGCCAGCCTGCCCTGTAAGGGGCCATCCTGGCTCCCTGAGCTCCAGCCACTGCTTCCTCCCTAGCCAGCACTGGAGGAGCTTGGGGGAGCAGACAGGAGGGTGTGGATCCCCCTCTCTCCAGCTGCTGGGGCTTTCCAGGGTTATGGAGAGCACCTGCAGAAGATGGCAGCACTATACTTACACCACCAGGAGCATGGGGTAGTGGGCCGTTTCTGTGAATGTGGCTGGCTTCAGGATCTGCACCGGCAGGTCTGCGGAGAGACCGACATAGGCAGGTCAGAGTTGGGGACAGAGGGCAAGGTGCATCTGTGTGCCCTGGTGGGGACAGCCATCGACACTGGAGAGGCATGGGTGGGAAGTCCACAGTCATTGCAGTGACTCTGGCAGGAGATGTGTGGCCTTGGGCATGTCACCCAACCTCCCTGAGGCTGCATTTCCTGTCAGAAGCATAAATTCAGCCTTACATACAGAAGCCCAGGGAAACCAGGACTCTTGGGCAGCAGAAATCCACACAGGGAGTGGGAGGATCCATGGTTTTAAGAGTGCCCACTGTTGTGTGTACCATGTCCTGGGACTGGGTAGTTGGGAGCAGTGGGTTTAGGGAGAAGAGGCAACCAGGAATGGGGGCTGAGGCTGGGGACAGGTAAGAGTGTGCTGAGGATCTCCCAGGCCAACTGGTTGATTTGCAGGTTGGAGCTGGGCAGGCCTGGCTTCTGCTGGAGCCACACAGAGAGAGTCCCTGCTCCTGCCAGGGTCACCAAGTTTGTTCTTGGCAGTGTGAAATGCAGAGAGTGAGGAAGAGAGGAAGAACCAAGTCTCAAGAAGATGCCTCTCCTTAGCCATATGTGGTGGTGTGCACCTGTAGCCCCAGCTTGGGAGGCAGAGGCAGGAGGATTGCCATGAGTTCAAGGCCAGTCTGAACTCCGTAGCAAGACTAAGATTCTTGTCAAGTTAGGATTTCCTTACTGATGTTAATGAACTATAATTTAGATTCCTAGGCATATACACCCAGGCCTGGGAAGCTTGTTATCCCTGATGTACCAGTGGCCCAGGGGCAGGAAAGGTAGGCAGGAGACTTTAATATTTAAATATCCATAACATGCATTTGGGGTGCTCTCAGCCCCTGTAAGAGTGGGGGAGGCCATGTTTTGGTTCCTGTTGCCCACTTCTGTCTCCCGGCATCCTGAGCTTCTGGGGGCATGATTAGCATAGTCCCTGGGACACCACAATCTCAAAGTCACTGTCCCGACCTGTGGAGCCCCTGCTGGGGACAGCCAGTGGCTGTGGAGGAGGCTGTGATTTGCTCCTGTGCTGTGTGAGAGGTGCTGATTCAAGGCCATTCGCCAGGATTTGGAAACCCATGGAGACAGTGGTGAGCAGAGCACGTTGGGAGAATAGAACTTAGGAGCCAGGGAGGAAAATAGTCCATGTTCCAGGAGTTGGCAGAGCAGGGTGGCGACAGTCCCCATGACAGGAGCATCCTTCTAGGACAAATCAGACTGTCACAGCCTTACTTTGTGGCTTTAAATTTAATACTCCTCTGTCTTGGGGATCCCTCCCTACACAGGGAATGTGTGTTCGGTGGAGTGAGGATGGGTTCCAGGAGAGAGTGGCTTCATGTGGCCAAATGAGGGAACCCTGGTGTCCTGGAGTGTGGGCAGGGGACAGACTGTGGCTGCTACCCCTGACCCTCGTGTAGGGGAGTACTGGGCAGCATCCTGTATGGTGCCCCTCTTACCAGTGGCCTTGTTCTGGAGCTAGCTCAGAGCACACCACCTGCTTTCCTTTCTTTTAAAATTTTTATTTATTACAGTACCGAGGATCAAATCCAAGGTCTTCACACAGAGCTAAACCACAGCCAGATTTTTTTAGCATTTATTTTGAGACAGTGTCTTACTAAGGCACTAAATTACCCAGGCTGAGCCCAAACTTGTGATCCTCCTGCCTCAGCATCTCAGAGTGTTAGGATTACAGGCATGGGCCACCTTGCCCAGCTTACTTTTCTTTTAAAGGGAAAAAGAGTTGCACTTACTGTAGTCATCAACCTCAATTCTCCTGTATTCTATTTTAGGCATCTGTCGGTCACTGACGGCCTTTTGCACATGTTCATTTGTTTCTAGGTCAAAGATTTCTGAAAGAGAGCAAGCAATGGGGCAGTTAGATTCAGTGATGGTTGCCTGAGCACCCAAGTGAGCCGTGGTTTTGATTTCTACCCTGGCCTGGAAGTGACACTGCCATTCCTGTTGCATCTCAAAGCAGGAACTTCTGCAGACCAAAGAAAATGTCCCATGTGGCAGGCCACCTCCCCCGGTAGATGCCTGCTCTCCAGGGTGTTGCACACTTACACATGAAGGCTTGGGTACAACCCAACAGAAGAAACTTCATTACTTCTCTGTGGATGGAGGCTAGAGAAACCAGGGAAGGTAGGAAGACGGCTCACTGAATTGCTTTATTAAAATTCCCCAGAAAAATGGGCCCAGATTTTGTGCCTTAGATACAAAGTTGTCAGGTCTTTGCAGAGCGTATTGGGGTGATTAGATTTGGGGATGTAAAGCCTCAGAATGACACGTCACTGTGTGGTGGGACTGGTCCTTTTCCTTCCCTTAGGTGATCCTGTGCCCGTGGCTTAGTCTTATGGGGTCTTATCCCTCAGCTTGTGAGAACTCATGAATGCCTTTGTCATGAATGCCTCATGTTGGCTGGAAGCACCCCCATTACCTCCACCACCCATCACAGACGGCCAAGCCACCTCATTTCAGTGGCCAAGAGGTGACAAAACCTCAGGATTTCTAGTCATTTTTTACTCTGAGTTTACACATGGGGATGACTTGTGGTGCACTATGAAAGAGAATTTTATCTTACGGGACTCCACTGCTATGGTTTACATCCAGATGTTCATAAGAGCCTCCTGTACTCACAGGCGGGGCACTTGGAAGGTGATTGGATCATGGGGCTTATGGCTGATTGCTCCTAGGTGTAGCCTGGTCAGAAGAGGTGTGGCCTCCCTTATCTCTCTGCTTCCTGCTGCCATGCCATAAGCAGCTTCTCCTCCATCATGCCCCTTTGCCATGAAGCCAGCTGACTATGGACAGAAACCATTGCAAACTGTGAACCAAATAAACCTTTCCTCCTTTACATTTCTGGTATCAGGTATTTTCTCCCATCAACAAAGAAAGTGACTAAGACATCCATCCACCTTTGCAAGAGCTGTAGATGGAGAATGTTTTAAACCTGGGGTCCCCAGCCCTCAGGTACTGATCTGTAGCCCATTAAGAACTGGCCAGGGCCAGGGATTTAGCTCAGTGGTTCTGCCATCTGCCTCGAAAGTGCAAGGTCCTGAGTTCGATCCTAGGTACAAAAAAAAAAAAAAAAAAAAAAAAAAAAAAAGAACTGGGCCACACAGAAGGAGGTAAGCAGTGGGCAAGTGAAGCTTCAGCTGTATTTCCAGCCATTCCCAGAGTGGGTATCATCACTTGAGCTCTGCCTCCTGTCAGATCAGCAGGAAGAAGAGATTCTCATAGGAGCTGGAACCCTATGTGAACTGCATGTGTGAGAGAACTAGGCTCCTGCTCCTTATGAGACTCTAATGCCTGGTGATCTGAGGTAGGACTGAGGTGGTGATGCTAGCACTGGGGAGTATAATTATTATGGATTGCAAATACAGTGACCCCTCCTCTGTCTGTGGAAAAATTGTGTTCCATAAACTGGTCCCTGGTCCCTTGAGACCACTGTTTTAAAGAGTGTACCAACATCACACAGCTATAGTGCAAGTCTAATCAGTGACGATACCTCAGGTGTAAAACTCTCCAAGGCTGCTGGGGGGTAAGTGCTGGTGGTTTAAGTGACTACGTCTCTGCCCCAGGAGCCTTGAGGACACTCATGAAGGGGCCAGAGAGGAGCGTTCCCATGCTCATGATGACTTAATAAGTAACCAAATAGGATTTACCAGTAACTGGACATATGGGTACCCTTGATGGAAAGTCAAGGGGAGAAGTAGAAGAGGGAGCTGTCCAATGGGTAGAGGTCAAGCTAGCTTGTAGTGGGACCTCTGTAAAGGAGTCTGCATGGCACACAAAGCAGGGGTTTTGGGGTAAAGCAGTGTCTGAAAGGGAGAAGGCAGAAGGGTCTACACGTGACCTTAGCCATGAGACCCAGAGGACACACTACCAGACAGTCCTATGTTAAGTCAGCAGAAATTGGCCTATGAGGCTTCATTTATTACCTATGGTTTTTGATTTGTTTTGTTTTGTTGTGTGTTACTGGGTATTAAACCCAGGGCCTTCTCACTGAGCTCTATCCCAGCCCATTTTAAATTCCTTTTTGCAAATTTTGAGACAAGATCATGCTGAATCACTAAATTTCCCAGGCTGGGTTTAAACTTTCAACCCTCCAGCATCAGTCAACCTGAGTGCTGGGATCATTAGGTGTGTGCCACCGCACCTAGCTTTATCTGTGTTCAATTTACATTTCTAGGGTGGAAGATGAGAAAGGACTTCAGGATAATGAGAAGAGCAGCATTTCTTTGAGCCCTTTGTTGCCTCAGGGCCTTGGTACTTCCTGCTCCCTACACTTGGAAACTTCATTGCTGGCTCTTCTTCCAACAAGTCAAGTATCACCTCCTCAAAGAGAAGCCCTGGCCACCCCTTCTCAGGTGTTCACCAACCTCTGCAGAGGTCAACTCCTAGTGGAAGAGTTCTGGGTGTTTGCCTGGCCCCACCCCCACCCCTCAAGGCATCCATGTTAAGTCCCACCAGCATCAAAATGAATTCATTTCCTGTAACCTGGCTCCATCTGTTTGTGGAAACCCAATTCATACCTTGGGAACCAAGCATCTTTAGATGGTAGCTGAGTCTGGGTTTCCATCAATGTCTTTCTCTCTATGTCCCATGTAGCCTTTTGCCATGGCTCCAAGAAGGTCTTAAAAAAACTAAACAGGACTGAGAGGTCTGCTGGGTGTCTCAGAAGCCCAAGGCTCTCAGTGTTCCTAGAATTCAGAATGCTTGGGAGGCAGCAGTTGGGGAAATTGAGGCCTGACCATCAATCCTTGCTTCACCATAATGCAAACTCACACGAATGAAATAGCCAGGAAGTTGACTGAAAAATTTCTGGTGCTTGGAAGTGTAATGGGAACACATGACAATCAGTGAGGGTAGGCTTAGGAGCCAGGTCCATGGATATACCCTATCCTGCATATGGATCTTTCAGAATCATCTCAAAGCCTCCACTTGCTGGAGGCTGCTATGGCCCTTGGGAACCTGTGACATTCACCATTCTGCTTACCCATGTGATCATCCAGTCAGTAGCAGGAAGGAGGCTGAAGTGGGTCAAATTGTGAATGTGGAAAACCCATGAAGGTCAGTGGGCATAGCAAAGGAAATAGCTTCAGTAACAAGAACAAAGATGGGTCTGTTGCTATTGGTCAGCATCTGCTATGTGAGGGCCTGTGAGGGCTTTGGCCAGGGGCCGGACAGGATGTGGACTAGGAAGTTTAAAAGTGAAGGGGAACAGACCCTCTCACAGCTCACTGCAATGACAAATTTGTGACCACCAAGACAGTGGTCCAAAAAATTCTCAAGGATATCCCAGAAAGAGACAATGAAGCCAACAATGCCAAAAAGTCCAGTGGAGTGAACGCACCAGGCATGGTGAACAGTAATCAGAATTGAGCAAAAAGGGATCAGCAATAGGGAAATAATGCAGTAGCAGGAATGAGTCAATGCCTTTCAGTAATAACTCTCAGACACAGGTTGGCAGATTGGATCAAAAACAAAATCCAACGGTATGCTGCATACAAGAAACACATTTACACCAAAAAGAAATTCATAGACTAACCATCAAAGGATGGAAAGCAATATTCCACGCAATGAGAGCCCCCCAACAAGCAGGTGTAGTTATTCTGTTTTCTCCTTGTGGATGCCTTTGAACAATGCTTCTGGCATCCCTCTGCAATCCCAAGTGCTGATCAGGAAGCAGTGGTTTCAAGTTCAGTGTGCAAGTCTGCTTTGCTGCCTGCTAAGTTAAGCTGGGATTGCAAACACATACCCTGTAACCAACACTGGGACCTGGGAGTCCTGGCTTCCTTCGAGGGCATGGGAAGTTCTAATCGTCCCTGGACTGCACAGGCTGCATCTGAATAGCTTGCTCCCCTCTACTGAAATCCCACCCTTTACTGAAGAGCACCAAAGCAACAGACTATTAAATTTAGTTAAATATTAGATTTCTCATTTAATGATTGCCCACAAAACTGGTTTTATCAGCAGAGAGCTGGCTGTCTCACTGGGGAGTTGAGTTAAGCCATTTTATTTGTTCCCATAATTGCATTCAAAGAGGGCAGGAGCTCTGTGGAGAAATAAGAAAAGATTGGCATATTCCCTAAAGGACTCTTCTTTTGACTTCAGGGCAGTGGGGACCCCCAGTCTGAAGCATACAAATGGCCACTCCTTAATTAAATGTGAGCCCCTCTAATATTTGGTGGAATTAGCTATTATCAGATCTGGACACAGTGAGCCCACAGAGACCAGTGCCTGCTCAGGAGGGCGGCAGCTTCCCAGGCTGCAAGGCCCATGGGCTGCTCCAAGACCTGCTTACAATGGCCTTGGGCTTGGGAGATTGGCAGCCGTGCTGCCTGCTAAATTCTGGAAAATAGGGAGCTGGATCCTAATTGTTCAGAGCTTTGTGCACAGGCCCTCCAGTGTCTCCCTGTCCACTGCCTGATCTCCCCTGGCAGGGTTTCTGTCCCTGTCTGCCATTTTCCCAATCACTCCTACCTGCACATTCCCTCTCCCATGTCCACTCCTCACTTGGGAGCTGTCCCCATTCTGGGCCACCCCTGCTCAGCTGTACCCAGAAATTAGATCCTGTCCAGTGCCTTGCAGGTGATTCACCCAGGTCAAGGCCTCTAAACACTGGCGGTTCTGTTGTGACACTGTTGTTTGTATATGTGCAGGCTGTTTTTGTTGTTGTTTGTTTGTTTTGTTTTTTCTGGTACTGTGGATTGAACCCAGGACTTGCACTGAGCTACATTCCCAGTCTTAATTTTTTTTTTTAAAGGCAGGGTCATGCTGTCTCTAAGTTGCCCAGGTTGAGATCTAACTTACAATCCTCCTGCCTTATCCCCCAACAGTGCAGGCATTACCGTTGTGTGGCACCATAGCTGTGCTGAAGTTTTGATGTGAACAAGTGATACAATAATTATGGCCTTATGGTCATAGGGAATGAGAAAACAACATTTAGAAGATTTTCAAGCCAGTAGAACATGAGGACAGAGTTCTGGGGGCTGGTGAATGAGACGTGACATCAGAAACCTTTAAATGGAGCACTGAAGGAATCAAAGGGCTTTGATACTTAGGTATCCAGGATGACAGAATTGTTTAATTTTAAAATGAAAATGTTTTGCCTGATGCTGTAAACATATCCTGTGCAGCTCTTTAAGGAGAGTAAGTTAGAGGTGACAATTTAAACATGTGTGAGAGGAGTCAGGAGCAAAACACGAGGTGGGTGTTGACTCAGTTTACCTCTGTATGGAGTGTGTGTTGGTGTGCGGCCCTCACACCATTGCTGATTTACAGTAAGACTTTCTTTGGCCACCAATGCACTCCTCGAAATGTCACGCGCACTTGCTTGTTGCATCTACAGACGGGGCTTCAATTAGGCACCAGGGCTATGCTTGACAAGACAGGCATAGAGTTAGTGCCTTACTCTGCCTTAGGGGGCCCCAGGTGGGCAGTGTCCCATGGAATTCATACGACTGCTTGGGGTCAGTCAGTGGCTGTTGCTTCTTCATAATCCTAGCATTCTGGAAGGCTGAGGCAGGAGGATGACCTTTCCACCCCACCCCAGGCAACTTAGTGGCTTAAATGAGACCTTGTCTCAAAATTAAAAAAATAAAAATAAAAAAGGGCTGGTGGTGTAGCTCACTCTGGAGGCCCTGGGTTCAGTCCCCAGTACTAGAAAAAACAAAACTCCACTGAGGGGGCCAGGCAGTAAAAAGTCCTATCTTCCATGAGATCAGGTGTTTGGTAAACAGGCAGCCCAGGGTCCAGAGATCCTGAATGTGCTTGCAAGATGCCACAGGATCCTGGCTGTGGATGCCCCCCTGTGTCACTCTGCCAACCTGCGTGCTTTCTCCCTGTTTACACTAGCCGTGGCCCACTGCGTTTTTCTGGCTTTCTATCACACCTATGTTGTTTGAAGGCCCAGGCGCCAAATGAGTCTTCTTGGTCCCAGCCATAATTGCATTCTTAAGGAAATGCTTCTAAATAATTCAGAGACACAGCTGTGAACACCCGCAGGCTCTGTTTGTAGAAAAGATTTTCAAGGTGGGGGGAGTTCAGATATTCCCGGGGTGGCTTGGGCTGATGGGGTGGGAGGAGGAAGGACAAAGAGTTCTGCAACAGTAATTGCAGCCTCCTCCAGGGCTGTACAGAGTGGGGCTGAGGGCCCTGTCCCTGTCAGAGAGCTGGACTCCAGCCTCTGTGCTGCCCAACAAGCCTGACCGAGAGTGTCTGCCCCACTGTGACCACGCTGCCCTGCCTGGTGCGTGCCTATCACACTGTGGCGCTCAGGCTCCATAGAGGTCTCCACCATCACCCTTCCTGGGTCACAGCTGCCTGAGGGCCTCTTTCAAGTACAAAATTCCCTTCTGTGGGCCAGGATGACAATCAGCAGCATCAGAAGAAGGGTCACAGAGCATGGCTGCACCCATCCTACCTCCACCTCCCAGAGTGCCTGGACTATGCATCCATTTTCTTTTTTTTTTTTTCATTGAGTTTATTGGTACTTTTTAAAGGTATTCAGTACAGTTACATTTATCATTGCAATTTTATACCTTTACATGACAGATCTTGGTTCTCATTTTCCCCCATACCCCTGCCCTCCCTTTACCTGCTCCACCTTCCCCTATTTACAAAGACTTTGTTTCTATTTTTTTCCTTTTCTCATATTTTTTCTTGTCCCTTATTTCTTTTTCCCTACCCTTCCCACTCCCCCTACACCTTTAGCCCCTTTTTTTCCCTATTTCACATTATCAGTTATACAATTTGGATCTTATTTACACTTTTAGTTTTTTACACCAGAGAAACTATTTAGTATTTGCACATGTGTGTCCTATATATTTCACTTAAGAGTATGGTCTCAATACACATCCATTTTCCTATGAATGACTCTAGTTTCTCATTCTTTATGGCTGAGTAGTACTCGATTTTATAGAAAAACCACATTTTCTTTCATTCAGTCTCCAACTGATGGGCAACTGGGTTGTTACACATACATTTTCTTAACTGACAATAAGCACCATAACAGGCAGGGCTGCAGATACTGTGCTGGCGGGTGTGAGAAGTGGGTACCAGGGAGATCTTCCTGCCCCTCGAAACCTTGGAGCCTAAAAACAAAGTAGACCCTGGACAGGAGAAGGCCCCTTTTCTCTTACGCAGTTGCTCAGTTGTTCTCTTCCTGGCTAAGGCTGCAGCTCAGGCTGACTTGAATACAAGGGCCACATGGGGCTCCAGGGCAGCTCATGTCCCTGGGTTTGTATCATCTACAGGAAGCCAGACCTCAGGGGCAGCCGCACAGGCGGGCTGTGATGGAACGTGCTTAAAAAAATCCTGCCCAGCACAATGCAATATGAACGCTGCTTGGTTTCTGCTCACCAGTGCTTCGTACAAAGGAAGAGCAGTGTGATGCCTGCTTTGCTTCGGTTTCTTTTCTTTTTTTGCTTCACTGTTAAGTCTGGGAAGATTCTGTTCTTTTGTCCTATCCTACTTGCTGGATAGACAAGAATGGGACATTGGTGTGGGACACCACCCGCATCCCTGGTGCATAAGGCTTTTACTTTCTTAGCCTACATGGTCCACCCTGTGCCTCCAGAAGGCCAAAGTGACATTCTGAATGAATGAGATTTGGGGGACATCCCAGCTCTAAACCATAATAGGCACTGTGGTGCTCTCTGAAGCATATACGTTAATAGCAGCATAACCAAAAGGAAGCAAATGAAAACATTTAAATGAATGGCTTTTGTGGAGACACATGCTGTATGTTTAAATACCCAGAGATAGTTTTGTGTTTTTTTCTTAGACCATATCCTAAAAAAATAACTTTTTTTTGTTTTGCTTTTGTCTTTTTAGACAGGGTCTTGCTATGTAGTTTAGGCTGGCCTCAAACTCACAATGATTCTCCTTCCTCAGTCTCCTGAGTGCCTCGATCACAGACATGTGCTACCACATGTGGCAAAAACCCCAACTTTTAAATTGGAGATAAAATGGCTCACAGAGTCCTGTGTCCCTTTTTCCTGCCCCCCACCTGAGGGCTGAAACCAGAGCCAACATGGTCACTACACAAACCTCAGTCACTTTTCACCAGGCCACTGATTTTTAAGGGAAAAAATTCTCACAAAATATACTTTTATATTTTAACAAATATTCAAAATGCACAGCATACATTTTCTCAAGAAGAAACAAGAGAAGTTCTAGCTCCTGGCAGTGTCCCTTTTCTGTCCACACTGGTTGGAGCCCTCCGGGCCCACTCTGACCCACCTCATGCTGGATCTTTGGGCAGCAGCATCAGTTTTAGCAAGCACCCCACTAAGTCACCTTGGTGGAACCTCCTACCTTGATGTGGGTCATGCTTGATGCCTGGCCAGTTCCTCCCCCACCTCTCAGTCCTTGTCCTGCCTTCAGTTTAGCAGGCAATGCCCACCTCAGCTTCTCCTCTTAGCTCGCTTCCATCTGCTCTGCACAGGACCACAAATCCCGAGCCCTGTCTGCTGTATTAGAGTTGAGCACGCTGTCATGATGGGTGTGGCCTACTGTGACGATCCTGAATAAAGTCTTCCGGCATCCCAACATGGATCAGAGAGGCTTCTCTTTATCCCACTGTGCAGCCTGCACAGCCTCCATGCCATGCACTTGGCCCAGGACCCACAGAGAAAAAGGAGCTTCCCAGTGCCCATGCACCTTGGGCCCCAGTTGGGGAAGCTCAGAACAGAGAAGAGGCCCAAGCTCTATCGCAGGCTTCTGAACTTTCTCCATCCTTGGGCCCTGCTCAGCATGGGTAGCCGAGGAAGGGTTGTGGGGCTCCCCACCTCACTGGCTGTCCCTCCACCCATTTTCATCAGCACTCGCTGGCCAGCAGGGCCATTCTGCACTGCAGGACGGGGCTCATTTATGTGCCCCCACTAGGAAAGAATGGATTATCCCAAAGGGCCTTTCTCTTCCTTTTCCCCGAATCTCAGGAAGGTCCCAGGAAGCAAGTACTCACTTTTCTTATCTGTGGTGTTGTGTACAGTCACTGTGGGCACCCCAGGACCTGGATTGGGTGGAGAAGAGAAAGACAAGAGAGGTCATTAGTTTAGTTGAGGAAAAAGAAAGAAAAGACACTTTTTCTGAGGACACTTGGGTTTGCTGAGCATGGAGAAGCCAGCTTTGTGGGTGAGTGGCCAGCAGGAGGATAGAGCCCATGCTGTGGCAAGGTGTGGCACTCTGTCTCTGCACCTGGACAGTTACCAGCAGCCAGGTGAAGGTGCCACCAGAAATTCTTCCATTGAGGTTATGCAAAGGTGAACACATTCGGTAGGAGCCATACTTTGAATTGGATATTTTGTCCCTGGCCTGATCCTCTCTGTGTTGCTCTCTGTGCTCAAGTCACACTTGAAGGGAAATAACCAACTCTGCTGTGCCATGTGGTGGAGCCTGGATGGGGGCCAGTGACAGTAGTGGTGCATTTTAAACTTACGATCTTTGCAAACTCTGATCAGTTTATGGGGACCTGGAACCATCAGAGGCTGAGAGGCATCTGTGTAATACTTTTAGAATATTGCAATGACACTGAGCACCATTTTATGGGGGATTATATTTGGTTCACATCCTCATAACCTGATGTTTACCATCCAGGCCCAAATCCCTGCTGGTGTCCTGGGGTCCTGAAAAATCACCCATACCAGCCTCAATCTTAACAAGACGCCTGTCTGTCTCTGTGGGACCCTCCAGGAGGGAAGCTGCTCTGCCATCTGCTCTCTTACAATTCTTCACCCAGATGATGAAGGTAATAGGACTGTTTTAAAAGCCCTGTGTCTCAGCTGTCCCTGACATCCCAGACCTGGGCGTCAGGGTCTCGGGAGGGAGCATGAAGGTCTGACTTAGGGAATGGAGGCCCCTGGCAATGTTCTCTATAGGTTCAACTCTCTATTCTTAGGAGAGGAGAGTTCAGCAATAAAAAGGGTCTTTCTGAATCATGTTTGTCTTTTTGGAAACATTTGTGGGAGTCAGGTATCTTTTCCCTCCTCTCCCTCTCCAGTAACTCTTCCACTAATTCCCCTTCTGCTCTCTCTCCCTCCCTCCCTTCTTTCCTTCATTCTCTTCTTCTCTTCCTCCTTCCTTCCTTTACTAGGGATTAAACACAGGGCCTTTGCACTAACTCCAGGCTCTTTATGTCATTTTAATTTTTTTTATTTTGAGACAGGGTCTCACTAATTCATTGAGTTGCCCAGGCTGGGCTCTGACTTGTGGTCCTCCTGCCTCAGCCTCCCAGAGTGCTAGGATGATAGGTGTGCACCACTATGCTTGGCTCAGGTGCCCTTCTTTTCTGACATCACCTCTTGTCTGTGGCTATGCTCCCCAAGCTACCTGTTCTTCCACTCAGCCTAAAGGATGCCAAGCTGGGGTTCACTGGGCCCACAGTCCACTACCTGAAATGCTCTGTCCTCAGACACTGACATGGCTACTTTCTCCTCATTTAAATCTTTGCTCAAAAGCCTTCTTCACCCACACAATCTAAAGGAGCCCCTGTCCACAACCATGTGACCCGCCTCTGTTCCCTCATGTGGCTTCCTGTCACATATGTGACGCAGGACCTCGGAATATAAATGCTCCGTGTTGGGTACTCTGGGTGCTCAGAACTGTGTGGAGGGACGTGTCAAGGTCTCAGGACATGCAGCATTTGGGCAGAGAGAGGGCTGGAGTTTTGTGTTCCTGGTATCGTTTCCTACACACTTCCGCGGGCCATGTGACAGTGGCTAAGTTGAGAGCCAGGCATCTGGTATGGATGCCACCTGGTTTAGAGACCCTTCTGCCGAGCACCAGCATGAACTCCCTCATTGAGGCCCAGAGAGGGTGTCGAGTGTCTCAAAGGGGTTCACCCTGTGAGGCATGGTGGGCTGGGCTTGGCCAGTGACACACACAGGTCATGGCTCTGCTGGGAGACACAGACCATGGTACATCAGCAGTGGACATTAGAGCAGGCTCCTGCTTAGGGACACCAGACACCACCCAGCACATATCTAGATGCAGGAGGCCCAACCATCCAGAGAGGGTGACCACATAAACCCCAGGATGCTTGCAACAGGCAGATCTAGGATAAACAATGCAGATTCCCTAACTCCAAACACCTCCGTGCACTACTTAGGACATACCATTAAACAAGCATTCCGGTGTACCTGAAATTCAAATGTACTGGGGCATCCTGCATTTCTGCTCCCCTATGTGGAAGGGCAGTGAGCTGAGTGTCCACACGTGTGTACCCCAAGAGATGGCACTTTACTGCAAGTGAGCTAAGCAGTGACTGCAGGTCTGAATTATTGAGATGAGCTAAGTTTTCTGCCCTTGGTCCAGTGCCTCGTGTGGGACCTCATGGAGAAGACCAGTTAGAAGAAGGGGAAGAGTCCAAATGGCTTCCTGTGGGCATGCAGGTGAGCACATTTGCAAATTGAGCTGATCTATGAATAATGTAAACAATTATTATTTATTTAGTGCCTACCCTGTCAAAGGCCCTCTACTAGATGTTTCATATGAATAATTTCTAATCTGATCATCACAGCAGTTCTGCCAAATAGATGTTTCTAACCAGACTTTACAGAAGAGAAAATGCAGGGGTTGGGAGCTTTCTATCTTGTCTCTTCCACACTGGGAAGGAGTTGCTGAGCCTGGATTAGTGCCTTCTTATTCTTAATTTGTGAACTTAAATCATGTTTCTAAAATCACTCAAATACTAAAGAAAAAGAGGACATGAAAAGACCCATTTATTCTATCTTCCTGCCTCCCAGAAGTGACCCAAACATTTCTGAAATGTCCGGAAGTGTTCATCTGCAGACAGGTGGTTTTATTTACACATAAACATATATTTCACATGTATAGAGAAAAATAACATAAAAATAGCAGCATGTATATCTGTAAGTTTTACCTAATTTCAATGTTAAACTATACTTATCCTGGTTATTATTTTAAAAAATGAAACATAGCAGATAGACTGGAGCTCACCTGTGTGTCTTTCTCTAATCTCTGTGAAACTACTAGAAGAAGGGCTGAGGATGTAGCTCAGTGGCACCGCGCCTGCCTGGTAAGTGCAAGTTTAACAGGTGTGTGTGGCAGGGGAACTACTAGAAGAAAACCCAGGGAAAAGTTCCAAGATATTGTTTTGGTTAATTATTTTTTGGGATACAAACCTGAAAGCACAGGCAACAAAAGAAAAAATAATCAAAACGGGTTGACATCAAACTTCAAAGCTACTGCACAGTCAAGGAAACAATCAATAGAGGGAAGAGATGATGTGCAGAACGGGAGAAGAGATCTGCCACCCACACCTCTGATAAAGGTCACTATCCAAATTACATAAGGAACTCAACTTTAAGAAAATAAACAACCCCATTGCATAACCAGCAAAGGGTCTGAATAAACATTTTTTTTTTGAAAATAGATATACTAACACCCAACAGATATGTGAAGGAATGCTCACCATCATGAATTATAGAAATACAAATCAAAACCACACTTGGATATCACCACACACCTGTTAGAACAGGTACTAACAAAAAGAAGAAGAAAGACGAGTGTTGGGGAGAATGTGGAGCAAGGGAAGCCTTGTGTACCATTGGTAGGAATGTCAATTGGCATGGCCATCATGGAAAAGAGTATGAAAGATGCTCAAAGCATTACAAATAGAACCACATGACCCAGGACCCATTATTGGGTGCATATCCAAAGGAAATAAAACCAGAATGGTAAAGAGACATCTGTATTCCTGTGCTCACTGCAGCTCTGGTCACAATAGGCAAAATATGGGAATAACCTATGGAAACAATCGTTGGATGAAGGGATAAAAAAGAAGTAGTGCATGCAATGATGGAATTCTATTCAGCCTTGAAAAGTAGGAAATCCTGTCTTCATGACCACAGGCACCAAACCTGAGGACTTTGTTCAGTGGGAGAAGCCAGGCACAGAAAGGCAAGTAGGGCATGATCTCACCCACAGAAGAAACAGTGAACCTCACAGAGAGTGGGATGCTGGTTCCCAGGGCTGCAGGGGCTGCAAGGGAGTGTGGGAGCAGATGTTGGTTAAAAAATATATATTTCATCCAGGCAGAAGGAAAAAGTTTATGAGATCTATTGTGTAGCATGGTGACTATAGTTAATAACAATGTATCCTTGAAAATTGCTAAGAAAAAATACTCCACCCATAGTATAATACACATCAATGTACATAGTCTGAGGAAAGCAGGAGGAGGAGACTGAACGTGTGGCAGTATGGACAGGAACAGCAGCTTTGGGAAATAAACTAGCCCTATCTGTGAAATGGGAAGATTCCCAGGCTGTGTGACCTGTTAGGTCCCCTCCTTGGAATTTATCTCTGAGGAGCCTCATGGGATGTGCACAGAGTGTGTTCACATAGCAATGAGCACAGTGACATATGAGAAACTACATCTCTGCATCAGCAGGAGAGTGGATGAGCAAGATGAAGATATTTACACAGTGGGAATTTTTACAGCCCACAGAAAGAATTGGTAGGTATATACGTATTGACATGGATAGATGAGCAAAATACAAGGTTGGTGACAGCATCAAGTTGCAGAGTGGTAGAGTATAATATACACTCATATGAACACATTTGTAAACCTGTACAACTTTGTTTTATAGAGCCATGCAAAGCAGTGGGTTGTATGGATGCACTGTAATTTCCCTAGTCTATTCCCTATGGATGGATTCATTGGGGTTTTTGTTTGTTCATTTTTACCATTAACTGTTGCCAAAAGCCCTCTTACGCAGTCTGTGCCCAATGAGGCTGCAGTTGTTGGCCAAGCCAGTGGGCAGTCCCACCCTGCTAGGTTGACAAGATCTGTAGTCAGCTTTCACCAGACGTGCTCGAGGCTGCATCCCAGTGAAAGGAGAAAGTTCCCTTCCTCTTGGGCATGGAGGTCTATGACTGCCCTGCTGTGCTCCCTGTGGCTCCCTTCCTCTCTGTCCCTTTTCCAGGGTCCAGGCTGGAAGATCCTCCTTCTCATTTAATAAATAACTTTTTACAAGTTCCAATTACTAATATATATTAAAGTTAAATGAAGTATGAACAGCAGAATTAATCTGAAAGCTACTACTAGTATTCAGATTTGTTTTCAGATACTTTAAATATCTGAACTCACTGGCCAACTTTTAAAAAATATTTGGGTAACATATACTACTTACACACTTTTTTTTTGTACCAGGGATTGAACTCGAGTCCTTGCACTTGCAAGGCAGGCCACTGAACCGCTGAGCTAAATCCCAAGCCCTACATACACACTTTTTATCGAAGAATTATTTCTGTCAGTTCCTTCATTGCAGTAATGGTTCTTAGCATAGGAACAAAGACTCACCTTTCGGTTTTTTGTCTTGAGATGAGTGCTTTATCACTATGCTACTGTCATTCTACAGACAGAAAACCTATTGGTTTTTTCCCATAAAATTTTTGTTCTGTTTTACTTGGTAATAATTTACAAAAACAGTCTAATGAACCTTTTAGTTAAAGAACGTGGAGAGAGATCATAGGATAAGAAAAGGTATGATGCCATTTTCTTCTGTTTCATGTGAGAGGGGGGAAAAAAAGACGCATCCCATTACCCTCTAGAAATTTGGCACCTTACTTGACCTTTTCAGTATCTGTAAATTTCTGTTTTAAAGTTGCTACTAGCAATAGCCATGATAGACAACATCAACTGATGCTACAAAGTCACCGATCACAGTCTCAGGAGTTACCAAGCTGGTGACAGTACTGTTAATACAGTTTTCAGATTAAAACTCTCAGAAGATTCATGAACCAAGCATGCTACAACAAAAGTTAGCATTTAAAAACATTTCTATTTTTCTGAAAAACACCAACATTTACAACTAGTGTTTAAAATAAATTTACTAAAAACACAATTCAGACTTTTATGATCATCCCAGTAATTCTTAAAAAATGTGTAATTCAAAGAAGTCTCAATCCTAACCTATTGCAACATTTCGAAGTAGTGATTTTGTCTTTATTTGCTATTGTGACATTTACCTCACACTGGAGAATCATAGTAAAAATAACTTGCATATGCTTTTATGGTTTTCCTGCTATAAGAACAGACTCCATCTTTTCTAGACAAATTCTAGATTACCATTTTAACCTAATACTTTCTACCTTGCCCAGATATAAAAATTGCCCAATAAAAGTCAGTTTTCTAATCTAAAAAAAAATAATATCTTTCTGCCCCACCTAGACAGGCAGAAAGATGGATATGCACTAAAATCTTGGGGCCCAGGATCAGTTCCTCACCCCCTCTGCCTACTCTGTGTCCGGGAGTGGGTGTTGAACAAAAATGTTTGCCAAACAGATTAATGGTTAATGAATGAATGACCTTCTGAGCCCGGGCGAAGCTATGACGTATCAAGGTAGCAACTTCAAATTAGACTGAGGAAAGGTCTCTCAAGGGTGTACCTTGTGTTTTCCTTTTTAATAATTCAGGCAATGTCTTCTCTACTGATACTTAGGGTGCTCCTGACATCCTCACTAAATGCCAAGGATAGTTGACTCCACCCACAGGATCTAAACGGTGTTCCTCTGCCTGAGAACCCCCTGCAGTTGAGCCATCATCACTGTTATTTTAATGCCGCACACTTCTTTAGGCTCCTCCAATACATCACTGGTAAAAATTACACAAAGAGATTACTACACAAAAGTAAAAGTCAGCCCCTATGTATGACTCTGCATCTGATGGTTGTTTATCTTCCAACCCATCTGACTCCTGCCCTGAGATGATACTTGTGTTTGTTTTGTCTACAAATTGCCTTTTCCTTTCCTAATCACATTAGGCTCCTCAAGGTGGCAGGTTGCCCTGGTCTGTGACTGGCACTGGTTCCAGGTACCTGGGCTCTCTCTCTGTGAGATCATAGCACATGTATAGATTCGGGGGTCTCTACAGTAGTTAGGCATCTGAAAATTGGCAGGTGACTACAGAAAACACCTAAATAAAAATGAATTTTCTTTTAAGAAATAAAAGAACAAGTAGAAGAATTCTGAATTGGAATCAAGTATCTGGAATATGTGATATTTTAACAATCCCATGTTAGTGTTTACTGGAGATGTCCCTGTGAAATACAGTGAACACATTAGTAGCATGCACAAGATTCTGGGAAGCCTGTAATATGCAAAGGGGAGCACTTCAAGCTTGTTTTAAGCAATTGAGAATGCTGTTACTAATGTGGCACAGGAGGCTTTTTTAATGAACGTTTTAAATCAGTCTGTAAGTTTTCTTCTTCTAAACCATTTTATCCACAAGTAGCCAAAAACTAATTTATCTTTAGTTACGATCCATTTTTTAGAAAAGAGAGCTTTGCCATTTTGCCATGCTGTCTATAGTCAATGCTCTCTCTTGCCTGTACAGATTACTGTGGTGGGAACCTGGTAAATCTTCCTTGCTGATTTATAGGTGGCTAGAACCTTAGAAGGCTATGCTTATCTGCTATTCTGACATCTCCATTTTGTACTTTCTTTATACTTTGCACATAATTTAATTCAACAAGTACCTATTGCAGTTCTAGTGTGTGCAAGCCACAGTGCCAGCCAGGTCCAGGGAGCTCAGAGTCCATAGGGAAGATACAGATACTAAGCATCTTTGATGTCCCAGGATCAGTGCAATTGCCAGAGTTCCATACCTGCCTTGGCTCCTCTAAATCAGGAAGCAGTCAGGAGTTTGAAGCCACCTGCAGCTCAGTGCCAGCTGCCTTGTGGGTATGGGGAATGATTGCTTCACTGGGTCCCAAGTGCAGAAAGCAGATTGTTGAGGTTCACTTTAGTAAAAGCAGTAGCAGTTTGGGCAAACTCCACCCAGCCAGCATTTTCCATTTGGTGCCAGGCATTGTGCCAGGTACTGCAGACATCCTCTTAGTCTATGGCCATGTGGGCAGTGAGGGTGCTCTCGTCTAGACAGCAGAGCTCCCTCCACGGTGTGAATGGTGCCAGTGGCTACATGCACCCTGAACAGAAGGCTGTCTTCCTGCCTGAGGCCGAAGTGGGAAGAGAAAGGAGTAGAAGCACAGGGTCATTGCCCTGACCTCCGCACCCATCTCTCCTGCACATCCTGCTCTGGTCCACTCTTAGGACATGGGGGGTGTTGCTCATTGGACTTTCCCTTCCAGTTAGGCCACGTTAGCTCTCTGATTCTGTGTGTGCACACTTAGGTATGCACTCGTCAGTTCACTTCAGCAAGCACTCATGCACACCGGTGGAGACAGGGACATGCTATTATGGTTCTCTTTGCCCCATCCTAATAGTTCTCAAGTCCTTGATGAGGGCTGACACATAGCTGTGCACTTGGGGACGGGCAAGAGCACAAGCATCCATACCCACAGGGGCTATGTGGCCTCTGACACCAAGGACGTTATACTTGTGCAGTCTTTGCTTACAGAAATAACTGGAAACCCATGGCCTCTAAACTTAAAGTTAGTGATGGGTACTGTTTTGGCTCAAGTCAGATATCTAACATCTAAATGTATATTGTGCCCGAAAGAGAAACTAAGCAAAGTAAAATAGTTAAAGTTGTAATAAACAGAATTGATTTTTGGGTCAAAAGAGATCTTGTGGGCAGAAGAGCGATCATTCAAGTCACTTTAACAGCCAAGCTTTGGATTACACAGCAGACTTGTGAACAGAAAGTATTTATTTTTGCATCTGGTTTCCAGCTCTGTTCACTGTAGATCTAGCATTTGCTGAGACCTGCTTGGCTGCGGAGAAATGGGACAATTACAAATGAAAATAGAGTGATTAAAAGGGACACAAAACCGTAAAGGGAAAACGTCATCAGAATATGTTAGAAAGATTCACACAGACAAGGCTGTCCTCCTGCTTTGCATCCACATCCTCAGAGGGTGCCTTGGTGACACGTCGTTTCCACCCGCAGCTAACCTCTGTGTAGGTAAACAATGGCTGCAACCCAACGAGGACAACCATGCTGTCTCCTGTCCCTTTCAAAGAGCAGCTGAGCCCAGGCGGGGGAGGAAGGCTCTGGCCGGGCGAGATAATTGGCAACGGCCCCGCTGTGCACAGACTCCAGATCTCTTTATTTGCCAGCTCATGCATTATGGATGGCTGAGACATAAAGTGTATACATCGCAGTGATATTATCATACTAATAAACGCGAGTCAGCCAGGCTACCAGGACTACTGCAGATAATTAAAATATTTGTTCCGAAGACAGTATTTCCTAGTCAACACCGCACACGAGTCTTGTTGCTGTTTGATTTGGAAACCTTGTTATCACTGACATCAAACCTGGGATTTAGCACTCCGCCCCAACACCTCACAGCATTTAGTTTTGCTTCAATCTAATTTGATGTCCAGGGAACTTGAAAGTGATTCTCTTTCCCAGGCAGCGGTTTGAGCAGTGTCGCTGGCTTGGTGGGGTGGTAGAAGTGGGTGGGTCGTGGGACATGTTGAGAGATGGCGGTGAAGGACCTGCTCTATACAGTCAGGGGTGGCCTTTTGCCCAGGGATGGTGAGGGACACTTAGGGCTCGTAACAGATGTTTTAGGAAGAGAAGCCTTCCCAGTGACAATAAAAATAAAAGAGAAGGGCTGTGTGTTTTTGAAATTCAGCTCATACTATTGGCAGGTGATTCACCAAACCTTCTGATTTTAGGAATCACCTGCATTTAAGGTACAATGTTACATCAACCTGAGTAAAGTTTTCAGATGTCTCACAGAAATCTCAGAACTCCCAAGTGTGAAGGAAGGAACTTAGTTTTGTGGGAAAAATACGCAAGGGACGTTGGCTACTAGCTTTGTCCCTGCTTGAGGCCGGCCTGGAATCTGGGTCACTGGCTCTGACTCCAGGCTCTGATCCCTATCTTTCGCCAGTGTCTGGAATCGCCCTGCCTGTCTCCTTACAGCAGCAGTCGCCTCACACTGTCACACCCCGATTCCAGAAGTTCTGCAGATTGTCGATCAAAGAAGTTATATTCTGATTTGACTTTGAATGATACGTTTAGGTCTTCAACCATTCTTGGAACTTAGGAGTCTTTTAGCAACTTTGTATCCCACACGGAACAACATACAGTGACTTACTGAAAGCAGTTGCTGATTGACAGCTGTGGAGAGATGAGTGGATAAACACTTGTCAGTGGTGTGACTTCCTCGGGAAACCATGTACATGGCAGAGGCTCGAGAGCAGCCTCGGTGCTGCCCAGGACCGGCACAGAGGTCAGCTTTTCTTTTAGAAAAAGTGCAAAAAATCATTCAAGCCAAGCTGTGGAATGTATATGGAAAGTGTGATGTGCAGGGAACTCTGTTGAAAATTGAGCAGATGGGATGCTGCAGAGCTGTGTATTCCTTATGTGTCTAAGAGAAAAAGATCATTCTATGAGTATAAATCCAAAACCTTCTGCATAGCATCTTCATTGTGGCGACCCATGCCCAGCTTCCAGGTCTGGAAGGACAATACTCACTTGGATGTGCAAATCAGGATGTGGGAGGGCACCAGGCTGCTTTTAGACAGATCCCGTGTGAGTTCCGCCTTGCACTCTGGTGTCGTCAGAGCTTGACCCAGGTTAGGTACTGTGATTAGCAGGAATTGTCCTCACAGGCCTGTGGTGGCTGCGCTTGCCTGATCTTGCCTCCCTGTCCACCTCTGTCTGCTTATCCTCCTCCTCATTCTTGATGGGCAACTGGACTGCTTTGTGTCCTGAGGACAGCTGCCCAATTCTGAGGTGCTGGCAGGTGGGGACATACCTGCACGTGGGGGTCACAGGATGATGAGGTATTGGGTGGTCTAGCCCCAGAGTCCCTACCTAAGATACAACATTGCCGGCAGACTGGTCTTGTTTGATTTTGAAATCTCATCATCCTTCTGGACTCAAGGCAAGAGAAGAAGCAAACCGTGTTTTAAATGAAAGCAGCTCTGTCCTTGGTTCTTTATCCCACTTCAAGTTCTTATGGGTCCTTTCAGTGGAGCCTGAGAGTCTCCCATCTCCGTGGTGATGTCCTGGGTTGCCCACGGACAGACACACAGTTCTGATTGTGGTCCTCTTCTGCAGCTGCCCCTTTCAGGATGAGATTCAACCTTGGTGTGTGGAGCACGAGATATTCCCAGGCTTAATCTCTCTCCAACTCATGCTGCCACTGGCTGGGTAGATGCATTCTCTCAAGGACAGCTCTTTTGCCCTGACCTTGGCACCTGCCAACCCCACTGAACACCCCGCCCCCTCCCCTGAGCTCCTACACAACCTCCTCTGGAGTCTTGAAGAGTCCTTCCTTCTCTGACCATGCCATCCTTTGTCTGTGGTCACAAGAATAGTGCCAAGGATGATAGTCATGATTGTGCCATACTTAGAATGGGCCACACGTTGTTCTGAGCAGTGTACATACATGAATGCACTTGTTACTTAAAATAACCCTATGATATATGTACTGCATTCCCACTATGCAAATGAATAAACTGAGGCACAGAATGGTACGTGGCGATGACAACCAAGTGATGACACCAAGTGGCCTAGAAAATGCCATCCACTACCTAGATGCCAGCTTCTCCCCATGGCCACTTGAGCTCGTGTATTTCTTTATGGTAAAGTAGCAGGAACACTTAGTGTGTACTTTCAGACACATTAGTGGGCTCAAACACTTAAGCCAATCACTTTAATGTTGGTCCTTAGCTTCTACACTTGTGAAATGGTGGTATGACCATGGCTCATGGGAAAGGGCGCTCTGAACTCTAAGTGGCAACTCACATGAGATGCTTGGAATAGACCATGCCCCCTAAAATCTCAGGTTGTGGGCCCTCCATCGCAATCACTATTAATCTATATTATTACTGTTTCACAAGGGGCTCTTCACATCCATTCACTCACCTGTTCCCAGTCTCCTGGGGTGAATGGTTACAACATTGAAGTGGGAAAGACCCTTTGAGATTAGAAGCCACAATACCAGGAAACCGGCTACAGAAACCCTGGTCACCATGACTGACAGTCTTGTTCTTTAACCCTCTTCTCTGTCCCCATGCTTACTCCATCCTTACTGTCCTAACCTCTACCAGGCTGCACCAGAATGGGCTCCTCGTTTTGTGAGCTGTTTCCAGGTGGGTCCCTTATAATGACATGCCTCTGCTCCCTAGGATACCCAGAGCCTCCCATTACTCAGTCCTGCCACTCCTCCCCAAAGCTCCTCCTGGCTCTGCATCTAAAGGGAGTGAACTTATGTGACTCTGCTCTTGAGGGCCTTGAGCAGCCCCTGCATCCTTCTGCTTGGTGTCTCTGTCTCCTCTCTCCAACAAAATCCTTAGGTATTTAAGGCAAAAATACTAGGGTGCAAGGGCCCTCCAGTCTCTACTTAAATCATGTAAACTCTGTGTGGTCATGTGCAGGCTCTTGCTACAATTGAGTTCTGTTTCCTTCAAGCAGACTCTCTTTATTACCCAAACTTTTTTCCCCCACAGTTCTTTAATCTGCAAAATGAGGCACCAGAACTGGATCTGAGCTCTTCAAAGTCAGCCTGAAAGTCTCCTGAGGAACCACAATTTCCATACTGGGCTTCCCAGGAAGTTGCCTTT
This sequence comes from Fukomys damarensis, assembly GCF_012274545.1. Classification (NCBI taxonomy): domain Eukaryota; kingdom Metazoa; phylum Chordata; class Mammalia; order Rodentia; family Bathyergidae; genus Fukomys; species Fukomys damarensis. Next base: position 85,833,549 of record NW_022900928.1, read on the forward strand.
TGAAGAAGGCTCTGAGGCTTAAAGCAAGCTACAAACATTTGGATTAGAGGATCTTACCCTTCCTTCTGTCCTCACCCTGCATGTATCTAAAAACACCCCAGCACCCTCTAGCTGGGAGTAAGTGCTCAGGCCTCTGAATTATTTAGCAGTTGTCTTGCTGTTCCTCTGCCTTTCTGCTTTCCCTGTGTATTAGTGTTGTCAGGAACACGAATCTCTGCAGCCACCTCAAGCCTGAGACCTTGGAGACCCTCATAATGTGGCCCCCACAAATAGAATTCTGAGCCCCTTGCAAACTCAGAACCATGACTCTGTTTTGCTTTAAATAAACGAGCAAATTTTTTAAAAAAATCTAAGCTCTTTAAAAACTTTTTTTTTGCTTTGGAATGGAATGGTTGAGAAATAAGTCGCGGGGGGGAGAAAAGGTGTTAGGTAGTAGGTAATCATTCTAGAAAACATTGCCAATACTGGGGAAAGAAGGGAAAGAAATGAGCAAGAACATACCTACAAATGCAGCACAAAATGTGTGTGCGTGCATGGGCGTGCATATGTGTGTGTGTGTGTGTGCCAGTGCATGTGTGACTTGTGTGTGTGCACATGTGAGTGTGCGCACATGCACTTGTGTGAATGTACTCAACGTGCGTGACTTGTGTACCTGTGTGCATGCTGTATGCAGATGTGCCCACACCGGCCCAGGGCTCATCCTTTAAATTCAACCTTCAAATTCTTTGTGCTGTTAAAAGAAAATCTCTTCCTCCCAATTTCCTCCTCATTTCTTGTCATGTCAGTGAGCAATTAAGCATAATTTCAACAAAGCTAATGATGTATAACACCACAACGTATTTGAGAACACACACGTGAATGCTCCATGGAGGGGAAGTAGGAATATAACTTGAACAGCCACACGAGTGACAATTTTAATTAATCTGCTCTAATAACCGTGTTGTTAAAGTGTGACAGAACAGATGTTCTCTCTTGAGCACCAGCCTCCTCACCACACACTATTGGAGTCAGTTTGTTGTGTGGCCAGGATGGTACTCCAGAGACCCTCACATGTGGAGGGAAGGCGAGAAGGCCACAGGAACCTCTGTCCACATGCCAGGCACTGAGAAGAAGAGACCAGAGAGGAGGCAGAGCTCTTGGTAATGACCAACAAGTGGCCTTCAGAGATTGGGACCTGGGCCTCTTTAGTGCATCAGAAAGGAACTGCAGGTTCTGGAGTCACAGAAAGAACATTCCAGAAGGCTGCAGACAGCTGAGGTGCATATGACACTACCCATTGCTGGGACAACTGTGCCACCACTGGCTGTGCTGACAGGTGTGTGGGAAGCCTGGGTCTAGGACACCATCAACTGCAAGATGAACCACAGACTTGAAATGGTGTCACAGAGACCCTAAGACTGATTCTGATTTCAGAAAAACTGAAATAGAAAAATCTGTCTTGGAAAAAGGGAAATGATGCTTTGCCCAACCTTGAAAGCAAGGTTCTCAAACTCCTGCTGAGGCAGAGCCCCCTGAGGGCTGGGTGAGCCCTGCAAGCATCCCTGAGCCCTACTGTTAGTGACAGAGCCTCAAAGTCTGCTTCTCTAACTGAAGCCACACACCGCACTTGACATGCTCTGCTTCAAAGTGACAATGTAAGCAAGGTCCTCTCCAGCAAGCCCTGGGCCTTGGAACCTCAGGTGGGTGGGAAGGCTTTCAGCAGTATGTACTGGGGATCGTGCACACTCCACTGCCATGTGGCATCTTCCACCATGTGCCTGTGTCTCTCCTCTTACAAGGACAAGAGTTGCACTGGGTGACAGACCCACCCTACTCCAGTATGCCTTAGCTAAATTAATCATGCCTGTGATGACCCTATTTCCAATAAGGTCGCATGGTGAAGCGCTGGGGCCATGGCTCTGATGTAGTTTTGGACGCTCATGTTACCACACACAGCAGGGTAGGTTGTCAGAAAAGCCACACATGCCCTCCGTGCATAAGTGATTCTTATCCTCCTTACCCTCTAAAACTGTCCCTGTATGTATTCTACTTAGGCTAAATTTCAAGATATCCCCAGGCCAGCAAAGCCTAGCCTGGCAGCAGTCACCATCAGAGCAGGTATTCTTGGGGTCGTGCTCTGGAGCAGCACAATCCGCAGAACCTTCCTAGAACGCAGACACTGGCCCCCAGTGGCATCAAGGAGAAGGAGCATTCTCAGTCCCAGGCTAAAAGATAATGAGTGTTTCTGTAAGAGACAAATTCAGCTCTACTTCTCAGGCCTGGAAGTCATGACCTCACGGGAGCAGAACAGATAGAAGTTGAGATCATGAGCTGAGCCTTCAGTCTTTGGAGCTTCTACTGATAAAGATGTAGCCCTGATCTCTGAGCCTTACAACTTCTTGTGTGGGCTGAAGACAGGGACTAAACGCAACATGACTAGTAGCTCCTCTGACCACTTTCCTGAGAAATATTGGTCATTTTACTCTGAAACTTAATAGCTGTTATTAATTGATGGCTAAGTAGTGTTATGTTGCCAGTTAGCAGAAGTAAGAAGTGAACTTGGCTCCATTGCATGGAATAGGAGAGAAGGACCGATGGCCTCAACTCTGAGTTACCGAGTCAGAGCTGAGTACAAAGACAACAGCAGTCACGGCATCATCAACATCGTCATGATCATCAGTATCACCACCACCACCTCCATTGTCAGTACAACTTCCACCTCCATCACCATCATCACCTCCACCGCCATCACCGTCAGTACCGCCTGTACCTCCGTCACCACCACAAACACCACCATCACTACCTCCATTAGAACCACCCGCACCTCACTCAGCATCATTGAAACTACCATCACCATCTCCACCTCTACCATCATCATCACCACCACCACCGTCCTCCATCGCCATCATCAGTACCACAGTCACCACCACCATCTCTATTTCATCATCACCACCACCATCACCATCATGGACAAACGCAGCCACGTCACCAGCAGCCACAGCAGTACCTCCGCAGTCAGGCCTGCTCCGAGTATTCTGTAGGAAACACAGAATTTAAAATGGATCACAACCCACAGGCCAGGTGCCATTATTATGCCAGGTTTATAGATGAAACCAGGAAGACACAGGAAGTCGCCTCCTCTTGCTTCTTACCCTTCCCTGCAGGACCACCTGCCCTCTCCCCTCCCAATCTTTGCCACTAACCAAAACCTTTCTTGGCTGCCTGCAGCACTGATGGCTTTCCCCAAGCCATTTCTCCATTCATCCCTTTCCTATCCTCTGGTATCTTTGTCTCCTGGGACATAGGTCCCTGAGGCCTTCACGCTTCCAAGCTACCCACATGTCCTAGAGCCCAGCCCAAGGCTGTGTGCAGCCATCACCCACCGTGCAGAGCAGTTAACCTTGGCGGAGGATCTGGGCAAGCAGTAATGCCTCAGGCTCATCGGACTGCCTCAGTTTCCAGCCATGTTGAGCCTCCTAAAGCACGGCTGCCTGAGGGCCTGGCCACTCTATGTCCTTTGTTTTACTCATCTGAGTGTCCTCGGCATTCAGGCATTCAGGCTAGTGTCTGCCCAACATCAGAGTCTTCTCCAGTCAAGGGCTTATTTCCTCAAGCCCCCCACGAGGGTGATATAGGCCTAGTCAGGTGTGGGAAACCACAGCCCCTGGGAATCAGCAGCTCTGCTAGGAGGGCAATATGCGGGGCTGCAGCGCCCTCTTGTGTCTGCAGGAGATCATGCCCAGGAGAAAGCAAAGGTGCCTGGGTGGCTGTAGGCTCTGTGTGGCCAGCTCTACGTAGGGTCTGAGATACACATCTGAGAAATGGGCGGGGTCTTTGCTGTGGAGAAGGGACAGGTGACCTCTGGCCTTGCAGAACAGCTTCCAGATGCCCACAGCGGCACCTCCACGACAGTCCGTGAGCTCCACGGGCACAAAGGATGCCTGGTGCGTGAGCGCACCATCGACTCCAGCACAGCTCTGGGTCGTGCAGTGGGAGACCTCTCTGGTCTCCCCCTGGCGTGTGTTTGTCGCCACACTGAACGGCAATCCTCTCAGGTTCTTTCTCCCCTGTCCACTACGAATCCCTCAAAGTGGAGACGCAGCCTCATCCCTTTGTCCCCAGAGCCCCTTCTCATTGCCTGGCATGCAGCAGCCGCTCAGTAGTGAGCTGGGGGGATGAGTGAGAGAAAGGTGGCCACCTGTCTGGGAGGACGTGGCAGCTGCTGAGTGCCCTGGCCTCGGACGTATGATGAGAAAGACGCCTGGTAGGTTTCTGATTGTTTAGTAAGGATAGCTGCATTCAATTTGCAACATCTCAAGGTAGACTTTCACGTGAAATTAACTTGTGATAAGTAAGAGACTGGTGCTTTTGTGCGATTGTAAAGAAATATCAACGTCACAAGCTAGCAGGCTGGGCAGCCTCATCCCACACATTCTCTTTAACAGAAGGCACAGGAGCTCACGGGATGGCAAACAAGGAGAGGAAACTCGGGACGATCCACTTCCTAGGGTGGTGGGAAGCGCAGCAGCCACTCCTAGTTCTCATAACTGTTTTTCACTGAAAGGTAAACCTTTCTAAGGTGAATGACTCCCCAGGTAAAGATTAAATTAAATAGCCCTAGGAAGAAAGCCACTTAAACACAATGATAAACTGACTTACCAAGAAGCAATACTATCCTAAGTGGCAAACCGGCAAGACCTCTTAATTAAAGTGAGGAAATAGATAAAGGTGCCTGATGTCAGTATCTTTATTTAATATTGCTAGAGAAAATGGAATAATAAGATAAAATAAAATAATATATGTAAACACTGAAAAGACATCTCTTTGCACTGATGATACAGTTATACACTTAGAAAACTTGGCACTATAGATAAAAAGATTAATAAGACAGTTTTGGAATGGGGGCTGAAACAGAAACGTGCAAAAGTGAACAACTTCACCTAAAAAATAAAGCACATAAAAATGAAAATGGAAAAATATTTCTAATCCATTAGTGACAAAAATGATAAAGAATACACTCAACTTTGAAAAAGGCACAGGTTCTAGGTAAATAAAATTATGAATGTTCATAATTTACAATTCTCAAAAACTATGAATTATATGCTCCTGATGTAGAATTTTCAAAATTTAGAAATTTAAAAAATACCAAGACTTCTAGAAAATTTCCCTTTCTTATTAGTACATGTTTATGATACATGATAAATGTATTCATTGAGGGGGAACTGGTAAAAGCAAAAGATGTATGACACATATGCACTCATACTGATGCATCTGAGTTTGTGAGAAGTCTGATTTCAAGACTTTGGTTTTCCAAGACTTGTCATGTAGAGGTA
>NW_022900928.1:85838968-85841628 GCF_012274545.1 Fukomys damarensis
CAAGACTTGTCATGTAGAGGTACAAGATCCCAACAATGAATGTAACTGTACTGTATCCCTAAAATGTACCAATAAACTCAATTAAAGCTGAAAAAAACTTTGGTTTTGAAGAAAAAGAAGCAATGGCTTAGACTATAAGCTGAAATTGCTCCTTGTGAAGTGAGAGAAAAAGCCACTCTAGACATCAGCACAGAGGGCAAAGAGGATGTGCAGGAGTCTCCTCAAGCAGAATCAGCCTCTCTTTGCTATCTTCTTTTTCTGGCTTTGTTTTTACAAGAAAGAGATTTTTTTTCCTCCTTTTTGAATTTCTATCCAGTCCTCAGAGTCCCTGGATTAGTGAGACTTCGCACTGTGTCTTCTGAGACTGAGCTGAGGTCTCAGTCACCCCTGAGGTTGTCTTAGAAGTTCTTTGCAGAACTCTTGTGATGGCTTTGTGTGTGCTGGAGACACCCCTTCCATCCACAGGGATGGTTCAGGGGAAGCAGGGCTTCAGAATTTGTTACTGCTTCACCTGAGGGAGACTTGGCAGCACTTGGGCACCCACATGATGCTGCGGTCTGAGTGCGCACCCTCAAGTCCAAATGCTGGAACTTGGAACCGCACACGACAGCATCGGGGGGGGGGCTGTCTGAGGTGCTGGGGTCTTTGTGCAGGGGGGTTGTTGTGGAAGTGAGTTTTTCCTCTTTTCCCTCTCTCCCCATGTGGCACCTTCTGCCAATGGAGGACGCAGCAAGGACACCCTGCCAGCCAAGTGCATGTTCCAGCTTCTGGAATCATGAGCCAAGTACATTTCTGTTTGTCATCGATCACCCAGTGGACCCAGAGGATGCCAGCCCAGCCTGTGATTGGCAGATGGTCAGGAGGCTGTGGCTGGTGAGCTCCAGCCTCCCGCTGCAGCCCAGTCCTTTCCTGTTGGGGACTTTGTGTCCTCACTGTGTGACATGTGGCCAGCACAATGCACACCTTAGCAGTGTGCACACACGTGTAGATAATAATTACGTATTTACAAACACAGTTATATGCATTATTGGTGGTACCATGGCCTATAAAGTGACAAGACTAATTGACATTCAGGACAATGTAAATAATTGAAAGGGTTGAAAAATTTAATGCATAGGCTATTGAGTCGGCTTTGAAATTGAAATGTCAGTATGGCAGGAGTTTGGATTTATGATCATTTTAAAACAGGTATTTGTAACCTATTTATCTGGAAGAGGGTTGGATAGAGGTATACAGACATCTGAATATATCAAAGGGCCTAGGGGAAACATTTTTAGATTTTTCTCCATAAATTATAATAATTTAGCATAATCATGTTCATAAAATAGATACAGGCAGTTTGTGCCTTCCATAGTTTGACTTATGCTTTTCTGATCTTACGGTGGCACAAAGGCAATAAGCATTCAGTAGCAACTGTACTTTGAATGTTGATCTCTTCCTGGGCTAGGTGCATGCAAGCAGACCCTCTTTTGTGATGCAGGGTAGTGGCAGCCACACACAGCCCCGTTTGCTTGCCATCATGAGGGACACCAGTGACATTTTATGGTGGACAGAGATGCTGGACTAGGATGCTTGGTAGGTTCAGGTATTACATGCATTTCCTCCTCCTCTTCCTCCTCCTCCTCTCTCTCTTTCTTTCTTTCTTTCTTGTGGAGAGAATAACTGAGGCAAAGACTTTTCTACCAGCTTCTCATTTTTTTTAAAGAAAAAAAATTAAAGAAACTTAAAAAATATGCAGAGTAAGCTCATATATACAGTAAAAATTTGCCATTTGCTGACAGTCATGGCCATGAGATGGGGGAAGAGTACCATCCACTGGGTGGCTTTTTTGGGCACAAAGCATATATTCTTTAAAATTTACACAGTTTAAAAAAGATTTTATGAAACTTTCAAACTTAGAGGAGAGTTGCAAGTCCAGTGTGAAGAGCTATAAAGATATGAGGCTGAGCATTGGGCTGATGCCATCTTCCCCAAGCATGGCTTGTGTGTTTCCTACAAAGCCATTTCTGCAAGCCCGTGGAAGGCAGTGCCACCAAGTCCCAGAAGGTAACAGCACTGTGCAGGACTGACATGAGTCTCACCCCCACCTGGCCTTTACTGACTGTCCCAGGGACACCCCAGCACCGGGGTCAGCTAGAAGCTCTACATAGCACTGAAAACCAGGGGAGCAAGTACATTGCTACCTGGGGTCCAGTCGACACCACCAAGGGGTCCAGGCTACTGTCCTGTCTGCCTGACTTGTAGCCTTCATCCCTAACTGCGAGACACTGGGCTCTCCTCATTGTATCCATTCCCTGAATGTCAAAAATGTTCCATCACGCCTGCCATTACTTGCCACCCATGACCCCCAGAAACCCTCCTCGTTATGCTTAGACTCTGAGCCCCACTCCAGGTGTCCCCAGAAGTTGGTGGATGCCCTTGTCACCTGCATAGCTCAGCCACCCCATGATGGGCTGTGCTCCTGGGCAGATGCCTGCTCTGTCCTGGGCAGCTGAAGGTGTTAGGTAGGACTGAGTGAGGGGGTGCAGGGAACAGAGGGAGGGGAGGTGAAGGAAGAGGAGAGAAAAAGGAGGGTAAAAGAAAAGGAAAAGGAGGAGAGGAGAGGGGAGAGAGGGGAGAGAGAGAGAGAGAGAGAGAGAGAGAGAGAGAGAGAGAGAGGG
>NW_022900928.1:85841646-85846772 GCF_012274545.1 Fukomys damarensis
AGAGAGAGAGAGAGAGAGAGAGAGGAGGGGAGAGAGGGAAAAGAAATGAAGACAAGGATGAGGAAGAGCTGATTTAGCATTTCAACATCCACCAGATAACTCAGTGTGCCTGAGAAGGGCTGGATTTCACTGTAGCTTTTATATCCCTGTAATAGCTGATTAAAAATAGTATACATTACCATTCTATGCAGAAACAAGTAATAGAAACTTAAAACCCTTGTCACTGTAGCTTAAATTATAGGCTTAAAAATGATGTCTAATAGGTCGCTTTGACTTTGTGATCGTGGGTTCTCTCTATTCATGTCCATTTTGTCTCATGTTGTGTGAACTTAACTGCTATGAGCTACAGAATAAGTGGCTTTCAAATTGTGCTTAGAGTGCTGAATTACCATTCAACAGCTGCCTGACATTATCTGATACCTTCTCTGGGAGAACAAATTCAGTAGAAGTGAAAGCAGTTTTAACGTTGAACCAGATGTCTTGGCTTAGTTTGCTATGAGTACGACAACCACAAACACATTCATGATCCCACTCAGTTCAACAAAGAAGAAGGGCTGCTGGCCTCTTTGACCCCAGGTCTGAGGAAAGAACTGCCTCAGGAGTCTAGGTGATTTTTAGAATTCATTTTCAAAGCCTTCCTCTTCATCTTGTACTTCGCTTTGTTGTCATTGGGTGGCAATGGAGATGTTGACTGCTATGATTCTTTGCACGGCACAACTTTTCTCCTTATCCACAGGAGTAGCGGAGAACTGGACAGCTTCCTCCTGTGAGTCCTTGTTAGTTCCTCAAATAATGGCAGAACACTAGCCATCCATTAGGCATTCTGGAACACCAGCCTTCCAACATGACCACCAAACACCAGTCATCCAAAAGTGACCCTGGAACTCCAGCCATCAACTAGTGACTGCTGAATCCAGTCATCTGTGATCTCCAAATCCAGACATGAATCAGTGACCACCAAAGATCAGTTTAGTGATGACATCAAGAACATAAGAAGGACCCTGGCCCAAGGAATCAGGATTATAAAGGGAAATATCAAATCTAATATTTTTAGGGAGTATTTTTTTAATATGGGGTATTGACCAAGAATAGACATTTAACTTAATTTCTAGAAGAGAAAGATTGATTTCATTTCTAGAAGAGAAAGTCTGGAAGACAATGATTTTCTCCAGTACTAAGATAACCCTTATTCCTTTCCTTATTCCTTTCCTCAGCAGGTACTAGACACTTTTTCTATCCATACAAGCCTTCATTTGTCTTTGTGGGCATCACATTCTTATCAAATGCACACACCAAGTTAGGGACAGATGGGCATAGATTTGGGGTCACTGCCCATTTCTAGGATGAGCTGTTGTTCCCATTCCTGTAATTGCTTAAAGTTTATGTTTGTCACATATGCAGTGAGCTCCTCCTGTAAGTCCCCGGTTGATCAGTGGCTTTACAGGGACTCATCACTAGCTTACAAATCTCCCAAGGGTGGGGTTGAAATTAGTGTCTTCAACATTCTCATCTAAATGTGGACTTCTCCTGTTTTTGCAGCTATACAACTACTGTTCCCAAAACCAACAAGAGTGTGACCTTGATCTTAGCTTTCTTTCCTTCCTTGGGGCATCTCTCAGTCTTGCTTCCACTGTTCCTTCTCCCTGTATGCTGTGCCATGCACACAGAATATTGGTGACAAGGTGCGCATTAGCAGTGTTTAGGGTCAGTTGGGCACAGCAGATAAGCAATGGGGTCTAGTACTGAGTCCACTATGAACAGACAGGAAGTGCCTCAGTGCCCAAGGAAGGAGAGCGGGGGTGTGTGGTCAGGAAGGAGCAAAGGACTGTGTCTTGGAGGTCACATAGACATTGAAAGGTCGAGAAGGGTCCATAGTTTTATAGGCATTGAAAGAACACTGCGAGAAGGGGGAACATTTCTTCTAGCAATGGCCTTCAGCAGAAGCACTGCTATGGCTCTGTGAAAATTTGGTCTGAGCTTCACAGATGTTGAAGCAGATTAATAAAGGGTTTAACTTTTACCCACATTCCCTAATGTATAATTTGCACATTTTGTATCTACCAAAGTGTCCTTATTGTTCCCCTTGGTTCAATGGTAAGTTTTTACCTAACTGAATATTCCCAAATTCTGTTTTCTGTCCATTTCAGAAACAAGAATTTAGTGGTTCAGGGCTGAAAGTTAAAAATCAAATTCTACAAATGGCATTTACCAGATCTGCCTTCATTGCTTCTGGGCTGTTGTTTTGAAGCCAAGAAGTCTGATACCATTTGGAATATTTAGAGCAAGGAAAGATGAAAGAAAGGGAAAGAGACCACGTTTTAACTTTTCTCTTTGTATTTTTAGGCACCTTAAACCTTGAGACTGTTAAATTTAATTAGGAGATATCTAACTTTAGTTTTTCTCCCAGAATTTTTAGTTTTTCTAATTATATTAAATAGATACTTTCTCTCTAATGACTACAAATTCAGGAGATCTTTTGCCATTGTGCTTTAGTTTATTTTTCCCCAATCTCCTTCTGGAACCACAGGACCACAACCCATTTGTTATTCACAGTTCCTTAAGTTTTCTCAGGATTTTCCTTTTGGTCCAATTGTATGGTGTTCTGGGAAACCCATCATTTTTCTTTGGTGTTGTGCTGGTTATAATCTTGTCAGAACAAGAACACTTTAGCGAGTGAAGGTAGGGGAAATAATAGTAATGGCCAGGTCTTTATTGCTACATGCCAAGCAATGCCCATGGCCTTCCTGGGGCTTAGTACATGACTGCCCCATTGATCCAGTTCTCCTTTTGAACTTTAAAAAAATCATGTCGCTGAATAACTTAAGACTGGAGGAGCCGGTTGACTTCTTTTTCACTGAAGCCTGTCCCCAAGTCATAGAATCACACCCTCTGGGATCCCTGGGCCATCTGTGGTCAGCCTTGCTGCAGCAGGCCGATGGCATCTACAATGCCCATTCACAGATTCCCTTTTCTAGCTTCATCTGAGGCCTCTTGTCCATGTTCTGTGCACATTGAGATTCCTGGTTGGAACTGTGCAGCCAGGAGAGAGTCTGGGTTGGGAAGCCCAGTCAGGCCCCTGCAGATCCTGACACCAAGTCCTTGTGCGGAGACGGCTGTCCCTAGGTGCTTGTGGCTACTGCCAGCGCAGCTTCCCCCCAGCTCTGGCCCACAGTCCTCTCCAATATCTCAAGGCCATCTCCTCTGGTCTGGGGCCTGGTGGGACAGCCAGGACAGCAGGACTGGGTGCCTTGCGCCAGTGCCCCCACGGCCCAGAGACTGGTCTGCTGGGAGCTCCAGGGCTCATCATCCTGAGGACTCCAGACACTCCCTTTAACAATCATGCTTTCTGCCAACTGAGTAACACAGCTCGTCTTTAGCTTTCATTTCCACGTGATCCAATTATATTCAGTTTTCACAACTTTTCAATGTTCTGGTCTGGTACCTCTTCCTGGTAACCCACGGGTACTATTTATTTTTATATTTCTTCTATCAAGAAATGGTTGTGCTTGGAAAGTTGTTTTGGATACAGATATGCTTCAGGAAGCAGGATCTGGTGATTTCCAGACAGAAGCAAAGTGAACTGTCTCATAGGAGCTCGCTAGGGCAAGGTGATCTATAAAATGCAGGCGTTTGTGACTCAGAGCCAGGGAGGGAAGGGACTGAAGGGAGTGGGAAGATTCTGGAGGCATTATTGACAGGGCTGAGGATCGTTATTTTCAATAGAAATTTCAAGTAAATCACTGCAGGACATGGCCTCTGTCTTTCAGAAAGGCACATCGTCACCAAGTGTCAACATGCCCAGTGACAGGTTAGGTACCCAGTAAAATGGCAGGGAAGTTTCTTTTCATGGAGACATCTACTCGTGTGTCACTGGGCAGTATTGCTCCTGTCAGTGGGTTACTTGGAGCGTGGCTGCTCTTACTGAACACATTGATATCTTCCAAAATCTTTGACATCTTCACGAAACTTACATTAATGATACAGCCTGTTCTTGGTATAGGCAGCCTTGTAGGGAACTGCTGCAAATGTCTGAGAGATGGAACAGGTGTCCCTACTCACAAACACACCAGCAATGCTCTGAGGAGCCACATGCTTGGTTTTAAACATTACCTTGGACAAGTTCAAAATTACAAAGGGCAGCTGAGGTTGATGTCTTGGAAGCTCAGTGTAAGTGATGTCTTGAGGATTAGGTGGCTGTAGAATAAAACCATTCATTTTCAGGTTTGCTTCTGGGAACTGATTTATCCTGCTGGTTTGATGGTATGGTTTTATCAAAGGGGTGCAGGCTATTTATTGTTTTTCTAGTTCTGGAGCTACTCACTTGCAGTTAAGTATGAATTATTAGCAAGTCCTACACTGGGGCAGGATGTAAAAGGGTGCACTAGAAAAACTTTTGGTTGGCACTGAGGGGCAAGACTAGTATTAATCTTTCTGTTAGGCAGATTTCCTCTGCTGTGGAAACCAACTGATTAGGAGGAATGGTTTTGGCTCATGGTTTCAGAGTGTTCAGTTCCTGATTACTTAGTGACATGGATTTTGGGGTTTGTGGTGAGGCAGAAACAGCAGGGTAAGAGAGCATGGGAGAGCACAGCTGCTCATTTCATGGCCTGGAAGTGGAGGAGAATGAGAAAGGAGCTGGAGGAAAAGTCTCAACATCCCCCCCGGGTGCACCCCAATAACCTAACTTCCTTTGCCAGGCTCTACCTGCAAAGGTCCCACCACTTCCCAAAGCACCATGACCAATCCTTCAATATGTAGGCCTTTCAGGGACAGGCCAGGTCCAACCCATGATGTCCTTGGACCATGGTGAAGGAATCTGGCAATTCTTTCTGCATGATCTGAAAGCTGTGTGACAATCAGAGGTGCCTGCCAGGTGGCAGCCCAAATATGGGTTTCCTGCAGGAGAATCTCTGGAGTGGCTACTTCCATTCCTTCGAGCAACAGTGACTATGTGTGTCTTTTCACAATGTGCTCTCAGTTTTATCTCAACTGACCACAATGCTTCAGTTTAGTTCCTCTTTAAAAAATAATCTGCCACAGGCCAGGGATTTAGCTCAGTGGTTCCACCACCTGCCTTGCAAGTGCAAGGACCTGAGTTCAATCCCAGGTACAAAAAAAAAAAAAAA
>NW_022900928.1:85846819-85857040 GCF_012274545.1 Fukomys damarensis
GCACCATGACCAATCCTTCAATATGTAGGCCTTTCAGGGACAGGCCAGGTCCAACCCATGATGTCCTTGGACCATGGTGAAGGAATCTGGCAATTCTTTCTGCATGATCTGAAAGCTGTGTGACAATCAGAGGTGCCTGCCAGGTGGCAGCCCAAATATGGGTTTCCTGCAGGAGAATCTCTGGAGTGGCTACTTCCATTCCTTCGAGCAACAGTGACTATGTGTGTCTTTTCACAATGTGCTCTCAGTTTTATCTCAACTGACCACAATGCTTCAGTTTAGTTCCTCTTTAAAAAATAATCTGCCACAGGCCAGGGATTTAGCTCAGTGGTTCCACCACCTGCCTTGCAAGTGCAAGGACCTGAGTTCAATCCCAGGTAAAAAAAAAAAAAAAAAATCTGCCTTACTCCAGTCAGTGTTATGAGGTGAATTTTAGAATGCATCCCAGTGCCCAGTAGGTCCCATATCAGACAGTATGGAATGTGAAGCTTCATCATTTAGCATTCATTTTTCTCAAGGGATTGCACCAAATGAGACAGACACATGACATGTGGCTGCTACCTCCTCCCCACTTGTGTGGCTGGCAGATATCACCAATCAACCCTCATGACTTCCATGACACCACCCACCCATCTGCCATGTCTTTCATTCTCATGGGGCCTGGACGCGGCCTTATATCCAACCAAATTAGTCTCCCGGTCCTATGTTTCACCCTGTCTTATTCCCTGCTCTGTGATAACCGGGGCTCAGGCAGGAGTAATGTGACATACTAGCACTGTAGTGTATATTTCCCCCATTGACTTTATTTCCCAGTGGCAGAATGTACACATACATGGGAGCACAGGACGCTGACAGGCAGAGGGTGAGGGGAGGCACAGACGGAAGCAGGTGAAAGCTAAGGAAACCCAAGGAAATGTGGTTATTGCACAGCATTGGGCAAGAACCAGCCATAGAAGAACCTTGGGTATGTGCTTTCCTGAGGCTGCCACACATCTCTGCATGTCTATAGGTGGCTGATCTAACAATGTGCTGTGGTTCTGGCACCTGTGGTCATGCCTGGAACTTGGTAACCTGCTAGTGAGCGCACAAGGGACTCCAACCCGGCTCAGTGGGATGTAAGAATGCACATGCCGATCTGGAACTCACACAAAGGACGCCAGTTGTTAATTTCATGGAAATTGCCATCTCTCCCCTCAGCCCCAACTTTGCACTCTGAGTCTGTAGCGAGTGGGCATCAAGAAGTTCTTGACTGATTACTAAGCCAATAACAGTTATGATCATAATGATAAACGAATTAAATTTACCAGGCACTTACTGTGCCTCAGTTACATAGTAAATACCTTAAAGGCATTAGCTTAATTCATCCTCTCAGTGACCTCACAGGGTAGTGACCACCAGTGCCTGATGAGGACACAGAGTGTTCAGCAAGATTAACCAATGTGCCCAAGGTCCCAAGGACAATAAGTGGCAGAGTCCAGGTTCTAATCCAATCCTTACTCAGCAGCTCCCCATTATTCTCACTTTGAGTGACTCTTCTGAGTATTGTGATTGGTGTGATGAAACATGCACATATTTGGGATAAATTATCAAGGAGTTGGCTCATAGGAGCATATGGATTTCTTGCATAACTTCAAAATTTTATATATTTGAAAAAGGGATCTCTGAAATTGCTTTATCACTTTTCCAGATGACTCAGATTTGTTGACGTGTGAGATACCACAACTAGCTTATGGCGAATAGGACATGAGCTTCAGTGCCTGGCTTAGCAAGGGGAGGGTGCCCTCAAAGTCGCAGCCTTCTGAAGACAAGCGAGTGGGTGCACAGCGCTCTTGCTGAGGAGCCCGTACCTCTTCCACCAGGAACCGTGCTCCCGTGCAGCCACCCCTTCCCACTGTGTCCCTGTGTACCTCAGCACCCACCACCTGCAGCAGCTGTGGGGAGGGGTGGTAGCCACTCACCTTCGCACTGCAGCAGGAAGAAGTCAGCACTGTGGCTGAAGGAGGCACTGAAGTAGGTGCAGTTCTCCACCAGGTCACAGGACAGGCACTGCCTGTTGAAGTTGCCCACTGTGTTGGCACTGGAAGACAAGGACCCGGCATGAACCAAGGCAGTGGGTGCTTAGTCTGCAGTCAAGGCCAGGATTCTGGCTGGGTACTCAAGCTGAGGGATAGCTCTTCTACAAGGGTCCCTGCAAGTCCCTGCTGCTACCTTCCCTGGACCTCACTCCTGCCCATCTTGTTGTTGGGGTACCAGAGACACCCAGCTCTATCCCACCACCTAAGCCTCCCTTCCGTCTTGGAGTTCTCACCACCTTTGCTCCTGAGGTGGCTTCTACCTGCACACCTACAGCTCAGCTCTGTACATGTGAGAGGGCGCTGTAGCTTGGTATGACTACCCAGTGCTTTGCAGTCCTGCATGCTGCACTCTGAATGGACAATGGGAAATTTGAGAACTTGGGGAGGTTTCACAAAAGGCAGAGCTCCAGGGGCAGCAGCTGACCTAACCCTGGCCTCTTCCAAACCTGACTCTCCCAATGGATGGTGAGAGGTGCATGCGGTGCTTTTCCCACATGTGGAGCTGGATGGGACCGCCCTGGTCAAGTCTAGTGTCACATGAGAAAGCCCGAGTGTCCCCTGACTGAAAGACAGAGGTGCCTGTATCTTGGGAGAAGCTCTCATTTGCACCTCAGTTCTAGAAGAGGCCACCATAAGTGAAGATTCCAATGTGGAGCTCATCTTTGCAGATATATTTCATGGGTAACAGAAGGCAGCCTGCTTGGCCTGTGTGTAGCACAAAGCCTCAGATGCATACACTTGGCTGGATTTCAATGATCCTAGCAGATGTGTAAGACTGTGACCTCAGGTGCTTGTCAGGGGGTTCTCCCTGACCTGCACCCTGTGGGCCAGCTTCCCACTCTCATCTGGGAGCTCAGTCTATGGAGGGGAGATGCCAGTGCACCTGGGCTCCTCTGCATCTCCATGAAGGACAGGGGCTGACAGGCACTGGCTCCATCCAGACTCTCAGGCAGTAGCCTCAAATCCCCTGGTCTATACTGCAACATACCCTCTTCATTAGCTGTTTACATTCAGCAGCAGCCTCCTGGTAGGAAGCATCCAGGAGGGATGCTATGGTACCTCTTCCCTCTGGCATCCAGAGGCCCTTCTCAACTCCAGGACAGGTTACAGGATTCTATGCTGAGAAAAACCTCAGGTCTATTTCTCTCAAAGATCTAGGTGCCTCTATCCATCCTCAGCCTGCTTTGAGGTCATGGAGATTATGCAAAGTTGTACAGCAAGTGTGCAACAGGCAGAACAGCAGAGCAGCTGCCCTTCAGCCCCCAGCCCCCAATGAGACTCTTCTGTCCCCTAAACACCCACTGATAGTGATCCTCCAAGTTCACACTTTACTACTGCACAAGGAAACGTTGTAGACATCCACCCACTATCAAGGGAGAGGAGAAGCACAAAGAGGCCCTTCATCCTACAAAAGCAAATTAAATGAAGTCTCAGCTACTTTCCAGGTGCGATAGTGCCCCCACCTTTGGTCCCTCTGTGTGCTGAGAGGTATAATCCTATCCTACAAGCCTCAGGGCCCAGGGGAGGGGATGCCCATGTGCCAGAGTCTGAGCTACCTGTACAGCTGGCGTCTCTGCGGCAGGTCCTCTGTGCTCAGGAAGTAACTGCAGAGATGGTGAAGGTACACAGGTTAGCTGCCCACTGAATGCCAGGTACCACCCTCCAGTGTCCTAGTGATTCCCTGTTGACACCAGGAGCTCAGCCACACCTGCGACCGGGGCACGTAAGGCCAGAGCAGATTCATGAGCCTCAGGTGCTTCCTGCCCTGGACTTGCCTTGGAGCTGGGGTCCTGTTGTGGGGTGAAGACGGGGTGATGGGCACCTGCATTTGGATGTGAGAGTTTCTTCCCAGATCAATGGCCATCTGGAGGGCAAAGGCCCCAAACACTTCATCTGTGTCCAGGCATGAAGCCTGGCCCAGTAAATACTCACTGGCTGACTTCCCTGAGACACGGATGCTGCCCTTGTCTCAGCAGCTTCGGGCTGTTGTGTTTGGGCCTGGCTTCCTGCTGTCTCAGCTCAATCCCAGCTTTGCTGGGGACTAACTGAATAACCTGGGTTATTCATGCCTTAGCTTCTCCGAAACTTGGCTTACTTAATTTGAAAATGGGAAAGCAAGGAGCCCACCCTGTGTAGCTATGAAGTGAGATAATCTCACAATGCACTTGGCATTGAGCTGAGGGCAGCAGAGACTCACAGAAGATCTGTGCAACTCCTCAGCTGGCGGGTGTCACCTCACAGGGCTGGGGCAAGCTTCACTCTGTACCTGGCGGCATTGGAGGCTTGGGTGTTGAGATGGACATATGTGCCTGGGCAGCTGGTGGCCTGTGATTGCTGCCCAGTCTAGGTGCATAAGGTGAGCAAAAGTGCAGATGCGCCCTGCTGGTTGGGAAGACGGGGCCCCGGGACACAGCCCGTTCTCACTTACATCTTATTGCGCTTCTCATCGTAGGACAGGATCTTGGTCACATCCCAGTCACCAGAGGTGATGGACTGGATGTTGTCATTGCTGCTGTTGGGCTGAAATACAGAGAAGGGGTCAGGATCCAACGAGGACTTGGCTGCCACTTCCAAGACAGGTATCTTCATTTCACCCCACTGCCCATTCAGCCCACTCTTCACTTGGTGGCAGGAGTGCTGTGGTCCCCAGCTCTGGTGCTTGTGCCTGGTACCCACCCCAGGCCCTCCAACTATGCCACAGAATCATGGGTTTGTGTGCTGCTATGTGGCACATGCCTTCTGCTCTGTGACTCCAGGCCTAGGAGGGAGGAGGGAGAGGAGAGGGTATGAGTGCCTGAGATGGGGCAAGAAGACAGCACAGGCATAGAGGAGAGAAGACAGGCAGTCTGCTCTGCACTCCGTGGTCCTCGCTGAGGCTGGGTGGGGTGGTATCACAACTGGTGTGTGTTTTGCATGCACATTTTCCATGTGCTTCGTTAAGCCGGGCTCCACTATCAGAGCCACGAGTTGTCATGGGAGAGAGGCATTTCCAGTAGTGTCTTGGGGTATGAGGTGCAGCTCTGGGCAGCTGTTCTGGGCAACAGGCATCCCAGGGAAGGTGTCCAAGCAGATGAAGAGTAATGTAGGTAAAGAAGGCCTGGTGGCCAACAGCCTGGGACCACAGATGTGAGAGTGGGGTGTGTGTGAGGGGGGTGGATGTGGACTTCAGGCGATAGTCACTGGATTCCCAAGGGACTCCTGGGATCAGAAGCCAAGGCCCGCGGCAGAGGTGGGCACTATGGGTAGGGTGGGACCTGATTCTTGCTGGGTGTGGATAGGGGTTTCAGCAATGGTAATCATCAGAATGAATTTAGAAACTGAATAAAACATTTACTTTTTAAAAGCTCTTATTTCAAATGACCCCAATGAGAAAATAAAGGAATTTGGAGCTAGAGAATGAAGACCAGAAAGGTAAACAGATGAAAACAGTTTGCAAGCTGTCTATAGGTCATGTGGCTAAGTGGGTGGAAAATGAAACTCTTTTTCTCCAAGAAGTTATGGGTCTATCTTACTCCCTCTAAGCTATTCTGAGGTGGGTATTTTTGAGATTTTTCTTTTGGGATCAATTTTTGGGCCACATCATAAACACAAGCCCTCTACTTCAAAGCCATAGAATATTTTGACAGATCTTTTTCCTATTCACCTGCCCCAATCTCAAATAACTTTAAATGACTTCAAAATGAATCTGAGGGAGGATGGGGTCTGTGATCTGGAGAAGCCACAAGTTCACGTCCACCATGTGCACTTGCCATCTCAGGCAGTTCTTAAAGTTCAGCGCCAGTAGCAACCTCCCGGTCCCCTCCGGGCAGGGACTGTATCCACTACGAAGCCCACTTTGGGGTCTAAGTCCATGCATGACAATCGCTGATGTCCTGGCTCAGTGATGCACAGTGCGAACCACTGGACCCCAAAGTTTGGCACTCAGTGAGTGCAGTCACAGCATCATAAAGCCACAGCTGCCTCTGGCCCTAGGGATGGGAGGGCAGGCTGGGAGGTACAGATGGCCACCCAGATCTGCGTTGCCAGATATGCCCCTTCCCATGCTAAAGTTCTTGAGCAGAACCTGCCCTGCTGGGAATCTCTGCCCTTGGATCCGATGGCCCTGTGGCTCTAGTACACCCTCGGATCCGCTGCAAGTGTCACCTCTGGGTGTCTTTAGTGCTCTGGAAAGGACATGCAAGCTCAGATGTGAGAGCCGCTCCAACACACACAAACTGCAGGCTTCACCTGGGATGATGACACTGTGATGTGATAGAATTTTCCTCGTCCCCCCTGTGGGATTGCTCTGACAAAGAAAAACTTCCGGCCATCCTTGGAGAACAGGGGCTCTTCATTCTGCAGACAAAGACAAGGAGCTGAATCAACAAGATGCTCCAGGTTATTCTGGAGAGGGCGAGCAGGACACTGTGCACCAGAGTTCATTTTCTCTGTAATTTCTAGGAAGAGAAGCAGTGGGGAGGAAGGATGCCATGTGGGTCTTTTCTTTCCTTGGGAAACATGAATCAAACTTCCAGTTTTGTAAAAGAAGAGGAACAATGGGGAATTAAGAGGCCACAGCACAGGCAGAGGCAGACAAAAGAGCATCCGTTAGTCTCCAAAGCACCAGCAGGAGGAGGGACATGTGTGCACCCCACGCTTACCTTGAAAACAGCTACACGCTCCCCAAGGCACCATTGCTCACAAACCCAGGTTGTGCCCTGAAGTTCTGCAATGGTCTTTGTGACCGGCCAGGAAGAATGTAATCTTGAACCATCACAAACCTGATTTTGTCTACAGAATGAATTATTTCAATTCTGACTTTATTCTTTTCTGTAACATAACCCATTTTGCACTGAATAGCTCATCAAGAAGACAAGGGGAAGAAAAGAAAGGGGTGACATCCATATATCCTAATATGTAGACAAGAGGAAAGAGGGGGAGCTTGTCCTCAGCTTGCCTGGGGTGGGGGCGGGGAGGTTTGACCTAAATTGGCACCAGACAGGCCTGCAGCTTGGGTTCACGCTGGCCGTGGAAGAGACAGAACCACCATTACTGGCCTCCCTGGGGACTCACAGCTAGGTTTAAGGGCAGCGGAGGTAGCACTGTACCACGTCTGCCTGGCTTGCCAAATCCAGGACAGCCAGGTGCCCAGGCTCCAGCAGGCCGGAGCAGGGGCGGCTGCTACTTTGATGGGCAGCAGACAGGGACTGCAACAGCAGCAGCCCTGCAGTTCAAATTGGGAAGTTTCTGTCTGTGAGCACCAATTAGTTGGCTATGATATATATTTTCTGATTCAAGGAGTTCCATGCCAAGGCAGGGATGAGAACAAACGGTAAATAAACCTCAGCTGGCACAAGGAAAACTCATTTCCCTGCAGTGAATGATCACATGCAAATATGGTACACCCAGAGAAATAAACTATCATGTGATTAAAATGACATTTAATCTTCATGAATATTTGCAATAAAATGAAACCTTTAATCTGCAAATATTGATTTTTCTATTTAGAGCTGGAAGTGTGGTATTTAAAAGGAGAGGGAATGGAAAGACCAGCCGTTAATTTGGCCTGTTCCATGTTCTTCTATTTGCTGACAGCAGGACGGACAAGGTGATGTTACTTCAGTTTTCTGGGGGAAATGTTTGCACTTTGGGCAGAGATTAAGCATAATATAATTAATTCTGGCCAGAAGCATTGTGTTTATCATGACAAGGCCTCAAAGTTCCGATGCCATCTTTACCATGGACATTAGAAAGGCATCTGTCTTCAGCCTCTCTGAGACTCAGTTTCTCATACTGTAGACCTAGTTTTAGTGACAAAGTGCATAGCTTTTTGGCCAGGGGGCTTGGATTTTAATGTTGGCCCTGCCTCTCTCATTTGATTTGGAGGCAGTGATATTACACCTTCATTCATAGCAGAACTATGAGCACTGACTCTATACTGTGAGAGCATCTTCCTGAGCTATTCAGAGCATTTCTGCTAATTCCCTCCACAGTTTACTTGTGCTTATCTTCTCCAACCTCCCAGACTATTTGGGCAAGCTCCTGTGACCCACTGGAGATGAGTGGGTGGAGGGAGTATGGTCTTGGCGAGTGTCCCCTACAGGGGTCCCCACAGCCTCTGAGGAGAAACGCTCTAGCCTGAACAAGCAGCCAGCAGCTTTGTGGCCTGGGATGGCAGGTCCAGCCAGACACAAGCTCCTAGGTTGTCCTACAGGATGTCATGATGTCCCAAAGGAGGTAGGAGCACTTCAGGTGATCTTCGGAAAGCAGGGTCCATGAATTCTTTTAGGAAAACAAGATTGTAATGAGAAGCTGTTTGAAATTGGTTCTCCCTGAGATGCAGGGCTCCGACTTCCATTCAGCTCCATGGCCCCTTGCTGTGGCCTGGGAGACACATCTAACCTGTGCCACAGGAGGTCTTGGCTGCTGGCCGACTCCGCCAGCACCACAGCAGCACAGAGCAGGGCTGGTCCCACCACACCACACAATGCTTAAAGCTCAAAACTGCATTGCGAACTTTTAAGTAGTTGTTTTTTAAGCAGTTAGCTGTTTGCTCAGTAAATGCTTTCCAGTTTACATTTTAAACCTGTAAGAGTGGTTATTTTAATTATGCTATTTTTTAAGGTTTGCTTTAAATTTGCTGGAAAGGACTTGGCATCCCAGATCCCAGGTAGGCAGCCACCTATGCGGGGTTGGTCTCTCATGGGTGACGGGAAATGCAGCCAATAGATACGGAAGGATCCGCTGGCGACCCTGGCTCTGTGGCCACTCTGGCAGTGGAGGGTGCGTCTATGGCCTTGTCCTGGTCTTGGGATCACAAGCTGCTGATAGCTCACCAGCCAGGATGCCCAGGTCCTTGGGGGGAGTGTGATGGGGGGACAGGGAGGCAGGACTGGGAGCCTCTATCCTTCCTTTCCTGCTTGTCCCTGACACACTGCCAACCTCTCCTGGCATGGCCCTCGCTGCCCTGCAGAGTCCCCATCACCCAGGCAGGAGTCCCACGACATTGTCAGGGGTCACTCTGCTTTTCTGTCTGTCTAGGACACGCAGTCAGGCTCAGTTTTCGAACATATCTGAGGGTGATTACACCCTTTGTCTCCAAGTTGTACACGCATCTCTGCTCTTAGGTCAGACTGCGTTGTCTCAGAGCTGGGGCTTGGCCTGATTTGGTTCTTAAAATTTTATTGAGGCTGAAAATGAACACAGTATAAAATAAAAATATTTGGATAAAAGCAAATAGTTTAATGCACTGGTAAATTCACAGTTCCATGCAGCTACCGCCTCTGTGCTGAAACACTCCCATCACCCCACATAAAACTCTGCCTCCACCAACTTGACTCCCTGCTGCCGGGCCAGTTTTCTGTCTTCATGAACTTCTTTATCCTGGGCATGTCATATAAATGGACACACTGTGGGTGGCCTTTGTGTGTGACTCATGTCTTTCATCATTTTGCATCGCTATTACAGTGCCAGAAGGTGGAAGATCCCTAAAGCTCTCAGCAGATAGGCAAATAGTCGGATGCATTTAAGGGAATGTGACATGACCATTAAAGGAATGGGATTGTCACACGCCACATATAACATGAGAGAGGTCAATTCACTTTCTACAATAAAAAAATTAAATTGACATAATTGTATATATTTACTAGGTATAACATTATTTTAAAATACGTGTATATCATGGAATGGCCACATTGAGCTAATTAGCATGCAGTTTCTCATATACTGATCGTTCTTCTGTGTTGAGAACCACATAAAATCTCTTCTTCTAGCCATTTTAAAGAATAGAACAGATTGTTATTACATACAGACACCACTTTGCTTCTGTCTAACTAAAACAGAGGATCTGTCACAAAACACTGGCAGGGGCTGAAAAAGGCAACACTATATTCGGAAATGAGTGTATGTATATGAGGCTTCTACACCGCAAGGTGCAGCCACAGAGCTGTGACAGGTCAGAATCCCATGGATAAAAGAAGGACAGTCAGGGTGCAAAGATGTTCTTGAAGGACGATAGTTGATAGGTGTGCTGTCCAGCTTTAGTTACTTCCCATAAATAGAATTTACCATACTAATAAAAAGCACATCTGAGCCACTCTACTGTGATTTTTTAAGACTTAAATCTGGTTTGATTTTTTTCCCATAGATTTTTTTTTTTTTTTTTTTT
>NW_022900928.1:85857276-85990247 GCF_012274545.1 Fukomys damarensis
GACAGGGTCTCACTATGTAGTTGAGACTGACCTGGAACTCACTATGTAGCCCAGGCTGGTCTCGAACTCACAGTGATTCTCCTGCCTCAGCCTCCCGAGTGCTGGGATTACAGGTGTGTGCCACCATGCCCAGCCTTCCCATAGAATTTTAAGGCAATGTCCAGTGGGACAAAAAGAAAATAAGCTTCCCAAACTCTACCCTATTCTTTCTGATGCAAGAGTGTGAATGAGACAGAAAGAACCGAAGAAAAGAAATACCAGGCCTGAGGCTTTTCTTTCTGCAAGTTTAAACCAAAATAAATCATCACAGGTTGGTCTGCATATGCTTTTCACCATCACTTTGTTGTTTTGTTTTCGTGATGCTGTGGATGGAACCCAGGACCTCATACAGGCTGGACAAGTGCTCACCATTGGGCCACACCACCACACCCCCTGTTCCTTTCAGTCTCAAGCTCATAGGCCCTGTTCTAATGTGCCTTTCTGTGTCTGAGTAAGGGATAAGAACTCTGGGGGCAGTTTTCAGGAAGGGTCTGGCTGAGTCACACAGGCATCTACTTCAGTTTAAAACAAATAGGAGTATCAACCACATCTTCACTTTCTTTTACCATCACAGACTAGATCTGGGAAACCCATCATTTTGAATTCCCCCAAGGGCATCAACCAGCTGGGAACAGAGGTCTCTCCGAGCTCTCTGTGTGCGGCGCTGAGCTGTGATCTTCCCACTGCCTTCCAGGGGACACAGTTTTTGCAGGAGCCCGGGGCTTCCAGGGAAGGTGAAGATGGAACAGGAGCCCCACATCCTTATCTGTTGCTAGGATACTGTTCCTAGGTGACTGGAGAAGTGTCACAACCCTGGAAGGACCCAGTGGAGGGCAAGGGGGTCAGCTGGATGTGATGGTAAGGACCAGGAGGGGACAGTTACCTGTCTGTGGAGCCAGGCTTCACTTTCATCCTCATGTTTCTGCAAAAGGAAATAAGGGCATTAGTTCAGGGTTCTGCGTGCGCGATGTCTGTGACCAGTGGCACAGAAGGCAATTTGACTTCACCAGCACGGTGGCCGCACAAGCACAGGGTGGCTGGCACAGGGAGCAGGTAATCCTGCTCTGGTCTTTGTTCCTGATGTGGCTCAGAGCCCAACATTAGTGTCCTTGAACATGAAGAATGCTACTGTCCCCAACAACAAGGACAGTCCACTGCAGGAAGGAAGCCTGCAGAAGATGGTGGCATTTCTACCCCCTGGGGTCTCTATGGGCCATCACGTGCCCGCTTGGGGGTTCCCACTGGTGGCCCAGGTCCCTCAGAGGCAGATCACACTGTGGGAGTCCTGGGGTGTTGTAAACCACAGCTCTCTACTAGACTTTAAAAGCTGTATGATAGTGGATCTCCCAGAAGATCCTGGAAAGGCACACAAACAAAACAAAAATAAAACCCAAGCAGAGAACACAGCTGCTGGGCATATACAGTGTGTCCCAAGGTCCTGGGCCTCCCATGGTGACATCTGAACTGGCCTCCAGCAGGGTTGTGCCCCAGGCTCCATGTACAGGTTGGGCATGGAGGACAAGTGCCCAGGGATCACTTGCCACACCACCCCTGGGCCTCCTGTCTGTACGCTGCCTGCTCCTCTGTGTCTTCTGACACCCAGCAGAATAACCTGAATCTGCTCCAAGTGACTTAAAAGGGAAGAAAATCCCTGGTCAGCTCAGCAACATTACTACTAGGCACAAACCACTGTGACTTTCTGCCATCTCTAGGCAGCACAGGGAGAGCTGCTTTTCATAGCTCTTTAGAGAACTTGCTTACTGAGCCTGTCCCCTTCAAAGACCCACCTGAGGCTGTGGGTCAATCTTTCAAACTCCACACCAGCTGGCCTGCTTCTCAGGCCTTCAGGGACCAGGCAGGCTAAGGTGCCCAGGATCTGGGCTCCAACTTGCAAACCTCCTGCCTCAGCCTCCCAGAGGGCTGGGATCACAAGCATTTGTCACCATGCAGAGCTTCCAGCCTTTCTTTCATTCCTCTTCAATCCTGCTTTTTGTCTTTCACTTTCTTTCCCACATTTGCCTCCTAACTACACATCATCACTATACACACATCCCTGGTCTCCCCAGGATCTGCCCAATGGGAAGAAGTTACCTGGCTTCCCGTGGATGGATGAAGGTAAGAACAGAAGTTGTCCTGGAAGCCTAGTCTCCCACCTGAGCCAATTACCATCCCTCCTTGAACACCACCCAGGGAATAAGAGTGCTCAGGGACTGTGCAGCCGCGGGTCCATGGAAAAACCTCTAGCACTTTGAGGGTGCAGGTGAAGGTGCACAGATAGGGGCTCTAGGCCTAGGGGCTCCTCTGGGGTTTTCACAGTGGTACCAGATTTACCCACCAGGTGGCACCAAAACCAGAGGCCTGGACCCTTGGCAGCAGCTGCTAAGAGGCAGCTCATGCCCAAAAGGGCTCTAAAGGGGCTCTGAAGCTCATGCCCAAAGGGGCCCAAAGTGGCCACCTCGCCACTTCCTGCCTCTGTCTGGTCCCTTCCCATCGTACCTTTGTGCAGACCCCCGTGGTGGCATCGCAGAGGGTCAGGATGGACACGTTTTGCGCCCGGTTCAGCCAGGTCACAGCCACCTTGGTGCTGGTGGCCCACTTTACCATGGTGATGTAGTACTCCCTGCAAACATGGCAAGGCAAGAGTGAGCAGGGTGCCTGGGAGAGGGACATCACAGCCCAGCCTGGACCCAGGGCAGCCTGCAGTGAGAGTACACAGATGGCTGCCAGGCTCTGAGTGGGGGTCATGGAGGATACACATGGGCACAGAATAGGGAATGAAGTTACCAGCATGAGCTAGGGTTGGGCCTGAGTCCCGAGTCACCTGTCCTCCAATGCTTCTCACACCTGCAGGGCCAGGTGGCTGCATGGAGCTGCTCCTGGGCTGGAGGTCACACACCTGGCCTGTGGCACACACCACACCCACACACCACATCACACACAGCACTCTCCACTGTAGGCAGGCAGAGGGGGACACAGGAGAAGCAGGGGTCCTCAGATCTCAACTCTGCAGACCTGGCTGTTCCAGGCTCTCTTCTTTCTTCTCTCCTCTTCCTTAAAGACAAATACCCAGGGGTATCACAGATAATTAGGGAGATGGGTTCATGCTCTGGACTTCCAGTGACCTTGGTCTGAAACTCCCAGTGCTACATGCCTTCTGCCCAAACATGAAAATCCCCTGGGGCTCTGTGCCATCCTCTGCGAGTTCTCAAGACTTCTGGCCTCTGGTGATTAATTCCAATCTCCAGAGCCTTCCAAATACTGGCTTTAAAAAAATCCTCAATTTCATATTTAAGACAAAGAAGACAATGTCAAGAAAATAAGTGCTCAAAATGAACATCTTCAGGTGACTTCCCAAAATGTCCCATAAGCCCACTAACCCTATCCCAGTAAAGGTGAACCTTTTAGAGATGAGTGCCCAAACTGCAACTCCAAACCTACTTATTTACCTCAAAGTGCCAACACTGCAATTAAACTTTAATCCTGAAGTTTTAATTTAGAAAAAACAACTTATACATTAACATCTTTTGTCTTAAAAGAAAAACAACACATGGGCCATGGATTCTCCATCACTGACCTATCCTGTGTCTATCTGTAATAAGAGCTGCTATTCAAAATGACTGTGTTGTGGTCTTACAGGATTTTTATCACCACAGACTACAGCATATTCACTGGACAATTCCTAGCAAGCTGGGATGGAGCCTCCTCGCACCAAATAATTATTTGCACCAGAGGGGACTAAATACCCTGCTTAGTCCAAATTAGGACTAAGCCTCAGCAAACCAGGAAGCTAAGTTGCTGAGTCTCTCCTTTCCCAGGTCTACCTGTTAATCAGGGTTTTTGGCAAGTTACTCTAAATCAGGGTAAATATGCAAGCAGGATGAACACACCAGCTCTGAGCTGAAGGCTCTGACTCAGGGGGTTGCATGACTTGGGGCTGGTGGGCGTGGGGATCCCCTAACATGTTCTACTGCAGCCTGGGAAGCTTGCTCAGAATGCAAGAGATAAGGAAGACCCAAAATGTATACATAGAGAACAGGGCATTCAGGAGTCGCCCAACTCATGATCTAACCTTACCAGTCAGGAGCTTTCTGGAACATAGCCATATCTTGGATGCCATCTGTCCCCAGCCCGTACACACTGGGCCCTGGGCATGGCTCTGAAAGGCATCATGTCCTTTCTGCCACACTTCCAAAAGTCCTGATTTGCTATCAGCTTCACTGCCCCAAGAGTTGGGATGCATTCTCGTGACAGAATTGGTCATCTCTGAATATCTGCAGTTGTCACCATTTTTATTCACTTGGTTCTTAAAAGTATTTCAAGATCTGTGCCCAGATCTTGCTTCCTGTGGAACACTTTTTATTTTCAGGGATGTCCTGACTAATCTCCAAGTCTACCCTGGATGGAGGTTGCCAGTTTGCAAGGCTCAGGGGATGACTGAGTGCTGACAGTGACTGACTGGAAAAAGTTTCAGGAGCAGGATGCTCCTTTCTGGGACCAGGGAAGTGGCCTGTACCCAGCAGAGTCACCTCAAGTCACATGATAGCCTGCACTTGCACTGTATTACACCCTGCCTCTGTGTGTACTCCACGAAGGAGAAGGGACAGACTTTGGGACAAGGTTTTTCTTCATGTGCTTCACATGACTCAGAGACAGCCCCATTTCTGTTTCTGTTTGTTGAAAGCACTCACCCCATGCTTGGTTTTCATGGTGATCTTTTGTACAAATGAGCTCCATACAGGCCAAAAATGATCACGTTATTCTCAATTTTTCTGCTTTAATTTGGTGTCTTTTTTTTGGGAGGGGGTACCAGGGATCAAACTCAGGTCCTTGTGCTTGTGAGGCAGGTGGTGGAACCACTGAGCTAAATCCCCAGCCTCAGCTTTTCTGCTCTAATTTGGTATACAAAAAGCTAGAAATGGCAACAGAGCTTGGAGATACAGCTTCTCTTTTTGGCAATAAACTCCTTAGAAGTGGTTCTGGATCAGAGCACCAAGAAACACCACTTGGCTGGGTGCACTGGGTGGCTCAGGGTGGCACTGACAGCAATCGTTTGGCCCATGCAACCACCTAATCACTCAAGCTGGAAGTGCTTGGTCACAAACAGAGGGAAAGCTGCTGCCAGCCTGGAGTTGGAGTGAGGCAAGACATTCCCCTGGAGAGGCCAGGACATTAACCTGGAGAAGGCTGTAACTTCTGCCCATGGCGCCTACAGGGTGTCTTTCTCTGATCACTAGAATTCCTCCATTTAAACACAGGAAGTGCTATATACTCTTTTAGTTTTACTTTCCTAGTTTGATGTAGCATAAGGCACGTTGTATGGGGGACAAAAGTAATGGCAATAAAGAGGACAGGTGCATGTGGCCCAACTCTGCCAAGTTCCTGAGGAGCCTGGCCTGGAGAGATCCCCACTCACGATGAGGGGGCTCAGTGGGGCCAGGGCTCCCCTCTGGGCTGCTCACTTTACAGAGAACTCAAATGTTGGGTCTCTCCACTTGTATAATGTGAACTTAAAACACTGGTGTCATTTTAGAGTTTCTATGGTGATGAAATAGGAGAAATATTCCTCCAATCTTGAAATGATAACAAGACTCCACAGAGACTGGCGATGATGACATAATGAGATCTGCATAAGCGAATGCACATCAGGGAGTGCCCCGCCTCCAGTAGTGAGTGTGGGAGTCCACCTTGCCTGTGGCTTCCAGTCCTGTCGCTGAGCTCCAAACCCCAGGGCCCTTCGCCTGACTTGCCCTCTACTCTTCACAGTGTTCTCATCTCTTGCAGTGCTTCCTGATTCCATTGAGCGCACCCATGACTAGACTTGGTGTCAAAAAAAATTCATTAATTTTTAAGAAAAACAAGTCACCTTACAAAGACAAAGCGTTGGCATCCATGAGGACTTTGGAGATACTGTGCATTACAAAGAGGTGGCACTTTGTGTGGAGGGTTGTTCTGCTGCTGTGTACAGTTTTGCAGTCACAGCGTGTGCTCGTGGGAAGGAAATCCTAGGCTGGGAAGAGCCTCTCCCTCTGTTTCCTCCGTACCTCTGAGTGCTGGGTTTGTATCGCTCAGAATCAGGAAGCCAAACCTTCTCTAAAGGGTGTGAGCTAGGACTGTGGTTTTCACAAACTTGGCCCTGTGGTTTAGATGAGTGTCCCCCAAAAGGGCTGGTGTTAAAGGCCTGGTCTCAGATGGGGCCCAGTGGGAGGTCCTTGACTCACTGAGGCTGTTGTTTACAGGACCTGGATTCCTTTCCCTCCCTCCTTCCTGGCTGCATGTAAACTGTGTGCTCTGTGATGTCCCTGCTGTGATGAGCCACCCTCCCCAGAGGCCCAAACTTGCAGAGCCCTTGGAGTTGCACCTGCAGAACTGTGAACTCATACAAGCCCATCCTTATCTCCTATATTGCTGGGCAGCAGGTATTATATGAAAAGGAGCTACCTAGGGACCAGCTGACTAGAAGTGAAGGCAGAAGGATGTGAGCACAGCTTGCAGAGCAACATCAGGCTGGCACGGGCTAGCCTCAGCTCCAGGACAACATGGGCTAGCCTCAGCTCCCAGGCTGTACTGAGAAGGTCAAAGAGACCCTGGGGGCTGAGGGAGGGATCATGGTCATGCACACCCATCTCAGGTGCAGGAGGCTCTCCCTGTGGTTGGGCACTAGGCCAAAAAATTCAGGACAAAGAAAAGGGAAATCACTCTTAAAAAGTGAGAATAAAGGTCTATAACACAAGGTGTGATATAGGGGGAGGGTGGCAAGGACACAAAAACTGAAAATTAGAGAAATGAGCCTCAGGGAAGTTGAAGGCCTTCTTCAAAACAGAGGAAGCCTGGAAGCACATGGGTTCCCTCCTGTCTGAGAACCAAGATGCTTGGTGTGTGAGTCGGGGAAGGGACTCCCATAGTCCAGCAAATAACCTTCCCATAGAAACTCTGGGTTACATAGAAAAGAAATTCCACAACAACTCAGAAATAAGGAAATAGGTTTTGATTAAGGATTAAGATTTAGGCTGATCTGTAATTTCTCCTCTGTTCCACTTATATTGTTAACATCTCAATGTGTTTTTAAATGATCAATATCTTATTGTTTAAAAATAATTCTTCCTGAATATACCCTCTACTGACATAGGAAGGCAACTCAACATTAAAGTCTCAAAATTAAAAATTCAGCATGTTTAAAAAAATCTCTAAAATCGGGTCACCCGTAGGTAGTCATAAGCTACTATCAATTGATTACAAATGCAAGTAAGTTGTAAAGATAATATAAATATATTGGGTGAATATTTTGTAGAAGTATACATTTAGTAAATCTGGAAAAGATGAAAGATAAGACATATCACAAAATAATGAAGCAAGAATAATATTAAATAGATAGGAAAAGAAACATGTTTTTGGAATGGGAGAGTAAACATGGCAAACTTTCCAAAATAATAATCAGTTTGGGAAAAAGTGGATTTATTACATTTTTGCTTTATGACAGCAGAGGCCACACCCACCTTCTTCATCTGTACATTTTAATATTGGATGTAGTTCTTTGCACATGCTGAATGGTTAATTTTTTTTGTTTTGGTACCAGGGTTCAAACTTGGGACCTTGTGCTTGCAAGTCAGGAGGCAGCACCACTGAGCTAAATCCCCAGCCCCTGAATAGTTAATTTTTATTAAGTGAACTAATTTAATTCTGACAGTGGGACCAATGGGGTTCCTTTGGAGGGAGCATCTAATAAAATAATTTTAAAAATTCATACATAAGAAGAAGTCTACAATAAATCGCCAAGACCATTTCAAAAGGAAGAATAATGCAAGGGGGTTTGCACAAAAAGTTGCTAATAACATAATACAGCCTAAGGGCTACCTGGCTCTGCAGCACAGCAGTTTACATAAGAACAGAACACTTCCTAGGACAGCTTCATAGTTAATAAAGGTGTCATCCCAAGTGGTGGGCAGAGAAGACTTCTGCAACAAATGGTGCTACAAAAATGGCTTAATTGTTAAAAAATAAAGTAAACAAAGAACAAGTGTACATACCTAGTGAAAAAAAATCAAAGAAAAATTAATCATCGCCCAAGTAGTTATCTATGAGTAAGGGGAGGAAAATTATTATTTTCTATATTGCATAGATTTTTTTGAAATAAGAAGAGGTTCATTAAGAAACTATTGGAGGATTCCAATTTAAGTTGACAGAGAGGTCATATTTGCTTATTTCTTTTCCCTCCAGAAACCCAAATGCAATGATAATAAAGGAATAAATATGTATAAATCTACAATAAGGAAGCTAATAGAGCTCAACACACTCCTCTAAGACAGGAGCCAACGGAGATCAATGGGTAGATCTAGTGGGGGAAACAACACCCACTTCTGCAGAGCCAACACCAGAGAGAACGCTGGGGACCAGAGCTCCAGCCAAACATCATGCGATGGGAAATGGAAGCAGGAGCAGCCACTGAAAGTCTGTGGGCGAAACAGATGATGGATGAAAAGAAGCCCACACTTAGACACATCATCTCAAGATTTAAAAAATTCTCAGAAAGAAAAACTAGGTGATTTACAAAGGAACAAGGATTAGAGTAACATTGGGTTTCTCAGCAGCAGCGTTGCATGCTAGAGGCGGTGGAGCTCGACTGAAAACTTTGAGGGATGATGATTTTAAAAACTGTAATTCTACATACATTTGTAATTTTAAACAAACCCGAGAAAAAGGAGGCACTCTTCTAGCCAAGAACTCAGAAAGTTTATCCCCACACTTCTTCCTTAGGAAAGTGTCTGGAGGATGTGCTCCAGACAAAAGTAGGAGCATCTCAAGAAAGAGAACAGTGTGAAAGAGGCTAGGAAATGATTGCTCCAACCTGGAAGAGGGGTGTGGAGAGGTCCTCCCAATAGCACTGGCACACACGTAAAGACTATGTTGGAAAGAGAGTACTCAACAAACGACTTGGAGAAAAGGGCAACAATATCTGGTAGAATTTTTAAAAAGAGAGACAATCTGAAAAAATCGAATACTTCAAATAAGAATCAAAAACATTTTTCAACTGCACGCTCATCAACAGATGAATGGACAAATAAAATGTAACATTTATACATAATGGAGTACTAGTCTGCTATAAAGAAGGATAAATTTAAATCATTTGTAGGAAAATGGATGCACCTCAAGACCATAATGTTTAGTGAAGTAAATCAGACACACAAGCTTAAATATCATATGGTTTCTCTTATATGAGAAACCTAAAGTATAAATTAATTAAAGAGCAAAATAAAAGATAGATATGAGGAAATAGGAAGATAGTTTTTTTTTTATTTTTGCAAATGGGAAGGGGAACAAGAGATAGAATGGGGGAAGAGGTGAAGGGGAGGGGATGAAAAAAGAATTAAAAGGTGTTATGTTCATGTACCAACTCCCCATGATGAATACAATCATGCACTGCAAACGCGTAGTAATAAAAAATGGGAATAAAAAACCCTCTAGGAAAAACAAAAGTGGAGCAAAAACAAATGTAATCACAGGGCACTTGCTAGCTCTACCATGAAAAATAATTACCTACTTGTGAAAAAGTGGATGTTCTGCATTGCTTTTAATCTTTTAGACACAAACTGTGGAAACATAAGGAAGGTTTAATTTTGGCTCCAGGACAGAGTGTAAATGCCACCAACCTCATACCCTCTCCCACTCCAATGTTTTCTCACTGAACACAGGATGACAAAGGTTTCTGGATGGCAGGGACAGAAAAGGAACTGTAGAAAAGGGCATGGGGCTAATACTCACTTTACAAAACAGGGAGCTAAGAATTCCTGTCTATAGTTAATATAATATGAAACCAAACCCTCATGAGACTATTATTTTGGTTAAGAATGGCAACTCAACTAAAGCTGAAAAAAAAAAAAAAAGAATGGTAACCAATAGATAAAATAAAAAGCACCTCTTCATATTTTCTTTGAAAAAACAATAAAGGACCAAGTAAGTCACTTGGATTTTGTGGAGAAAAAATTCCCTTCCTGGAAAATCTATACTACAGTGCTTCAGGCTTGGGTGAGCTCTGTTCTTGCTGAATTCCATAAAAAGGACCTCTGTCCCTGCAGCCAGGTGGAAAGGATATCCTTAGGTTCCAGTCTTTCTCCTGGCAGGGCCTTTTCCCCAGGAGATGGCAGGCTCAGAGTGTTCCTTTTAGCCCACAACCCTCCTGAGGGGTCACTATTGAGGTGGTCACATGCCCTTTCCACCCCAGGCTGGGTCTCTAGGCTGGGATGCAGTCCCTCGCAGTGAGCACTGTCCTCTCCAGACCAGAAGCTCAGGGCCTGAGTGGAGCTCACAGGCAGCTCCAGGCTCACTGCCCATTCAGGCGATGGAGAAACCAGGTCCAGCAGGGCTTTCTCCAGCGCTAGCCCTCCTGGAGGGCCAATTCAGCCCTTTCCAGTACTTAGGATCAGGCCTGGCCTCTCTCCATCCCTCTGCATGATCCCATGGTGACAGGGCTGGGGGCTCCTGCAGACAATGCAAGGGGAGAGTGCAGAGCATAACGCACCTCTTCTTACTGCCCTCCACCCTAGGCCAGGCACCCACGGGACTCTATACAGCTCTTGCTCCCCAAGTCTCACTATCTCTCAAGGGGGGACTGGGAAGTGCTGATTAGAGGGAGAATCTGTAGGGATGTCAAACCAAGAAAAAGCTCGCCTCGAGTGAACCATGCATTGTTTTGGACAGGTCATGCCCAGAGGAGGCACAGATCCTCATCTGGGGCTTGCAGAGGAGGAGGAGCATGGGAGACAGTCCCATGTGCCATTTGGCTTTGAACACATACATATTGGGAAGCAGATAGGCGGCTTCAGAATAGAGAGAAATTTGGCAACAAGGAGAGAGGAAGCAGGATGTGAAACAATCATTTCTGAAGAAGACAGGGCTGGAGCTTGGTAGTGAAAGAACTCAACATCACAAGAATGGATTCAATGGTGAGATGGTGAGATGGAGAGGCATGGAGGCATTGTGGTTGTCACACAGAATAACTGATCATATTTTGACAATCACCAAAATTGTATTTTAAAAAGAACACAGTATAAAATATTAGCAGGAAGCAATGGTGTGAATATTACTTTGTTCTAAAGTACTGGGTCTGCTCACAAGCCCACTAATTAATTCAAAGAGCACTGAAGAAGTACTTGGTGTGTGGTGAGCAGACGGGCTGCAGGAATCTCACTGCTTGGAAGGGAGATGGAGGAGCAGACTGGCTGCTCCAAGGAAGAAAGTGGACTTGGCCTCCAGCACATGGGAGGAGTGCTTGTGAAAGCACAGCCTGGCTCTCCAGTCAAAGGTGCCTTCCCATCAGAGTACACGGCTCTTCCTGGCCAGCCATAGATGAATTTTTTATTAGTCCATTTGTTCATCATGAAATATTGACTCCCTAGGATAAGTGCCATGTCACGACCAAACTCTGGTGAAGGTTCTGACAGTTGTGTGGCAGCCAGGGGCCAGGGGAGCAAAAGCCAGTTTGTGTAGTGAAAGGAGAGTCTGCAATTAACTTTAGCTTTTTAAAAAAAAACCAATATTTATTTTATGGATCAAGTTGGGACAGAAAAATACCGCAAGAGAGATATTCAAAAGGATGTGATTTAGCAGGGGAATGGTAGCTTTGAGCAAACTGAAGGGACACAGAACACCAGAGTGGTCTGGGCAGTTACAGAACTGCTGCGGATGGAGTGCCCTTCACAACACAGAGAAATCGTGACTGTGAGACCTATTATTCTTCCATGTTATCCCCAGAATTTCACTTTCAAGGTAGGCACAGAGCAGGAACAGACCATGTCTGTCTATATTGGGGAAGGGCCACAGTTCAGGGCCAGCGGTCAAGATGTTGGAGGGGATGGGAGCGAGTGTCACAGAGAGCACACCTGAGCCGGTGTGGGTGCAGTCCTCAGTCAACAACATCAATCCTTTGAACATGGAAGGATCTTCTGAACAGGAGTGTCAGGGACCCCATGGTTTCCCTTCTGCAGGTCTCCATTCCCACACACTCAGACCCTATTTGTTCATCAGATTGTCTATCTATCCATTCATTCGCCCTCCACCTATCCATCATCCATTCATAGTCCCCATGCATCCATCATCTATCCATACATCTATCATCCATTCACTCATCTATCCATTCATTCATTTATCTATTTATTTATCACCTATCAATCCATCTGTCTATCCCCCTTCAACATCCATCATTCATATCTTCATATGTGCACCTATCATCTATCCAATCATCCATCGTTTGCCCATCCATCCACCTCTCCACCTAGCTACCCCTCATCCTCCATCCTCCATATATAGCCTTTATCTAGTCATTTATCCATCCACCCATTCATCCATCGTCCACCCATCCACTTTTTGTCTGTTCATTCATTCTTCATCTACCCAGCATCCATCTATTCATTCATCTCACTATCACCCTCCATCCACCTAGTCACCCACACAGTTCATCTGCCCACTATCCATACATTATGGATTGGACATTTCCAGTAAAAATTCTGGGTGTCACAAGAGGATATTCTAGATGTTTTCTGCGTCCCTGAAGGTTTTTTCCATTGTCTCCATCTGGATGGAGTACCCACCCGGATGGGTGGCACCAGGAGGCTCTGCTTGCCCCCTGAGAGCACTGGCAAGAGGTCAAGAAAGGGGAGAAGGTGGGTATTTACTTCTGTGGCTTCTTCCTTACTATCCTTCCATCATTGGCCCAATATCCCAGCCCAGAGGTGACACATTCCATGTAGATCTCTACCCTTGGGACCCAATTACTATACCTCCCTGTTGCCCTTTAGGACAGAGAAGATGACAGAGACTTAGCTACAGCAGCCCCTGGCTCCCCCTACCCCATCCACTTGCCTCTGTTTAAGGACCTAAGAAAAGAAACCATTTCCTGCCATAGCACCATAGCACCAGCTAGCAGGAACTCCTTTCACCAGGTGCTGGCTCCAGATAGTCAGCCCGGACTAGCATCACTGAGCCTGTACAGTGCCAGAGAGGAGAACTGAGCCTTGTGCACTCATAGCCAGAAAGGCACTGTGATGCCAAGGAACCCAGAACCTCCTCTTGCAGACTGGGACCTGAAGGGTGGCTGCGGGGCTGAAGCAGACCAAAAGGTCACCTGGCTCTACAATGAGTGCCTTGCTGATGCCCAGAGGCAACATCTCCTCAATGCTTTCCCAGCTGTGACTCGCTGAGCTCAGACCACAACTTTCCTCGGCCACACCAGGCTCTGGCCCTTGGCCACATGCTCAATGGCACCTTTCCTTAACCTTCTAGGCTGGGTTGGTATGTGGTGCCCTCCCTTTCTGCTCCTGGCTCTGGCTGTGGCTCTGGTTCCCTCCTGCTTCTCAGCTTCTGTCACCCCCTCCTGCCCTGTGCATCTCCCTCCTGGGCATCCCTTACTGTATGTGCTGTCCTCCTGCTTTCAACCAGAGCTCACACTCTGCATCCTGTGTTCCTGCAGTGTCTGAGGGCTCACAGCACCTACTGGGCACCTCTGCTCTTCCATCCCAAGTGAAGGCATTGTGAGGAAGGGGGTGGCTCGACCTTGCTTCACTTTGGGACATGAAGGACATTTGAAAGACCCTACTACCTCGATAGGCCACACCCCAATGAAGGAAAGCAGGAAGGAGAAGGATATTGCCTGTGAACCCCAAAGTCTAGATCCATGCACCTGGATATCTGAGCACAAAAGGAAACATGGTGGGTTAGAGGTGGAGGTAGAGGTAGAGGTGGTAGAGAAGGTTTAGATGGTGGAGAGGAGGAGGCAGCAATGGTGGAAGGTAGTGATGGTGGCAAGGAGGTGGTGGCGATGGTAGAGGTGGAGATGGTGGAGAAGGTTTAGGTGGTAGAGGTGGTGAAGGTGGTAGAGGAGGAGGTAGTGGTGGTGAAGAGGGTGATGGTGGTGATGGCACAGGTGATGGTGGAGGAGGAGGAGGAGGAGCAGGTCATGGGGCTCAGGCCTCAAGTACAAGGACCTCATTGCCCTGCAATGTCCCCTCCTCTGATGACTGTACCTTCCACTTGTAGTAAGGATGAACCAAAGCATCATGTTTGATTTACATTGGAAAGTGGCTAACTTTTATATCTGAGTCAGATGTCGTATGTATGTCACGGGCATTATCTAGGAACTGCCAGCTGTCCAGGAACTGGCAGCAATCTAGAGTCACTAGTGCCATTGTACAGTGGGGAGCTGTGTGCTGGATATACACAAATGGGCCACTGAGGTCCCTGTGGACCTGGGGGTGGGGAGCAGAGAGGGAGCAGAGCTCTATATCTTTGTTGTCATCTGTATTGATACAGCTACATCTGTCTCTATGTCCATATCTGTATCTATAGATGTGTCAGTCACGAGTGTCTTTACCTATATCAGTATCCATGCACACCCATGTCTATATCTGTATATTCATAGCTATATCTAGGAATATCAACAAAAGCCTCAGCCTTAATATTTACACCTGCATCTACACTTATGTCTGTATCTGTATACTATGCAGGTCTATATCACAGTGCCATCCATGTAAAGGCATTAGCCCATACACAAACAACAATCCACATCTACGCAGAGGAAAGTGAGGTACCAGCTCAGGCCCATGATGGGGGCCTGGAAGGGGGAGCAAAGCTGAGACAGAGCAAAGTGGTAAGATGCACGCAGCCTTGCTGGGCCCAGCAGTGGCGCTGTGACCAGCCCTGAGCAGCTCTGAGGCCTTTGGCACTTCTGATCAAAGTAAACAAATGGCAGAAGAGGTGCGCAAAGCCTTTCATGTGCAGCCATGGGCTGTGGCTGGTTGGGGCTGTGAGCCAGGTGCCCAGGTGCAGAGCCGTTTCTCTCCTGGGCTCCATGATTCATTTCCCTCCTGGCATTGCCAGGCAATCAGGACAAGAGTCCAGGACTGGCAGCTTTTACACTTGAACGGGATATTTGGAGGGGAGTAAAACACACAGCACCAGGCGACATGCTTCAGAATGATATTCGGGGTGTCTACTACATCTTAATTCAACATCCAGCTCAGCAGTTCCAGAAAGGACTAAGGAGAGCAGTGCACACACACGTTTGCTCTATCAGCACAGCTGGGTGCCATGTGGAACTAGCGCTCACAGCGCGGGTGGCACATGATGATTTTCCCCATTCTTTCACCTGATTGCATTCTGGACAGGTTTCCTGTAACTAACTGTTCTTGACCTGAGGAGGTGTCTTGCCTTTACCCACCAATGTCGAGCTCAGTTGTAGAGGAGCGCCGTTCTCAATTCTCTTTCACATAGTGCAGTTGTTCTCTAAGACAGTTTCTCCTGGATTCGAGGTCCCTGGAGAGCTGTTCCAAGTACTTCCCACAGCTCCCTACCAGAGCCCCTCTGGCTCTTAGTGACCAATGGCCTCCAGCTCTTGCAGCTTTCTGGACAGTGAGCTCCCCACAGAAGAGGCCACAAACTCTGGATCTCCCATGTGCCCGCAGCCAAGGCCCAAGTGGAGGAACTTGAAAGCCCTGACTCAATTTGCAGTGTTATGGGAGGCCCTAAGGAGCAAGGGCTGGGCTGGACCAGAGCTGTGGGCATTCAGGCATCTCTGCATCGACCCTTCCTAGACGTCCAAGGCATATTTAGTATAGGACTTTAACACCTCCCACCTCCCACCTGCCTGGGGATGGACTAGCAGAGACAGGCGGCTGGGGATGGCTGCCTTGGGGCAGAGTCATTAGCTCTCTAGGGGCTCTCCAGGGAGGAGGAAGACAATTCTCAAGCAGGGACAGAAAGGCAGCAGCCAGCCCTTCACAGAGCACTGGGGTTCTGTGCCTGGTTTGCCCTGTGGGGACCATGCTTAGACTTCCACTGGAGCAATGAGAGTCAACAGCACCTTACTGAGTTCTTCAGGGGTCTCAGACACTGGGCAGGGCCTGGGCCCTGAGATGAGGACAGCAGATGCCACTCATTCAAAGTAGGTGCCTGAGTTTTGCCTTTTCCTGACTGATGCCTTTTGTGGCCTCTTTTTGTGAGGCAGGTAGAAGTCATTAGTGGCTAAACACTTAAAATGCTCTGTTCTTAGAAATGAGCAAGGGCCACTGAAGAAATTCCAATTTTCAGAATTTGAAATAAGATGTTGCTGATGAATGTTCAGTTCATTTATTCATTCGGCAAAAATGTATGGAGTTAGGACCTCGTGCCAGGCCCTACTGCAGAACTAGAGGTAGCTAGGCAAATGTTTTATGTTGTAGCAGGGCTGGGAAGGGAAACGAGTCAGCCTTTCACATCCACCCACTTTCCATTTCCAGAGTGAATAAACTGAGAATCCCAAACATTAAAAAAATAAAAATTGCATCTGTACCAAATACACACTGGGTGGGCTCAGGGCAGAGGTGGCACTGCACTGCTCAATGCTCAGGGCAGCTAGAGGTGGAGACTTACCAGGCCCACTGTGCTGAGGCTGAGAGACTGAGACCAACACCGTCATCTCCAGAGAGGTGGCCTCCTCTGCACCATCTGCACGCCCTGCGCATGCCTCTGAGCACATCCTGGCTTATAACGATTTGTTCAGGGTCTGTGGCCCTTTTCTCCTCATAAGCTCATGTGCCACTCACCACTAAAGTCTTAGTGCTCAGTTTCACGACTGGCACATACTAAATGTCTGCTCATTGATTTCTGATATATCTGTTCTCACTTAAAAAAAAAAATCTCAAGGATGTGTGACAGAGAAGCAGTAGGAAAAGGTGTGAGATCAGTGCATCACAAACTCATGTTGTGTATGAAGTGCATTACTGCCCTGAGCTGAGAGAATTAGAGCAAGGGGAAGACCTGAATCCTGGCACCTAGACTTCAAGTCCTCACTGAAGCTAATTTTTCATTGTCCTTGAAGCTAATCATGCCTGCGGAAACAGCATCACCAAATTGACTAAACGAGACTTTCAATTAACTCAAACAGATGGCTGAAATTTTCCAGGTGACTTTCCATATTAATTCAGCAAGTTGGCTGGACCAGGCCCCAGGAGGTTGGAAGGGATGGGCTGCGAGGCACATAGTGAAATATGTGGATCTTCAGGGGAGAAGCCAAGGCCATAATCTCAACTTTGCTTTATTGCAGTGAAAGAATCAGAAGCCAGGTTGATTCAACATCCCCTAGCCAGTGTGAGGTAAAGACCGTCTGCCCTGGGATGTACTGGCAGAGACAGGTGGCTGGGGATGGCTGCCTTGGGGCAGAGTCATTAGCTCTCTAGGGGCTCTCCAGGGAGGAGGAAGACAATTCTAAGCAGGGACAGAAAGGCAGCAACCGGCACTTCACAGAGCACTGGGGTTCTGTGCCCGGTTTGCCCTGTGGGGAGCATGACATAGGTTTCCACGGGAGCAATGAGAGTCAACAGCACCTTACTGAGTTCTTCAGGGGCCTCAAGCACTAGGCAGGGCCTAGGCCTTGAGATGAGGACAGCAGATGCCACCTCAGGAAAACATCACTCAGAGCACCAAGCATCCTTCTAAGGCAGGCCTGAGCTATCAGGGCCCTGCCTCCTGTCCTTTGGGTAGCTTCTAACAATGACGAGTTCTGGGGCTGAATCATGAAGACCCAGGCTAGCTGTATGGCAAAATGTGGGTTGGATATTTTCTAAGGAGTTATTCTTCACTTAAACAGCCTATTTATGGAATCACAGGGATTTATAAATGAGGGTATTTCTGAGTCACATTTGCCCTTTTTCTGAGTCTCCTATCAAGCACCCCCACAGAGAAAGGCTCAATGATGACACAACTGGGTCAGGGTGGTATAACCAGACCAGATGCTTGGATTTGGGGGGCAAAACTAGCTGATATCAGACCATGCCACTCAAATAGATCTTACTCAGTTGTTCCAATTTAACCAAAAATCTACTCAAACCTGAAGTCGAAAGCAACATGCCAATAATGTGAATCGTTTCCACCAACCGCAGTTATTCCGTGTGGCATCATTAGAATAGAACTCAATACACAGGTGCTGGAGCTGGCCAGGAAAAGAAAGCCACAGGAATGCTGCTCTAATTTACAGAGGGTCTGGCTGTGTGGGTTTTCACGGGAGGAAGACCTGCATCAGGTCACCTCACAGATGTCACCCTGGGCGGCCCAGCCTCTGGGGATTCTATGCTCCTGGTGTTAGCTAAGCAGCAGTACCTGTTGACTGGCTAGTGTTTCGTTTTCTTCCCTAGAAAACCTAATCATTCAGCAGCAAGGAAGACTTTTGAAAATATACTTATTTATTGGTTGTCTAAATCAGTAGCAAAAAAAATCTGACCCTGAAAAGACTGTGGAAACTGTGTACTAGGATTCTTTTCTGACCTATCAGAGGGGAGGGGACAAACCTCATCCGAGCATCATCAGGTGGCATCATCTCCAGGTCGTGGGTGGGTCCGTTTAGGCCGATGACGTGGAGGGAGATGCTGGGGTTCTCACTGCCCGCCTGCAAAAGAAGGAGACAGAGATGA
Organism: Fukomys damarensis; assembly: GCF_012274545.1. Lineage (NCBI taxonomy): Eukaryota > Metazoa > Chordata > Mammalia > Rodentia > Bathyergidae > Fukomys > Fukomys damarensis. The sequence goes on from NW_022900928.1 coordinate 85,875,747, forward strand.
GAGTAAGTGACCTTGTGCTGGAGATCGCCCTGGCTTTGCAGAATCTTCCCCAGAAGACTCCTGTGTGGGACTCTAGCAACTTTGGGGCTCAATGCTACGGAGAGAAATTCAGTTGGATAACAGATTGGTCATACACAGAGTTTTAAGAAGGGCAAAGGAACAATTAGGCCAGTTCCTTTCTTTCCAAGGAACCCCTCTTCACATTCCATCTACTGGCTCAGTCTGCCATTTTGATCAAGCTGTCTACTGGCCTTGGGGAACCACATGGGAGGAGAAAGAAAACTTCACAAGTGGAGAGAAGATGATGTCTCTGGGGGTGGTGAGGGAGTGGTGTGGGACACTGATCAAGGTGTCATGGCCCAGGGAGGGAAAGAGAGGATCCTGTTGCAAAGAGCCAGGACACCATTCTGTTCCCTGCTGCCCTCCCTCTGGGTAACAAGTGCTGGCCTAGATGGATCTGGGGGAAGATGTGATAATTCCTCACCAGGGGATGGGGCAGGGCTGATATTCTCCCTCCAGCTCTACACTTGTAACAACCACTCAGGACTGGGGAGGAAGTCAGCCCAGAGCCAGGTAGGTTCCCTGACTCCAGGATCTGATTTGGGAGTGGGTGGGAGCAACAGGGCAAAGGGTGTCCGAATTCTGTTGGTTAAGTATGTTGCCTTTCTATTAAAATGTAGATCCCCTATGTCCTGAGCAACCTGGAGCAATCTGAGCCTCTGTCTCAGAGTTTACTGGAAAACGAAAGGTCCCACTAGATGTCAGGTGGTCACTCCTAGATTTAGGGAACTCCTGTGAGGGGTCACCATGGAAACCAGTCCATCGCTGGGCAGTCAGATAAATGGCAGGCAACCACATGCCGCTGCTGCTGCTCTGTGTGTGTGTGTGTGTGTGTGTGTGCGCGCGCGCGCGCGCGTGTGTGTTTTGGGAGGATGCAGAAGGATTAACCTGGTACCCCCTACTAAACTGGGCATCCAGCTAACCCTGGACTCTGGCAAGTAATATAGGGCTATATCCAATCAAGATTGGTAGAAGATGAGGGGAAGGAACACCACTCTGTCAAAGGCAAATCCATGTTGTGTGCTAGATGGACTCAGATGGGACTAAGGAGAGACCAAGCTGAGGCCTCTGGGGACCTATGTGTCTCCACTCTGCATGGAGGGTTTCCCATGGATAATGGTCACATGAACAAAGCGCTGCTCAGACAGGTCTGCAATACTAGTCCCTCTGGACTGCAGTGTCACCTCAAATTCACATGCTGAAGCCCTGCTCCTCCGTGTGGTCCTATTTGGAAGTGGGTCCTTTGAGGGATTGGGAGGCTGGGGTCCACATGATGGGATTAGTGTCTGTACCAGGAGTGTGAGGCATCAGGGCCCTCTGTCTTGCACCATGTGAAGAAGACACAGTGGAAGCCATGGCATGCAAGCCAGGAAGGGTGCCCTTGCCAGGAATGGATCAGCTGGATCACCCTGAGCTCAGATGCAGCCTGAAGCTGTGAGAAACGAGTTTTTGCTGTGTAAGTGGCAGGGTCTGTGGATATTATTTCGGCAGCTGGAGCCCATGGAGCTCTTTCCTGGCCTGTGGCTCTAGGAACCTTGTTCACCCCTTTATCTCAGTCTTATTACAGCTTCTTTTGTGTCAACTGTAGGCTGGCAAGTGTGGTGCTCCCAGGGCATAAGAAGGTACAGAAGGCAGTGGGTCTGCACCAACACTGTCTGTGATGCGGGTCTGTGTTTCCTTGGAACAGGCTTGGGGAGCACCAAAGTCCAGCAGCAGGGCTGAGGTTTGGTTGCCTGGGGGCCTAGCAGCAAGGGCCCACGTTCATTAACCTGGTGGTCTTGGGGCCAACTAGAGAGGCCAGTGGGCAGACAGCTCTGTGTGTCACACTCCCGGCCATCAATGCCCTCCAGCATCAGCCCCCTTGAGCTGGGACACTGTGATTTGGTAACAAAGTGAGGTGTGGGTGTCTCATATCCTCCGCTGGACCTGTGCTGCTCTTTGGGTCAGAACAGGACTGTCTCCATCCACTTGGGCCGCTCTAATGAGATGCCATATGCTGGGTGTCATGGCATCAGGCATGTGCATCAGGCAAGACTTGGAGGGACGGAATGTCCAGGATGAAGGTGATGGCAGCTCAGGTGTCTGTCCTGCTCCTCACGGATGGAGTCTTCTCACTGTGTCCTCTCATGGTGCCCGGGGGACAGCTCTCTGGTGTTTCTTGATAAGGCACCGATCCCAGTCACGAGGGCTGCCTTCCTGTCCTGGTCACCTCGCCAAGGCCCCACCTCCTAATGTTACCACTTTGGGGTGAGGATCTCAGCCTAGAAATGTTGGAAGAAACTGACTTCCAAACCATAAAAATGACCAAACATCATCAGCCGACTCAGGTCAAGCCAGGGGTCAAATTGCTGTCCCCTTGACCCCACAGAAGCCACATCCTAAAGAGGAAAGAGAAGGGCTTTCCTGACAGCATGAAATTTTGTCACCCAGAGTCATGAGTGGGGGTGATGTTATTTATTTTGGTTCTGGTGAAGCTCAGGCAAATGATTAACAGCCGCTCAATTATTTAAAATAAAGCAAACTCACCAACTTAACAGTGATGGAACTTGTGCAAGGAAATGAGAAATAATTAATCTCCCCTGTTTACTGCTCGCTCATAAACACGCTGTCTGTTCTTCTCCCACCCTGCCAGCCTACCTTGGGGTAGTGATACGGCTTCGCTGCTGGGTATGCCGAGCCTGTGTAGGTCGGCAGCTCCATCACGGGCACGCGGGAGTCGTTGATGGTGGCGTAGGCCAGCCTCGTGCCATCTGGAGACCACCAATGTGCAATGTGGGTCTTCAGGATCTCCTCTAGGGAAACAAAGCAGAGAAATGTGGATGGGTTGCCAGGGGAGGGAACTCCACACCACAGCATGCACCGTGACCCCCCGGGACCTGGCCATCCTCACTGAGCCCCATATGCATTTCCCCAGGCTCTGGATGGGTCTGAGGCCGACGGCCAAATCCCAGTGTCGTCTTCGTACTGGGGGCCAGGAAGCCCTTTTTCTAAATCATCTTGATTAATTTCCTATTTCTCCTTATTTAATTGACACGGTTCTCCAAAGCCCAGTCACTGCTAAGGAGCACTTCTGAATAGAATGATTGCAGACTGTGATTTGTATATGACTTTAAACACAACCAGAGGAGGTCAGCTTGCACTGCAGCACAGCAGCTGGTGTGGAGCTCCCAATGGGAAAGGCGGCTTTGCCCAGCTCTCAGCCAGAAAGGACAGGTGGCCTGCAGGAGGTGCCGGGCCTGCAGACAGGATATGCTCCTGCCATGTCCTGAGGGGGAGGGAAGAGGAGGAGGAAGTAGAGGAAATCAAAGGTCCAGCCTGTATCCAGCCCCAGAAAGGCAGATATGGGTGGGGCTGGGGTGCTTAGTGATGGAGTGCTTGATTGCCAAGCAAGCCTGAGGCCCTGGCTCTCATCCTCAGTACTGAAAATCCCCAAACCAAACCAAACAAACACACAGACACCAAGAGAAAGAAGGACACAATTCAATCCATGCTGGCAGATTACGAAGCATGCCAGCATAGAAAGGACAGAGACAGGAACTGGGATTCTCTTAGGTTGCCACCAGGGGCACCCACAGCCCTTCTTCTCCCATATGTCCCATATAGCTACCCAATGTCCACTATACATAGATTTTCTAGTTATTTGAAATACAATCCAGAGAGAAACATTCTACTATGTGGTTATCTTTTCCTGTACTGAGATTGAACCCAGGACTTTTATATTTAGCTACAACTCCAGCTTATTGTTTAATTTTGTTTTGAGATAGGATCTTGTTATGATACTAAGTTGCCAAGGCTGAGTTTGAACCTGTGATCTTCCAACTTTAGCCTCTCAGAACACAGCTTGTCACACAGTCCCAGCACCAACCCCATGCAGGTGGCTCTGAGCTCAACGGGTTCTCTCTTACAGAAAGGGCTTCTTGTAGTATAAATGAGCCGCCCTGGGGTCTGCTTTTGGAACAATTCCTGTAGTTACACAACAGGAGGCCCTGGTCCCTGGCAGGCAAGGACCACATTCCTGCCTATGTTTCCACAATGCAGAGTGCAAGCAGGGGGCTAAGGACACTTGAGAAGCAGCATTTGTACATAGCTGGATGGGGAGCAGCTGGTTGGAATGGAGTTGGGTGTCACTGCCCAGGGGCCACGTGGTCAACAAGGGGAAGTACAGTAGGAGGACCCAGAGCTGGGCCACTCTGGCACAGAGGACTCAGTCCTTGTCCATGGCCATGAGGACATTTCCCAGTCCAGGCAGAGGAGGCCATGTGCCCAGGGGAGGCTGGCTGGGGTACAGGTTGCCCCCTCCCCATGCTGGAGACCTGGGTAGCCCTGGAGGAATGATGGTCACATTAGTGTCCTTCTGTCTGTCCTCTGAGATCCCTCCTTCAGGGTAGTACAGGCTGCAGTGACCCTGCTGTTGCTTCCAGCACCAGGCAGCAGTTTCATGACTCACGAAGCCATGGTCAGGCCACCTTCCATCCCCAGGATGTACCAACCTGGACCCAGTGTTCAGACAGTGGGTACCAAGGCCCTGAGTCCTGGCTCTGAACCCCATCAAGTGGCCTGTTACTGAGTCCCCACATATGGAAGCAGGTCTGGTAGCTGCTCTCATGTCCCTCACTGTGATCCCATGGATCTGCCCAACTTCTATGGGGGACTTGGGGCTCTGCGGAGATGCTTGGGGAGGAGAGCAAGTCCTGCAGCCCAGTCTCCAGAGCTTGTGATTTTCCAACATCGTCAGGTGGGAGCTTGGAATGAGGTGACTCAGAAGTGACTTTACACGGAGTCACCTGATCTGCCAGGGTGCTGGTGGGAGCAGTGAGTAATAGACCCCAGCAGATGGCTGGCTGGAAAAAATAAGCATCATTTGAATGCAATTTTCGTGATTCTGTTCACTTTTCCAACATGGAAATCAGTGCCAGTCTGAGGGCAGAGGGAGGAGGGAGTGTGGCCCAGCAGAAGTCAGCCTAGGGGCTGTGCAGTGCTTTGAAGGAGCATGTTAATTCCCAACCACAGTGGACAAAGAGCTGGCAGCCATAAGCTTCATAAATGAAGAATGCTGGATGGAGACAAACAGGAATAACAGCCAAACCCCCAAGAGACGACTTGTCTGCTCCTTCTCTTTGAAGCCAGCATTCTCTCTTAAGACTGAAGAGGTCAGACATGACATGTGGACAGGCAAGTCTTCATCATTCTACAGGTGGTGAGAGTTGACCAGGGGGAGAGCAAGGTGCCCTGCTCCTTCCCACCCACCTTTGTTTCCATCTCACTGTTGGACTTGCCCCCTTGGACTGGAAGGAAATACTGTTTTCCCAGTCTGCTTAGCAGGACAGGGTGTGTCACACGTAGGGACAGAGACTGATTAAATATGAGTGAGGACCTGAAGCTGAACTGAGGAGACCACATTTTCATCAGTCCCATCAGCAAAGAGCAAGGGTCCTATGTCCAAGCTCAACTTGCCCTTTTGAGAATTTGGATGCAGAAAAACAATCAGTACGGATCACAAAATGAAATGTTTGGAACAGAAGTTGGAGCCTGTTGAGTTCAGGGATGACAACCTGTGTGTGTGCATGAGTGTGCGAACATGTGCGCGTATGCTTGTGTGCGTGTGTGAGAAATGTCAGCTCCTTCCAATCCCAGCCCACAGTGACACGGTGGCATATACAAAGGTGTTCTGCTGTGCTGAAAAGCTAGTCCTATAAAACAAGGATAGCTAATTTGCTTTCCCTGTGTGTCCATGAACACATTGTCTCTTAGCGTTTCCATTTTTCTATATGCTGGTCACTCATTAAGGACATCATTAAGTATAAGGAGCTAATGGGGAAAGGACCAGGCAGACAGCACCCAGGCCTCAGCATTCATTATGAAAGCCCCTGCTCTGCAAACATTTTCTTCAAGATCCCTGGCTTATTGAGGCAGCTGCTTAAATGCCATGTACCAAATGTGGTTAAGGAACAGAGATTTGCGGACAGAGGAAAAAAAATCCCTATTTCATCAACTGAATTAATTGCATGAGCCCTTGCCTCTGAACAGAATGAACAGCTCACCCTTTCCCAAAGCCCAGCTGAGGAGTTTTCCTTCACCTTCTTGCTCTGGGGGACTAGTTTAGCATCACATGGTGAGTTTTTCTAAGATGTCCCAAGGTACCCATGGCTCACAGTGGGCACAGACTTGGTCAGTCTCTCATTTCTTGACAAAACTGCCATTAGCAGTGCTGCTCACCCATGCCAACCTGTGTTACAGGCACCTATCTGGCAGGAAAGGAATCCCTTAGGCTCCAGATGATAGAGATGACTCAGTCAAGGGGAATCTTCACATCTCTGGGTTGCTTGGCAGACTCAGATTAAGAGGCACACACTGATGTTATTCTGTCACATTCTCCCAGTGTGGCAGGGGTAGCTTGAAGGCATCACTCGGCTGTGCTGTGTACACATGCGCTGTAAATCCAGGTGCCGGTGGCCCTGCTCCAGGCATGGGGTCTGCGTGTACAGTGCACCTGGGAGGGTCCAGACTCCTCTCCCGCAGAGCCTGACAGGTGGCTTTGTGGTGCACATTTTGGTTAAAGATGACTTGACCAGAGAAGAAGATAGAAGGCCTGTCACTGTGAGCACATGGAGGGGCCTGGAGGACACCATGCTGAAGGAAGTAAAGCAGGCACAGAAAGACAAGCACTGCATGCTCTCACCTGGAAGTAGGATTAGGGAATCTAGGGAAAGTGACATCACAAGGACAGAAGGAAGAGACTGGGATGGAAGAGAGGGGATGTGTTGGTCACAGGGCACAGAGTCTCAGAGAGACAGGAGGAGCAAGGCATGGTGACTGTGGCTGACATAACTGTGCTCCTGAAAGCTGTGGATAGAGTGGGGTTAAACGAGGAACACCGAAATGATGCACGTGTTAATCAGCTCAACTAAGCCACCCCATGATTCATACACATCTCAGAACAACATGTCACACACCACAAATATATACCATTGTGTCAGCTAAAACAAAACAAAAAATAAAAAAAGGACTGACTAGAGACATCCATGCCGTCTTGTGAAATAAATATCGAATGTGGAATTGTATGCACAGGGTCTCATCAGCTGGGAAGCAGCTCTTCAACAAATGACAGGCTCCTCTAATGGGTTTGCTGTGTGCCCTAAGAGAGATGAAATCCTCACATAACCTGTGCATGTGACTTTACTTGGAATGAGGTCCATGCAGACATAATCATGAGGGAGCTTGGGATGAGGTCATCCTGGGATGGGGTGGATCTTGCCGCCACTATAATTGCTGTCTTTATGAGGACAGAAGAAGAGCACAGACACAAAGGGGTGACCGCGTGTGACCACAGAGACAAAGAGATGTGTCTACAAGTCCATGTTAAGCCCCTTCTGCAATCAAGGAATTGGAGGCTCAGAGAACTTTGCTGAAGAAAGGCATGGCAAACCTCATGCTATGATGGTGGGAGACAATGTTTACAATAAACAAAATATTATCGTCCACAACCCCAATACACAAGTGGTCCACATAGATACTGTAAAGGACAGTGGGAGCGGAAAACACAGAAACAGCAGGAAATTTGAGTGACATTGCAGCAGGCTTTTCCTGGGAACAGGAATGGCGAAGCTTGGAAATTGACCTCCAACACCCACACTCTGCTCTTTAGTAAAAGGATACACGAGTTGTGGCTGGGCACGTGGCCTGCCAGGGCAAAGGCAAAGTTTCCCAGCCCTGGAAGTTGGGGCATGTGACCAGTCCCACTTCTGCCCCTCTTTCCCTTCTTTCTGCTTGCAGGGGTGAGACCACCTCAGCACACGGGTGATGGCTGCGCTCTGGCACGGAGAGCCTTAGAGTGAAAGAGTCTTTGCTGTCCCCATCACACAGAGCTCCTCCAGCGAACACCCTGAGCCACAGGACAGAGCCGAGGTCACTGCCAGGACAGTGCTGACCCCTGGTCTGCTGCAGCTCTGTCACAGGGACGTCGTGAAAACCCAGGCTGGATGGGCAGTCGTCCCCGGAGCTCTGCTGAGCTCCCCAGGGGTGCTCAGGGTCTGAACCTGGGATGGAGAAAAGTGCCGCCAGCTGCAGGCCATGGGAAGGGAGGAGAGGCTGGGACAGGGGTCAGGCCTACAGTCCCTGGGGATGCCTGATGGGCTAGGTCCACTGCAGATGTTCAGCTGGAGACACTGGAAGGTGGCACAGACATGGGGTAGAACAGCAAGTGGCCACATGAGGACTCTGTGGAAAAGCCTCTGGGCTTCTGGGCACGTGTCCTACACAGTGGGCTCACCAGACCTCACTTTGGGGAGGGCTGGGGTCAGGATGGGGGCCATGAAGTGGCAAAGCCCATACCGGGGTCCCCACCTTCCTGTGCACACCCTTCTCTTCCCTGTGTGGCTCAGGGGATGTTGTGGGGAGGACACACATGTACTTTATGTCTTCCTCCTCACAATAATGGAGCTGCTGAGAAAGCCTAGAAGCCAGACAGCCACCTTTGGGGACAGTGAGACCCAGAATCCCCCTTTTCTTGTTTGAACACAGCCCCTGCCAACTACACATTTTGTCACCTCGGTTTCCTGCTTTCTGTTGATGCAGGTTACCTACAATGACATTGTCCCATTGCTTTGGGTTTCACTAGGAATCCAAAACTCATATTTTCTTCAGAGACAGAATGTAAAGTTACAGACTTTCTCTAAAAGCAGGGGGAAAAAATGCCCTTGGGTTTACTTTGGAGGCAGCATGACAGTGAGGGGACCATGGGGACCTCTGTGCCAGTTCCTGAGTGTCCGGCCCAGGGAGCGCTTGGGCCACTGTGTCTCCTCCTCATCACAGGTCATACAGGAGAGGCAAAGTGAAGGGCACATTGAAGCCCACAGTGGCACACTGAGGCCCACAGTGTGTGCCAAATTCACATACTTTGAGGCTGGGGCAGAACAATTTAGGGAAGGTATTGGGGGTCCATAGCCACCCAGAGGAGGCAAAGAACATCAGAAGCATCTTCCAAAGATGAATTCATGAATTCAGGCACCAACTAACAATGCTTTGACAGACTGCATACATTCACGATGGGGTCCCATGAGGCAATAATGGAGTTGGAAGTTCGTATCATCTAGTGACATAATTACCAGTGTCCTAGTACAACCCCTTGCTCCCTGTCTGTGTTGACACCCATATAGGCAGACCCACTCCAATACCAGTCATGTGAAAGTACAGCAGCACAACTATGGACAGTATATCATCCTTGATGATGATAATACATGACCATGTTCCTGATTTATACGTTTATTACACCTCTGATCATTTTTATAGAGCTCCTATCAAGGCAGAAGTTTTCCATGAAACAGTGTGCTGTTGTGCAGGCAGCAGCAAAATCCATCTCCTGTTGATGCTTCTCTTGACCACACTGAGAGGCTGTCTTACAGGATTGTCCTGTACATGCAGGCTGTGTTTGTGCACTCTAGGATGTTGCCAAGATGCAGAATTATGCAAGGACCCATTGTTCAGTGAGTCATAATGTACTTCTTGACATTATTTGAGGTTACCGATGTCCTTTTTCTGCAAAGTTGTTGTATTGGTCAGCTTTCCTATTGCTGGCACACTATACCTGACCTCTAAAAATTAGAGGAGGAGAAGTTTAAGGAGGCTCATGGTTTTGAGGGATTCAGTCCATGGTTGGCTGCCCCAAAGCAGGAACATCATGGCATGGTGGGCATGGAAGGGCATGGTGGAACAAAGATAATGAATTCACAATGAAAGAGAAGCACAGCAGGGAACAGCACCAGAGAGGAAGGACTCAGATATAGACCCTAGGCCATACCTCCATGATCCATCTAGGTACACCAAGAAGCAGCTTTACTAATCTTCTGGGCAGCTCTGAAGGCAATCTAGTTGGCTCAGTCAAGCTTAACCATCACAGTCATTCATGCTCCATTATAAGTACTCTACTGAGATCCATGCCTTGCTGGATATAGTAGGCTCTATTTCCTAACACTGGTTTGTTTCTATGGTACATCCAGGACTTGATGACACTCCTCCCAAGAGGTGCTGTCCTTCCTGTGAGCCAGACCCATATTTTGAGTGGCCTGGACACTGTGGAAGCTGACCTCAGGAATGCCCAAAGCTGGGTCCCTAACAGGTGGTGTAGCTCTATGGCTCCCTCTGGCCAAGGGCACTCAACCTTGACACTATCTGCTCTGCTGTGAGGGAGCCTGGACCCCTCAGAGAGGCCACCTGTGGGTGTCCAGCCAACATGGTCCAGGTGTCCACTGGCAGCCAGCATTAGCATAGAAAATGACGTCTCCATGCAGCCACATGGTGCCAAAGTCATTGGATTTTAGATCACTTAGATCAATTTAAGTTACAGAAGATTGGGAATAGAACAGCAATGAAAGGAAGAAACAGGAGCCTGCATGTCAGCTTTCCCAAGGTGTGTTATCTTGGTCTGAATTTTTCTCACTCTGTCCTCTGCATTTTTCAGGGGACTTGTGGATGCTTCCAGACTTACGGCCCTGAAGCCTTCCCTTCAGAGTCTTCACATCCAAACAGGCAACAGTACACACAAGATATCTTCCTGTCCTTCACCACCTGCCTCTAACCATTCACATGTCCCTCCACCCCCTCACATCCCCATGAGCACCCCAAGCTGTCCCTGGAAGGAAGACCAAGGATCTTGAGACTCACAGCTGAACGCGGCTTCTCGATGCCCTCTCCTTTGCGCCATGCTGTAAATTGCATGTGGATATAGGGGAGGCATTTAAAGTACAAGTGGATCCTCATCGAAAGAGATAATCAAGTGATAATCAACACATGCAAAGATTAGCTAAGCAATGAGCTGGAGTGTGTGCACTCCTGAGCATCTGTGGGAGTTTGCTGTGGAAGAGGGGATCAACCCTAGATGGCCAGGACAGATCCCCACAACAGGCTGGGGAAATGGGGCACAGGGTGCTTCCACTCTCTAAGACCTGGCTTATGGCCATCATCTCATATACTTTTTCTAGAGTATTCCCCCAAATTTTATAAGCTACCAGCCCCACAAAGTAGAAATCTGCATTTCTGGGAGAAAAAAAAATCCATAAAAATATAGCCCTGCTTAGAAAGATGGTTCCCACCTGCATCACAGAGGCCAAGAGCTGTCCCAGCAGGGGCTGAACAGGCCATGAGATGGAACAGTGCTCTACCCTCCTCTCCAGGGCCCTGACCCTTAACTGAGAAATGAGGGGCTGGCATGCGTGAACCCCTTTTCCTGAAAAATGGCAGATACTGAATTCTAGTGCAGTTCCAAACTCTTGGGGCTCTTTTAAGGCAATTCATATTTCATTCATCCTAGCAGTACCTGTGTGGATTTGAGACTTTTCAATGTGATGCACCCTTTGGTCTCATGGGCTGAAAGTGGCCACGGATTCGAAGACTTCTCTATGCAGCTGCACAGGCCTTTCTCTCACTGGCTTCTGGGCTCCCCAAGGTCAACGTATGTGAGCATCAACTCCAGCGCCCAGGTGAGGCCCACTGCAACTGCAGAGTTTGGGCCTGCCAGCCAGAAGATGCAGGTGCTGAGCATGGTCCAAGGGAGCCAGGAAGAGGGGGGCTTCTGGTGGGGAGGATGTATAAGAGGAAAGGACACATTGCTCTGGTCTATGGCCAGCCACCTGCTTTGTGGGCTGGTCACTGACCTCTCTGAACACTGCCAGAGGACATAAAGGTGCTGGCCACCCAGCGAGACCTGAGCATCGCATCCTGGTGTCCACAAAGAGGAGCATCTTAAATGATCTTTCTTGCATCTGGGATTCCCATCTTCACCACTGCACAGTGGTGTATGTTCCAGGGAGTGAGGGGGTCAGGTCACCAAGGAGGCACACTTCTCTCTTATTTCCCACATTCTTTTCCTTCCCTCCCCCCACTGCAACCCAGTGCCACCCGGTGCGGTTGGGCCAGGCAGCTCTAACTCTCCAGCCAGTGAGACTGTGCAGGTCAGGCAGCCCAGGAGGGACCTGCAGTTTTTCCTCAATGCTGACTCAGTCTTGTGAATTCAGCTTCCAAACTGTTTTAAATGTAAAATGGAATGTTCCGCCATGATACTCACATTGCTATATATTTTTTTCCTGCTATTTTGCCAAAGCTGATCATTCTTTTAATATTCATCAGAAAGTTAAAAAAAAAGACTGAGGTTCCAAAATGAGAATTATAATTAGAAACTGACTTAGCGACCAGCTGAGATTTACCACAGCTTGTATTTTCTGAGGGTTTCTTAAAAGTGCTAACTTTATTTTGTCCTCTTTTCAGAGTTAGAAGTTTTTGCCACAAAGCAAAATTATACCCTTAAAATTAAATGTAAATTTCTTTATGGATGGCTTTGTTTTAAGATGATAATGATAAGAATACCTTTTCCTTTTATGACGCATTGTGGGAAAGCTCATGATAATACATATTTTCAAAGAAAACCCTGACAGACCCTCATCCACCCTAATCAGGCTGAGATATTTTGCATAATTATTTCCTAGTATCAGTGAAAACACCTTTGAAAAATCTGGGTATCTAAAACAATGTGTATCAGACAGGAAATTAGGTCTCAAGGTTTTTTTTAAGAGGAATGTTAATAAGCTGTAAATTATAAACAGCATTATGAATAGTTTCGCATCCAGCTACACCAAGTATTAGATGTTTCCTGGTTCTGCTGATCAGAGAACAAGCATCTGGATTCCACTTGTGCAGACCATGCTGGCCCCAAAGGGACAGTGTGAAGACTGGGATGAAGGAGAAGGGCTCAGGGGCCACTCCCATTGCCACATGCAGCAGCCAGGGGCCATCAGGGGTCACACAGGTGATCCTGCATGCTTTCTAGGATGGGGATGGAGAACAGCAGGCTGCACTGTGTCGGAGGACAAGCCTCCTCCTACACGGGCACAGCAGCCTTCTCCTACACCAAGCCCAGTCCGTTTCCCTGAGATGAAAGCCCCTTCCCCACAGGGGTTACCACTGTGAAGGTAGAGGATGCCTGTGAAGTGGCGACGTCCCCGATCACCCATCCCTCCTTGGACGATGACAACAATGACTGTGTCTGCCACCTGCGAGTGGTGCCTGTGCCCTGACATGGGACAATACTGGTAAATGGACAGGTGTCTGCTGGGTCCTCGTCCGCACCCAAGGCTGTCACTGGGCATATGGTTTCAGCCCTGTCATCAAAGAAATCACAGAGCCAGGAGGATGGCTGGGCACTGCTTCACTTCAGCAGCCTAATGATCACTGCCCCATGATTTTAGCAACACTCTCTGTTTAGAAGAAGATGAAGAAAAAGTTGGACTGCAGGAGGGACCTGATCCTGAAAGGGAATCCATCTCCAGGTCCTGTGCCACACCAGAGGCTCCAGCTCCTTCGGCATCATCAGTGCCTCCACATGCAGGGGGACAGACCAGGGTAGGGCACACAGCCTGGCACACAGGTGCCTGGTGAACAGCTTCCATAGGACCAGAGATGAGCAGAGGCAGGGGCACTGTGTTCACAAGGTCCCACCTGTCTTTCCCTGGCCTTTGACATGGCCCTGGATGGAACAACAGTACCGCACCCCTGACTCTCTGGGCCCAGTGTGTACTACCTGTTTCCTGGGACACCCTCGAACCCAGCAGTGCCTGTGTGACACATGGCCTTCCATGGTGTTGAACAAACAGGAGGGGTCGATAAATGCTTTCAAAGCCAATAAAAGTGTGAGAACTACCAACAGCAGTGCAACAGTTCCTGGACAAACACCTCAGCAACGGTTGCATGTGGAAGGCTTTCCCAAGCATCAAGTCTAACTGCATAGCACCCAGTCCATCCAGGGGCACTGTCGAGGGAGGGAGAAGGGTCAGTGATCCTGCCACGATGACAGGGATCAGCTTGGCCTCAGATGTGCTGGTGAGAGACGATGCAGCAGTGGGCACGCAGAAGGCAGCAATGGCCCCAGGGATGGAACAGTCCTGTCCTGCCATAAGCAGCATCCTCCAGTTCCCAGTGTCCCTCAGCCCCAGTCCTAAGCTAGGGATGCTGGGCCCAAGGAGAGTGAGGATTCCTCCATGGACCACAGGGATGGTGAAGAGGCCATCGGCAACCTGTGGACCAGCTCCTGCACACTCGGTCTCTGGAGTTCATGGATTCAGATGGATGCCATACAGAAAAGGGAAAGACTCCACCACAGCACACAGCACATCCTATCCATGCCTGCCTCCTCCCCCAGTAGCCTAGACAGCCTAGCTGGACTCCCAGGCTCATTCTCACTGCCCTGTACTGTCAGCTTCCTCCCAAGGGGACACTGATGCTGTGGGTCCTGACACAGCTCTGGTCAGCATGGAGGCCACTGAAAGACCACGTGTGACTTCCCAGAGACAGTTTCTGCACATCTCTCTACCTGCCCTGTGAGCTAGGCAGCATTTGGGGATTGCAGAACCTCCTGAGTTGGGCTTCCTTGACACCAGGGGCATCTTGAAGAACCCTCACCACTGGTGACAGTGATCTGAAGGCCATCAAGACTAAGACCCGCATCTCCTTTTAGCTGTTGACATCTGAGGCCACATGAAGCTCCCCACTCCCCTGCCCAATGAACAAGATTCAGAGCACTCCCACCTGAGCTGCCTTTGTTTCTCACAGCTTACAGGAAGACTTATGGGGCAGGAAAGAGAAAATGTTCTCATCTTTCTAACCCACAGGCATCATAAACACCAAGACAGTACTACAGTGCACCAAGTGCCTAATAAATGACCATGCTAGTGCTGGTGACGAAACTGAGGTCCTCTAGGTGGGCTCATTTGCTCTATGTCACACAGCTGGAATTGGCAGAGACAGACGGCTGAGCCTTCACTGCCACCTCTCACACCCTTCCTCTCCCCAGGAGCTCACATTTTGCTGGCTGCTTTGGGCACGTTGGGTAGCTTTTTAGAGCACTTAAGTTCCACCTCTGTACATTCACTGGTTTGCACCCCTCAAAGAGCCTATGGCTTTAGACCTAATTTCAGAAGTGAAATAAGAACTATCTATAATGTGGGGCAGATCCTACCGGAACACAAAGGGACATTAAGCTGTCTGAGGGCCACTGAAATCCAGCTCTCTCCTGAAATGAGATGGTGAGATGGACTCTTCCTCAGAAGAGAGCAGGTAGGATGGGGGGCAGCTGCGCTGAGGGGTAAATTTGAGGGAGCTCATGATGTCTCTGTTGTTTTCCTGAAAAGCAGGATTTTCTTCCAAAGTTTCCATTCCTGGCTAAGCTTACAAGATCGCCACTGGAGCTATCATGGTGCAGAGGGTGAGGTTCCGAGAGACCCTGGGGACAGAAGAGACAGCTTTGACTTCAATGGAACTTACACCTGAGTTAGAGAGGGCTTTTTTCCCCTATCCTCTTGGGGAATTCATTTCCAAGATAAAAAGAGTATATTTTAAGTGTGTTTCCCCTGGTCTTTCAATGAATCTTCTGTTTGTTTTGTATAACTGTTGGCAGAAGATTTCCACTTATTTTTATAGTGAAAAATAATAGTCACAGAGCATTTTCCTTTGCCAAAATCTAAATAGCACATGAAACTCTAAAAATGGAACCATTCTAAGATTGGTTTTCTCCTAACACTTTTCTGGGTAATTGTGATCTGAAGCAAAGATGCAGAAATAGCCTTGGCTGCTGGAATTACTCCAAGAATGAAAAAACCCAGGTAGAACCTTCTGGAAGCTTGAGAAGAGCCTCCTGGAAGCTCTGGTGGGGATTTCAAGGGCAGTGTGGTACAGTCCAGCTGTGGATGGAGTGGGGCTCTCCCAGTGAGGCACTTGTCTTTGAGCCCCTAGCTCACTAGGCTGCAGAGGTAGCATCACATGGGCTATACTCAACCCCAGAACCCTCCCCCAGAGGGAATCCTGGGGCGATGTGGAAAACCCTGAATCTTATGACTGCTTTTGGAATTCATGTCTTCCCATCGAGTGGATCCACCTCAGTTAAGCCCCCTGCCACTCCTCAAATGCTGGGCTTCTGGAACCTTCTCTGGGCCCTCTGGCAGCCTCCCACGCAAATCCTGAGCTCATTCTCTCCACAACTGCTGGCCTTCCTTTTTTGATAAATCCTTCCAGAATCACAATATTTACAAGCCATTCACACATTAACTTTGATAGGAACCCTGTAAGTCCTGTGTCCTGTGAACACCACCAAAACCTCATGGGAAAGGCAGGGGTTAGTTACTAAGGCTGGTGTATGCTTTTTTGTACTAGTTAGGCAACATTTATAAGATGCCAGGTACTGGCACAATTCTACTGCAGCCCTTCCAGTGGCCCGTGTCTGGGCTTTGTTGTTCTGTTTGGCAGAGGAAAAAGCTGAGGCTTAGAGATATTGACACTGCCAGTCACTAGAATATATGGAGTACTGGTTTTACAACAGGTATGATTGGAGCCCACTCCACCACTGGGGGGCGGTGATGGAGACCTCCAGGAAGAGGAGACCAAGTCCTTCACTCAGCCTTGTGGGACAGGGGCCAGCAGAACCTGTTTAGTCTTGATTCTTGCACTACGGCAAACCAGGAAACTAGACAGCAGTGGCTGAGTGTCTGTTATACTCCATGCAGTCTGGCAGTCCCGGTTACAGCTCACCATTTGGAAACCCATCTGCCTGAGTGATAGCAGCATTGCAGATTGTCATCTTTTAATGAGGCAGGAGACAGACCCAAACAGAGTGCAGACAGTGAGGTGGCATTTAGGATCATACTGCAGGAAAGTAGCCCCTGAACGGATTCTGACTGTCAACCATGCCTGCGAAGGCTGTGCTACTTCTATTGCATAGAGATTTGACAAAATCAAATCACCCTAAGAAATCTGGGCCCTGAAAAATTGCAAAAGGCATAAATAACATGCCTGGTAGCTCTGTATTCAGAAATAGCCTTATTCTAAATAGAGAAAATCTTATTTATTCCTCTTTGCATCTGCTGCCTTTTTTTCTGCCACTAAATATTTTATCCTAGGTGCTGAGAGCAGAATTTAATGGGGGGTTAAAAAAGAAATCAGTGAACATCAAGCCAGAAGGCAAATGGAGCTTTTACCTTGCAAGGCTCACAGCTCCCTCCCTAATCAGTGCTGTGTTATTTGCATATTACACACTGTGAGGGCCTCATTATCATCAGAGAGATCCGCAAATTCCCTGAATCAACTCCCCTGAGCCTGGGGACCTGGTTTGCTCCGGAGTGTGCCTGAGATGGCCACCAGATGGCAGCATCTCTACCTGTTGGTCCTTTAGTGGAAAGGAAGGAAGTGGGTTTGATTTCCCCTGTGTCGCCATGATAGCTCAGACAGATTTTCATTGCCAGCTTCCTGGCACAGCTTCTCCAAGGCTCTCATGAATGGCTAAGATCTTCACCACCTTTTCTCCTTCAGTGTGTGTGTGTGGGAGAGTGGAGGGATGCAAACAAATGCTTGTCTCTCTGCAGAAATTTAGGTGGGGATTGTCCAGGTGCTTGGAGGTCAAGGTTTGGAATAGTCTCCTACCATGGTCACCTAGGAGAACCAAGAATGCGCAGATGACTCATTGCAAATCCACCTGCTGCACAAGCCATTTCAGCCACATTCTAGGGGAGTCGGGGGGGCAGGGTGGGGCCTGCTACAAAGGAAACGGACAGAAAATTGCAGGAACCCCAAAGCAACAACCACTATAATGGTACTTACCTTCAGACTGTTGGAGCTCAGTTAAAGCAGGTATTTGAGTAGCTTAATGAATTCCACTCTGTCTTTGTCTCTGTGTCTCTCTTACATCCGTAGTCACACACACACACACACACACACACACACACACACACTCCTTTTCTTCTAGTTTTATCTGCTTTGGGAAATCTCCATACACACAAATTATTCCTATTATTTCCTTCTTTTTTGCATTGAATGAATTGGAACCACCTGGGACTTGGTGCTGGACAGGCCACATCTAGCCACATCTAGGCCCCTTCACATAGTTTCCCTTTCCTTTTCAACCTTAGGTTCCCTCAGTGAAGATTTCCTCAGGCTCAGTTCAGTGCCACCACAAAGCAGAAGCAGGAATGAAAATCCTGGCTGGTAGACTAAGCCACATCCCAGCACCCTAGAGAAGGGGCCACCTCATAGGTGGACCAGCCTTCTGTGTGGGGTCTGCAAATTCCAGCTTCTCCACTCACACCGCTTCTCCTCCTTCACGTCTGGCTCTACTTTCTCCAAATGTGCATGGCCATCTAAGCACCCTGGAGCACCCAAGGAGATCTTAGAATGGCTGAGGCGAGGTGTGACAGGGACCTGGCAGGTTCAAGACATTGTGGACAGAACAACCACGTGTTAGGACCTGCTCTGTGTTCCTAAATCCCAGAGGCCCTTGAAGCCTCCAATGGCCTTGCTAGAGTTGGGGCCTGGAGAGACCAGAATGGCACGGTCAGAGCAGGGCCAGGAGAAGCAGGGGACCCTGATCGGTGGACACTGTGTGGCTTGGGCAACCCTGGAACACTGAAGCCTCGCTGACCACAGCTGTGAGGCAGGACCTGAATATTCTGGTGGCATGATGGTTTGGGGACAACCACACATTGCTAATCAACTTCCCCCAGCTCTGTTGAAGTTTCCAGTCCAGGAAGAGCTTTTGTTGTCTCAAGCCTCACAGGATCCCAAATTGCAAACTGTGTAATGAAAGAAATTGGACAAGCTTGGGAGCAAAGTTCTGCTAAAATCACCAGAAAATGAAATTTGGAATAAAACATTCAAAAAGGGAACGAATTCTTAAACTAATGAATTAATGGTTGCTTGGCTTTCCAATTTTCATCTCTACAGTCTTGAATCAGGATATATCATTCTTCCCAACATGTATGAATGTGCTAGAGATCCTACCATCTAATTAGGGCATGGCAGAGTGGCACCATGCCTTATAGAAACTTCCCCAATGCAGGTCCAGGTCTCACTGACCCCTGTTTCCCATAGAGGTCCTGATGGGAGGCTTTGGATCACCAGGAGTCATGGATGGCAGAGGGTGCTCACTCCCTGGTGATAGGCCATGTCTTCTACTTTATCTCCCTTCTCCCTTCTTTCTATTCTGTCATCGCCACAGGACAAAATGTTGGGCTCCAAACTCCCCAGTGGCCATTGTGATGGTGAGCACCTGGCACAGACTGGAAACAGAATTCCTGGTGAGTGAGGGCTGCACAGGTGTTGTAAGCACCAGGTGTCTTCAGGGAATGTGTTTTGTCACCTGAAAATGTCTCGACACGCAGGCAGCGTGGAGGGGAAGGTGAGATGGCAGGTGAGACGTCACCTTTCAAAGAAGCCCTGTGGTGGAGACAAGGAGGTCTGGGCAGACCCATGAAAGAACTGAGTAATAATGACAGGGTGTTGCTGATGTGAGACGCTTGATTGGCTTGTAGTTCTGTCCTGAGATGAGGATGGAGCTGGTGACCTTCATGGGTGACACCTCTGGCAGTGTCCCGTGGGGTAACATCTAAGTGAAATCCCAACACTTTCTGGACCTGGTGCCCACACAGCTGTTTGTTTTTTTCTTTTTAATAAATGGAGTGCCAGATGCATTTATTTTTGCAAAAAGAACAGGTATTTGGTGCAATTCTTTGCCCTTTAGCAAAGGAAAGGGCTCATAGCCCCCTTGGGTGTTCCAGGGCTCAGGTAATCACTGCCCCTGGCTGCTGGCTGCAGCTGTAGGCATGGAGGTCCTGAGAGGTGCTGGGCATGGACTCCAGCAGCAGCGTGCTTAGCTGAGTCATCTTGCTGGGGCCCCTGGGCTCCTGAACTGGCCTCGGTGCCCAGAATCATGAGGTGTGTGGCTGGAGAACACAGCAGCCCACTCAGCGTGGGACCCGCTAGGATGAGCCTCACAGCCATGTGACCCTCTCAGGACAGCCACTATGTTTTCAGAGGTTCCACTGATGGCCTTACAAGCACAAGGTCCTGAGTTTGAACCCCAGTATCAAAAAAAAAATCTGACCATGCACCTCCTAGAATAGCAAGTATTTCAACCAGGAGTATTTAAATGTCACTAAGATTCTATACTAATCTGAAAATATGTTAGGCTTATTCTCATAAGCAATGCATAATTTAAAAGCTTTAAAACTATAACCACTAAACATATGTTATATGTCAGAATCTCTCAGAATTAGATAATAAATTATAAGCAACACTTCTTCAAGGGAAATTATTTCTGTACCTTTAGGTAACATTTCTCCTCATATTTCTGATTTTTACAAGTCCAAGCAGATTATGAGGTATGATAAAAGTGCAGTGCATATTTAAATTAAAAATTATTATAATGAAAGATACACTGACATTAATCTCCATGCCTAGGGTATTTCTCCTTACTTCAAACCCATGTACCCCATTATTCTTGTCACTTTCTGAAGCATCAGGTCTGGAAGTCCTCTTTTGTGTGTCTTTAGTTGTGCTGTCATGGCTATCTCACTGGAATCAATTCAAAGTTTCCTTTTCATAGTCATTTTGACTTCAGGGAAGAGTCAGAAGTCACATGACGCCAGATCCAGTGAATAATGTAGATGTGTCCAAGCACTCAATCTCCAGCAGGCTCCTCTCTCCAGAGGCTCCATGCCTCTCTCCAGCAGGCTCCTCTGTCCATGATGCCTAACTAGAGGGAGCCCCAGAAGCCTGGGACCCCAACTGACACCGAGAAGCACAGCATCCCCAGAGCACCTGGGTGCTGCAGCTACACGAGGCTGTGCTCTACCTTGCACCATGAGAAGAGTTTTTCCAGGACTGAGATGGCTGTAGAGGCTGGTGCCCAGCAGACCCATCCAGAGGGCGGTGCCCATGTGACGGGAATACTGACTCAGCCTCAACTCGCGTGTACAGCAAGGATGAGTTTTCTGTGCAGTGGGCACATGGTGAGGGGCCTGGGATGGGTGGCAGGCAGTTCCCCAGCTATGTGGCCAGGAAAGGTTGCAGAACGTTGTTAGGCCCAGGTCCCCACAGCAGAGCATTCTAGGGCTCCTGAAGGGTGGAGAGAGTCTATCAGTGAGGAGCCTGGCTTGCGACAGGCATTCACATGAAGGTCACATGAAGTTTTGTTTATTCAGAGGTGCACTGCGGCTTGGCACTGACAGGGGTACAGTCTAGATAGAGTCTGTCAGCCAAAGTTCTACCCCTGAGCTCTGAGCAGGGAGGCTGCTACTGTCCCCAGTGCCATTTGACTTCCTCAGTCCTTGGGAGTCACAAGTGAAGCCCATAAACAAAATGAGGTTAATGGTTACTCCGGTTTTTTCTATCATCAAATCTTTTTCTGCTGAGGGAGGTGTGTGGAAGAGCAAGTACTGGGGACGATGAGGAGGGGACCAGTGTGATTTCTTTGGGGAGGTCCTAGAACTCATGTTTTTCTCTGTGTGTTAACCCACCAAGAGCATGCTCCAGACATTGGTCAAGCACTCAAAGATCCACAAGGTGATGTGGGAAATATACAGAGTAAGACACAGTTCTTGCCTTTAAGGTTTATTCTAATTGCTTTGGATTCATTCAGAGATGTGATTTGAAATAATTGGTTGTCAGCATAAACAATCTTGATTCAGATAATCAGAGCAGGAGAAATTCAGCCACTTCAGCCTTTAGATGGCAGCAATCACCTCTGTTAAGGTGACAATTGCACTAATTAGAGTTGCAAACTAGAGCTTTTGGGATAAGTTGCACTTGTTGCTTCGTTTTCTATGATCCAAAGAGGAGAACTGATTATATTTTTTCAATGGATGATAAAAAGGAAGGATATTTAATGACATAGAGGATAGATGATATCAAATTTAAATTTCACTGTCCATAAATAAAGTTTCATTGGGATACAGGCATCCATGACATTTGTCCCTTGTGGTCCACGGCTATGTTCATGCTATGACAGCAGGACTGAGTGGCCACAAAGACCACATGGCCTGTGACATCTAAGCAGTTTGGTAGCTGACCCTTTCTGGAAACAGCTTGTTGCTGTTGCTAAGCTGGTTGCTAAGGTTCATTTCAACTCCAGTGGATGGATGCTAAAGTGTGTTTTGGGGCCAGTATTCACTGACTCTGTGACTACAGAATTGATAGCCCTGTGATGCTTTCAAGAAAGTGCAGGCAGAACACGTGCAAGTGAGGTCAGCACTTTGTGTTGTCCTAGCAAGAGGGAAGGTCTATAGCAACCTCAGGAAAAGCCCCTCAGGGGCTGTTCAACAGGATGGACATGTGCTCACTGAAAATGGACTATAGGTAAACTTGCGGGGGTGGGGGTGAGGCAACACTTGGGTAGAGGGAAGGCAGGTATGGTAAGAAGGGTCTGAAAGCAGTTAGTGGCACAAGAGAAGGTAGTTGGCATAGATTCTAGGGGACCAGTGACTGCAAGGAGGAAATCAATCACATGATGAGGATTTGGACCTGGCTATCACCTTCTAAGACCAGCTTTTCTTCCTGCTGTGGTGCATCCTTCTTATGCTACCTGTGCAAATGTGGAGACATATGAACCCACCTCTTGCCTGACAGGAGGAAGCAGAAGAGAGGGAGGTCCAGAGGCTGTTTGCTCCCTCTGCTGGGCAGAGCTGAGCAAGTCTCTACTGAATAGCTTCTGATTTCTCCTCCACATCGCCACAAAGTCCGCATACCATGTGCCCGGGCTCAAGGACACAGATGGCACTGGAGACAGGGCTGGATGGGGACAGTGGTATTCATGACATCAAATGCACTGTACCTTCTGCTTGGCACTGTGGCTATTCAGTTAGCCAGTGCTTGCTGTACGGCATCTGGCAGGACTGAGAGCTGTACACACCAATGCCACTGAGATGCATTCACTGCGACTGTCATTTTAATTTCCTCCTTTAGACATTACAGATGCAGCCAGTGCAGCTTCTAAAAGTATTTGATTTCCACAAGCAGTCACGAGGCATCATTTTTGCTGAGTTATGGGAAGTTTGGAGCATAAGGAAAGCAGCTGTCTCTGTGGGGTATCAGGGACAGAGACACTTGGAAGGAAGCAGAAGAGATCTTGGAGAGAGTCCCACACTGTGTCTACAGCCTCTGCAGGCTGGCCTGGGACTTGTCATGCGCTTCCATGTAAACACACTGCAGTCAAGAACTTAGGAGGACTCAAGCCTTACGGTTTGCAGAGCTGATATCTGGGGTTGTTGGTAACACAGGAATACTCCTGATTCCCAACACTCCTAGGGAGAAAAATAGAGCAGGACTTCCTATTTGACATGTTTTGGAGATCACCAGGTAAATTCACAGCTTAGAGTACACGTGTTCCTCCTGTTCTACGACTCACAGTGTGCACTGGCACATTCTCATTTCCACTCTGATCTTAGGGAACAAATGCTCTTGGGATCTGTTTGCACACAAGACAACAGAGGTTAAATATTCGCCTGGAATGAAAGAGCTTTTAGGAGGTGGAGCCACTATCTGATGTAGGCACTCTCAGGAGCAGTCCCACATACCCTCTTCACAGTCCTTCCTCCTGAGAGCTTGGTAAGGAAGTCCCGGAGTTTGGCCCATTTACTGACAGTGACTTCCTTGTTCAGCAAACATTTCCCATCATGGAAAGCAGAGATGTGATGCCAGGAAGTCCAAAGAGTGACAAATTCATGGTTTTGGTAGAAAGTACACATTAGAGCATTATTTGGAGTCTCATTGTACTAGCAGACCTATGATTTACTTTTAAAATATCAGTTTGAGCTGGGTATGGTTGTGCACACCTGTAATCCCAACAGTCCATGAAGCTGAGGCAGCAGAATTGCAAGTTTGAGATCAGCCTGAGTAACACAGTGACCTCAAAATTATATATAAAAAAGAAAGGGCTGCTGGGGATGTAGCTCACTGAGAAGGCCGTAGGTTCAATCCTCAGTACCCCCCACCCCCACGCAATCAGTTTGATCAGTGGGATGTGTGATGGCTGTGTAAACCCACTTTGATCTATGTCCTGGGAGAAATTCACTACTGCAAGAAGTGCCCTCATCTGGTCCTTTGCAGACAGTTGCAGTCTGAAGAGCCCAATCAAGAATATCCACCAGAGCAGAGTCTACACACCATAAGAATTCCAAACCCTTCTCTAAGTACCTGTCCGGGTGGAGGAAGTGTTAAAAATAGTACAAGAGGAGGCATAAAACCTTTCTCCGGTAAAAAGATAGTGGGCTGTATTTCCCCACCTATCTCTAACAGTCCAAGACCAAGTAAGTTACTAAAAGATGTAGATGGTCACTCATGGTCCAAATGGGTTTTTGTCTGTCCACCACAAGCAGAAAGCGGGCCCTTAGCACACAGGTGGCCAGCATGTACAATAGATACATCAGGCACAAAGATATTGCATGTGTTACATGTTTCAGTTAAAGCCAACATGAAAGTCACCCATGGAATGCTACTTAATCCTTCTGTTTGTCCTCATGGGATTAGGAACATATGGGGTGAGCCAGATGAACCAATAAGGGTTTCTTTCCCTTTTCCTTTCAGCGACATATTTTTTGTGGGAGGCAGACATGCTCAAGGTAGTTCCACGCATCTATGAAGATGCTTCCCCCAACCCCTCGCCTCTACGAATACTCAACATTATAAGGCCGAAAATGTCAGTAATTCAGATTTACCCACCTGACCTTTCATTGGAGTAGAAAACCATGAACTCACTAGGGCTGACTCTGGAAGGTGCTTTGAAGCTGGTTTTGGTGGTGCAGGCCTGCAATCTGGAAGGTAGGATGGCAAGTTTGAGCCCTGCCTCGGCAACTTAGTGGCTTAGCAAGACTAAATCAGACCCGTCTCAAAATAGAAAGAAATAAATAGGGCCAGGGATGTAGCTCTGTGTGAAGGCCCTGGGTTCTATCCCTAGTATTGGGGAAAAAAGATGCTTTGAGAAGCTGGGCAAAGGCTTCAGAGCAGGCCTGGCTCTGGCTGACTTTGAGTCTCTGGATAAACCTTTGAATGTCAGTCGTGGCACACAGCCAGGGGCCAAGAGCTCACTGCCTGGGCTCCATCCTCAGAGAGAGGCAGTGGTAGGCATGGGGCATCGAGATGATCTTTCAGAGGCTCCCAGCAGATGGACACAGGTCAGGGTCCTCGTGGGGCCTGGACGGCCTCAGGCTGTCACCTGGAGAGGAGGTGGGACTTGGGAGTGGCAGGCAGGGCCACTGGAAGTGGGAGGGGGCCAGCGAGACTAGAGGAAGTCAAGGGAGCAGCAGGGGCAGGATGAGTGAACACTGCTGTCACAGGACTTCCCTCTGGATGCTCTGAGGACAGTTCCCAGACCAACAAGGTATGGATGCTAGAAGGGGCTGGCGAGGACCAGTGTGGAACATTCTTCTTGCTCTTCCACCAAGGCTGTGCAGCATTGTCAAGCAGGTCTCCTCGGCTGACCCCAGGTGCCAAATGGTAGTAAGCTCAGGACTACTTATGGTTGAAAATCAGCACTGGAATCTGCGTGAGCCACCTTCTTGTCACTGGGAGAAAATAGCAGACACCCACACTTTCAAGGAGGAGAGGTTCATCTTGGCTCCTGGTTTGTAGAGGACTGGCAAACCATGCTTGGCTGGCTCCAAGTCAGGGGAAAGGAGATGGTGGAGGAGAGCTGCTCACCCTATGACACTAGGGAAGCAGAGAGGATGAAGGAGCCGGGGACAAGAACACACCCTTCTAGGTCACGTGCAGTGACCTCCTCCAACCAGGTTCAGCCTCCCAGTAGCACATGCAGCTACGGACTCACCCATGGGGCACACAGGGAAATAAAGCCATAGCAAATAACATCCACACCGAACCAGATCTCAAGCAAATTACAGAACTCTTCAGGCCACTTTCTCAACTCTGTCCTCTGAGCAGGCTGGTCCCACGCTCTGCTCTGTGAGTAGCTTCTCAAGTTCACTGACAGCGCCTGCCCCCGCTTTCTCTTCAGATGGGTGGAGATGAGACCTTGTACACACCCAGGAGAAGAGACCCCAGCCCATTTAACCTTCCAATGGCCTGGGCCATTCCACGACAGTGGCATAAATAAAATAACTTTTCTTTATTCTGGAATTGAACACAGGGCCTTCACACTGAGCTACAACCCTAGCCCTTTTTATTATGCATTTTGAGACAGGGTCTTGCTAAGTCACCAAGATGCCCAGGATGTGATCCTCTTGCCTCAGCCTCCCAGAGTGCTGGGTTTACAGGTATGCGCCATCACACCTGGCTGTTGTATTAGCTTTGGATGGTGCACATGGCTGCTCTGCAAATAGAGGGCTCCTTATTCAGCTGGAACATTAGTGATGTAGAGTCTTATTATTATAAAACTGTGGGCCCCAAATTCTGTGCTGCACCTCTGTATCTCATGTGAAGGATATAAGGGTAAGAACGAGCTAACAATACTTCATATACAAAGAAGAGCAACTCGAAAATATACCAGCCCCGTAACCACGGCAACAAAGAACTTTTCACAAAAATTTGAATAACGATTCTTTGTCCATATATATACTTCCTTGTGAAATTATTATCAAGCTGTGCATGAAAGAGCAGATTCTTTGCAGAATCCTTCAGGATCTTCAAGACACTCAAGGAACCTCTTACGTTTATGGATAACCAATTTGAGAAAAGTGTAATGCAGTTGTAAGATACCTTTATGCTGCCTTTATTTTTATATTTAAGTCAAAATTCGACAGAACCCCATGATATTTGTTCAGAAGAGAACAGATATGCAATTTGCCTATCAAAACCAGTCTCTGGTCACCCTGACCATGGAACAGGGTCCCTAGGGAACAGGGACAGTGATAATGCTAAGCCAGCCCTGAGCTCAAGATTTGACATACAGTGACTGCTTCAGTGAACTGCAGGAGCCTTTCCCATTCGAAGCTCCCATGTTTCCTACTTCGTCTCCCTCTATCTCTGCTACTTGGCAACACTCAATATACCTGAGATCTTTTTAGGAAACAAATCAATGCTGCTATCGACAGAGGACAGTGGCTGTTTGCACACGTGTGGCTTAGCCTCTTAGCCTCTGCTCCACACCAATCTCTCTAGGCAAGTCAGTCCCTGCAAACACTTTCAGAATATGTTTCTCTCCAGTTACTGCCCAGCCACCCCCTGAAAGGTAGGGTCTAGAATAAAACAATTAAATTACCTATTAGGCAAAAGCAACATTTTCCCATTATTAAAAGAGGAAGCAAGATTTGCCCAAGGCCCTGGGCTCTTAACTGCAGGAGTCTAAGCATCAGCATATGGAATCTTCCTGGGAACAACACTAAGTAGATTAAGCTGCCACATCACTGAGATTGATTTAAAATATTTGGGGCTCTGTTATCGTATCTACACATTTTCTTGTAATGTAAATGACTTGAAAAAATCCCTTTCAATGGATTTGCTAAAGCAAAAGCTTAATGTGAATGGCAAAGCAATGAATTATTTCTTTAAAAGGATGTTGAAAAAAGATGTTTTCAGTCTCCTGGTTATGGATTTTTAAAGGAGATTAGTCACAGAGCAAGCTGAGGCCCTGCAGCCAGAATGAGGGCCTTTCTCTTCTGGGTCCTGGATGTGCCTAACAGGCATGATCTCTTCTGAAGTGTCAGGCACACAATTTCTGTGTGGACTGGGATGGTAGCCTGTGAAACGCTGCCTGGATGCCTGTGCTTTTGTTTGTTAAATGCTTTCCTTCCCTTACAATAAAAATAATAGCAACAAAAGGTTACAGTAATAGTAACCACATTCATTATGACTACAAGAGTTATTTTTTATAAGACACAACAGCTGTAATCCCCATGAGCTGGCCACCCACTTGCTCACAATCTCACCTAATCACAAGGGCTTTGTGTGCTTAGGGCATGGGTCCCACCTTCAGATGAGCAGGTTGAGCTCTTGGGAGTGGGAGGCACCACCAAGTTCTGTGACTGGGCTGGCTCTACTGTCTGGGCCCCAGTGATTCCGCAGTCTTTCAGTAACCACTTGGAGCTCCACCCACACCAGGTTCCCTTGGCCATCCAGACTCTGAGCCCAGTGGACATGGGATAGAGGACCTTGTTGAGCATCTTGGATGTCAGGGACACACAGGACCCAGTTTGCTAGTTGTTTCTGGAAATAAGACTTTTTGATTTTTTTCCAAGGGCAGCATTTTTCACAGGACTTCAGGGCTTCACCGAACAGTCCACCTCTTGCTCTGCAGAGAATGGAGGGGCTCAGTGATGTCCCCTCATCTGCCACCTGTGAACCCTCAGTGGAGGTCCCTTGAAGCTCCAATAGCATCTTCTCAACTTGGCCAACCCTCAAGAAGCTGGAATTTAATTTATAGTTAAAGTCAAAGAAAAAGCTCACCTCCCAGTCTAGCAACAGCTACAGTACCCACAGGTGCACATCTCCAGCCCTGAGCTGCCCTGAGCCTTACCTTCATACAGCCAATCAGTGAGGCCATTGTAAATGACGCCCTCCTTCCCTGTGGAGACCACACGGATGGCTTGCTTTCCCACATGTGCGCAGTAGTAGATGTTGTTCTCAAAGATGAATATCTAATTCAGAAATAAGAAAAAGATTAGTGTTAATGGAGGAAGTTGGTACAAATCAGGTGTTCTTAAAAAAAAAATCTGAAAATTTCAGGAGGTTTTCATCCTCCTGTTGCAATTATTTGAGAGAAGACAGGTGGTCTCAGAATCATTACAGGGTCACCCACCACAACATCATCTGTATTTAGGGATCAATCAACAATTTCATGAATTTTGCCCAAGTCTATCATTTTCCAGGGCTGAACAATGGTGGTCTGATTCTTTGGGTAGTCTAACATCAGATTTCATTGGATATTTTAGTGATTGTAGTTCTTCTTAGTGATTAAGATTGGTGGGCTGGGAATGGAGACTTGGCATTTGATACAAATCTCATGGTGAGCACCTGCCTGTGCCAACCAAGCAGCTGGGGATGGTCATTAGTTGGATGGCACCAACCATCTGGTAAGAGGTCAGACTTTAAACATGGTGTGGCCTCTTCTGAAAAGGATTTAGCCATATTAAATGCACAGCTCCAAGGTATTGAGGAGATTCACACTGTGACACAACCATCCTATCAGCCATCTCCAGAACTTTCTGTTGCTGCAAACTAAAGCTCTATCTCCATTAAACATGGACTCTCCAGACCCTCCCAAGACCCTGGCATCCCACTTCCTGTCCTTGTGGATCATCTGTCTATTCTGGATCCTCTTTCCCAAGTGTCTTTACAGGTGTGATAAAAAATATGGTGACGGCCTCTGCCAAGTGCCATCCAATGGAAAAGCAGGCTTGTAAAAACACGACACACAGTCCTTATCCACCTTATTCACCAGATCTGGCATAGTGTGACTTGTGGCTCTTCCCTAAATTAAAAATGGCCATGAAAGGGAAATGCTTTGAATTGATTTAGAACATTGAGGCAGTTAGGTCAGCACAGCTAAAGACGCTCACAAAAGAGGACTACCAGAGCTGTTGCAGAAAGTGGCAAGAATGATGGGACAAGTGTATTTGAAGCAGAGGGAGCATTTTGAGGGAGATTCATGTAATAGATGGTTAAAAATTTTTTAAACATTCACTGTAGTTTTTGATCACAGCTCCTATGTCTCCTGATGTTCTTATGTTGTGATTTAATCTGTGTGCTCTTGGAGGCCTTGTCTTTTCTGTCTATATCTGTATAGGTTCTTCTCAGTGGGGCTCTGACCAGCCTCTCCAAACAGCCAATGTCTATGAAAACTGGATCACACAAACCAAGAATAGGAATGGAATCCTTTCTATTTTTTGAAAAGAATTCCAGGAAAAATACTGCTAGTGTCACTGAAGAGATTACTAAGAGAAGGCATTTTGTACAGTACAAAAAATGGCATAAATATTGAATTGTTTTATATTGAAAACAGGAAAAAGGCAGTTTCCTCAGATTGTTTTCAGGGAAGGATGGTTCTGAGAGCCCTATCAATTATTAGTTTTCTGTTCAGGCTTCCTGGCTTGTAAGTACTCACTTCAACCAGAAATGACCTGGAAAACTTCCAGAAACAAGTATATATCCTCCTTTAATTTCTTACTCACTTTTTATGCACTTGCCTAAGGGTAAGATGTATGCCTATGTTTTAGCTTCCTTTATGTGTTCCAAGATTGCAAAAGACTTTTGAATCAAAGAAGGCTGTAACCAATTAATATTTTGAGTAAGTAAAATTTGCAGTGGTAGATATTAAATCCTTTTCTGCTGTGGCTTTGTTTTTGATGGCAGGGAAATGCTTTGGCTTTGAAGATGTTTCACTCTCTATCGACATTCAGGATAAGAGGGCTGTGTAAAAGAGAATGCTGTCTGCTCTGGCAGTGCTCTGCTCTGGGGAGATGCTGGGGCACAGTCAGAAATGGGGGTGCAGGACAGCCTTGCATTCCACCCATTATGTGTTCCTTTTTGTGTGGCTGGCAAGGGCTGAAGCCCTGGCACTTCTGAGAATCTGAGCTCTGTGGAGCGGGGCACCCTCCCTGGTGAGGCGGTGACCTCTGGATGTCCTCATGCATCCTGATTTCTCAGCTCAGCCTGACCTTGTTGTAGTGTACAGGAGGGGCCAGAACTGGAGCCCAAGCCTTGAATCCCCAGTTCATGACATCTTGCTTCTTGCTAATGACTTGTTAACAAAGGAAATGTGTGACTCTTAACCAGAAATGCACCAGAGATCATGGACATACCTTTGTAAGACACAATGCTACCACTCACATCCCTTATGTCTACATTTTCCTCATTCAGAAGGAAGCAGGGACCCACACAGAGGAACATGTATTGGGCATCACCATGTGGCTACGAGACCTTCACAGCCAGCTTCTCCTGTCCTCTTATTGGGTCTACTGACGTCTGCTGGCTCACGACCCTCGGATCTACTCTGGCCTGGGTCCTGGGCAGCGTCAGAACTCTTTTGCAGTTGCCCACCTGGCCTCCATGGCACCAGCTGACAGTTCTGTGGTCCTGATGCAATTGCTGCAGCTGAGACCTTGATTCTGGGGGTGGGGGACCATGCCCCACTCTGCTACCTGTCCTCACTCTTTCTTCCAGAAAGCTCCTCCAAATCTCTTCCCGGGTTTCCCAGTGACAATCATAGGTGCATAAGCACAGGAAAACAGTCACAATGTTTTCTTGGTGTATTCAGGGTCACTTCTAAGCACTCCTATTATGCCTGGGGGACCCAGGTTTTTGCAGCAAGACAGAGGACACCACAGCCACTTCCTTCATACCACTGTCTCCATGTCCTACTGGAAGCTCTGCCCCTGGCTCCTCCTTATTCCGGAGACAGCCAGTGCATTCTCTCCTTGACACCCTTCCTCTCTCTCCTCTCCTGAGTGCTGGGCCCCTGCTGTCCACCCTCTGAGGCCCTTCCCAGCTCCCCACTGTGCCTGCACATGTCCCTGGCTGTAAGGCATCCCCATTTATACTAGCTATTCTTTCTTTTCATAAAAACTTACTTTCTTTGTTTTTAATTTTTAAGTGACACATAGTAATTTACCCAGTGGGTTCATTTTAACTTCTTAACTGTCTGGATTTCATATTTTATGGGAGGAAGGCCGTCTGTCAGGTTTCTTCTGCTCTCTAGCTTTTCCCCACCGTCCCTGAGGTCACCTTACCCCTGAGTATAATAAGCCTCACATTAGCAGTTTTAATGAAAGGAAATGTACCTCACCTTCATGAGAACTGGTGTAGGGGAGGCTCCCCAGTATCCTGGCCCACCAGAGTCAATGTGGAACCCCCCCAAATCTAGCTAGTGCATCATTGTTCCAGAGAGGCTGCACCCTGCACCACCCCAGATGGGTCTGACTATAAATAACAACCCAGGAGCTACCCCAACATGGTAGTGAGGCAGCCCTGTCCTTCAGCTCAGAAAAACAAGAGGGAGGCAGTGGGAAAAGACACTCTGTATCGAAGACACAACCCCAAAAGAAAGCACAGGGAAAGGAGAATATCTGGCATTTTGGATGAATAGATGGGACAGACCTAGTAAGTCCAGAGATGTCAGAACAGAGGAGAGTACTGAGCATTTTGGAGATGGCTGAAATGCAGAGAGAAAGAGAGAGAGATAGATAGAGAGAGAGAGAGAGAGAGAGAGAGAGAGAGAGAAATCTCAAAGAGCAGGAAGTCCCTCATGCGTAAGAAGGCATTGGTGCCATGCTGAAGTGAATGATGACAGTAGCAGGTGGGCAGGAGAGTGAGGGGAAGCCTGACAGCAAGGGGCTGACCATCTAATTTAAAAGTTTTACTCAGTCATACTGAAATTAAGTGAACCATGGCAATATAGTATATTAGGCTCTCTTTAAAACCAGCTTTTGCCATTTGGGAAAAATAATATGCTTTTTTTCCACAGGGTAAATTTTACCTCTTGAGCCAACCAACCCTCCATCTAACTCCTTGCTGGCACCATTGTGTGGGCTCTGAAGCTGCTCCAGGGCCCACCCATTCCTGCTCCCAGAGCTCCGATGGGGGATGAATGCGAGGGGTGATGAGTTGTGCTTTCAGGACCCAATGTGCAGACCTCACTAGGCAGCACCATCAGGAGAGGGGGAGTGAAAACACTTCCAACATCAGTGGGAGGAAGATAAGGGCTTGAGGATGGGAAATAGGCTGCAGAGTGTGGGATAGTGTGTGGTGGGGTGCAGGCAGAGCCCCTGGCCAGGGAGGGGGCCCATTCTCTTGACAGTGGGGACACTTGGAAAGCACAGGCACAGGGTGCCTTCAAGAAATAGGGCTGGGGTTGGAGACCCTTGGAGCTGGGAGTGGGGAGGTACAGGACATGGGGAAAGCAGAGGCAAGGCACATATTTAGGATGCGTCGCAGGAAAGAAAAAAGTGAAAGATGTGTCAGTACTTAGGAAATGAAGGAGGAGGAAGGCAAGGAAAATCTGATTTTTTTTGTGTGTGTGTGTGGTGGGATTGAACTCAAGTCCTTCACATTTTGTTACATCTCCATCCATTTTTAAAAAGAAATTTTGAGATGAGGTCTCACTGAGTGGCTAAATTGACCAGGTGGGCTTGAACTTGCAGTCCTGCTGCCCTAGTCTCCCACAGTGCTGGGATTACAGGTGTGCATGCCCAGCTACAGACCTGGAATTCTGATAGGCTGGACCTGAGGTGTCTCTGAGATGTTCCAGAGGGATGGGCCTGTGTTCGGAGATATCCCAGAGATACAGCTGTCAGGTCCATCCTCTACAGGAGAAAGCTAAAAGTGTACATTTTATGTAGCAGGAGCTCCCCCAGAAACAAAGTTCCTCTGGAGCAAAGAGCAGGACTGAAGTGAGGGCCAGGAAAATAGCAATTTCTATCCTTTGAGTGGACTTCGGTTTTCTTTGGTGTATTGACGCCACTGTGAAGTTCCTCATATTTGACAGGCTATCAGCATGACTGGGAGGAGCCATCAAAGCTGAAAATCATCCTTAATAATAATTCAAACCCTTAGTCTTACAATCCCACTCCATCTCTGTCACAGTGCAAGTGTTGTGATGACAAGGTTGGATAACTGGATGCACGTATTATTCCTTTTCTTTGTCTGAAAACTGTACTGGAGTTAATATAGGTTTCATCATAGGGCAGCTGAAAGACGCTCCCTTTATAAATTAGTCTCCTAGTATCCCTTCTCCTGAGGCTGCAGACCTGTCCTTGGCTTCAAAGCCACTGCTACTCACCCAAGATAGTTCCACCCCAATTTCTTCTGGCCTGGCTCCTCTATTGCTGTTTCTCAAGCAAACTCAGTAAATCTCGGTCTGGGAGAGCTCCCCGCCCCTCATCTCTGCCCAGGCAGGCCTTACTGTTGGCATCTCAGCTGTCCTCTGTGGGGTGTTCATTCTGGGTGCTGCTCCCTGGGCTTTTCCTGCACTTTCTACCCACCTGGCTGCCATCTAGGGCTTCCTCTTCCTTTCTCCCCTATTCACTCTGGATTTCCTGTAGGCAGGGCTCAAGGCTCCTCCCCCTCCCCTCCCTCCCATTCCTCTCCCCCTCTGCAACATTCCTAGGACCCTGCAAAAGAAATGGACTCATTTTCAAAGATAACTAGTTTTCAGATGTCTGTGTCCCATGGAATCCGCTTGGTTTTCACCTCCGTTCACCAAGATCATCTCCTCGCCTCATTCCCAGGTGTGTCACAGAGTTACTGCCCTCACCACAAGGATGTGAAGGGCACTGCACACTTTGTCCCTAGACTGATCACTGATTCTCAGCACACAGCTCATGAAACGCAGGTCAACTGGACAGGAAATGGGGAATCAGGTGTATTTGCTCTGCTTACAAAACATGTCACTTCCATCAATCCGATATTTTTAATGAAGATTTTGAATAAGGTTCCCACACTCATGGTTGTGAATTTTGTGAAAGTTCAATTGACTGGAATTCTCTAGAGGAATGGGAACTTTCATTAAATCTTCCTGGTGAGTTTTCTAATGAAGGAAGAGATCTTTTCAATTTCTGTCCTTATCAGGGAAATATTTCTATATTTTATATATTTATATATTTATATTTTTCTACCGTCTTGGTTTATTAAACACAAGGAGATGTACAATATGGAAATTCTGTCAAACATCATCAGTATGATACACATTTTTATTACCCAGAGCTATTGGTGTAGTTGTGGACAAAGGGATCGGATTAAGTCTGTATCCATTCCCAGAAATGGTTTTCCTGGATGTTATATGTAACCATTTCCCCTCTTTCACAAAAGTGGTACAAAGAAAAACTCTCCCAGGGTTTAGCATGTGAGGTAGCTGGGTTTGTACTAATTGAGGCTTGATTTAAATTTTCAGTGAATCTGAAAAGCAAATGCAGGTTCCAGGTAACTCACAGAGGAGATTGACGCATGTGTGTGTGTGTGTGTGTGTGTGTGTGTGTGTGTGTGTGCACGTGCATGCATGCATGCATGTGTGCTTGTGTATTAAGTAATAATCTATACCCTTAATATCCCTAAAACTGACTCATAGTAGATTACAAGCAGCATGTTCCTAGAGTCGTTATAATAAAACTAAAAGAGACACATATTGCTAAAGAGGGAGCTAATTACATCAAAAACTAGGGATGAGATAATTACTATAATTACGATCAATTTAGCTTTTAGTTCTGGAAAATCAAGGCCAAAAGGGAAACATGTTGAATAGCTTAGTATCTGACAAAAAGATAACAGTACAGCTCAGAGTAGAATGATGACAAAAAAAGAATACTGGATTTGGGGTCAAAAATCTGAATTCTAGTCTGAAACTACTAGCTATCCAGCCCTAGAAAGTCATTTACCCTTGTTTTATCTAACTTTCCATTCTGAAATAAGAGCTTAGATTGGATTACCAATAAAAGATTTCTTTTTTCTGGAACTTTATGGAATTCAAAAGTCTCAAAATTATTTACATAAAGAAAAGATATGCAACAAATTAGTTATGCTAATTAATTACCAAGGACCATAGTCATGCTTGTTATTACCAAAGTTCTATCAAAATGGTAAACTATTTAGCATGAAGTAGAAATGAAACATTCATTATGAACCCAAAGTTCTATTGAAATGGTGAACTATTTATTGTGATGGGAAAATTAAACATTTATTGTGAACCCAATATATATTATTGGAGTGGGGGGACAGACTCTATATATTGATTTAAAAATCTCAATAATCACATTAGCCTGTTTACTAATTGCTTTTCCTCTTGTATTCTGTGCCTCCTGTTCAGGTACCTATTCCAAGACTTTACTGAAATTTCCTTAGTAATAAAGATGAAAGATCCTATAATACATAATAGAAGCTTAATTTGTGGGATGGACCGCATGGCAGTTGGGATGGTCATGGGAGTGGCTGGCACTATGGGTTTAGCAGCGATCATAGTCAATTGTGTGTTTCTTGAGCAAGCTGGCAGCTGAGGCCATTCTAATTCTGCAAGAAAACTCCGCCCTGGGCTCCCATTTCTGGAACATAATATCCAAGCAAAGCATTTCACTGGAGTACAGAGATTCTATTTGCAAACTTTGCAACATGACCACCCTATGGCTTCAGGAGTTTGGTGAAGGGAAATTTGGATCAGAAAAGGCTGTGTGTCCTGGGTGGCTGCAGAGAGAAGGTGAAGTGAAGAAAGACTTCAGTGACAGTCTGAGCACCCTGATCAGCTGGTGTCTCTACTGCTTTAAAGTCTGGGTGTTCCATGAAGGCCACTTCTGGTTCCTGTTCATCAATAGGCTTTAAAATGGCAAGGTAGAATTACCAACTATGTCTAAAGGACTGAAAAAACCTTGTATTCACAGTCTAATGGCCAGTCCAATGTGCAAAGCATTTGACCTACAGCTAACCTTCTGTTTCTGTTGCCCCGGAAACCTGGAAAGGGGAGGCTATCAGCTCTACTGGTAGACAGCATTACTTATGATCAATTGTACATGGACAAGTTGAACTGTAAGTACCAGAGGAAGATATGGTGCAGGTGACTGAGCACAGGCAACTCTAACTGGGCACGGTGTTCCTTGGGTTGTTGGGGGCTTGGAAGCCATGCCTCTGGTTCAGAGGCTTAGGGAAGCCAGTTCCACCCCACTGCAGGGGTCCTGTCTCCTTGCATCTGAGCTATCACTTTGCAGCAGAGGAGGGGATAAGAGGACTCCTGTGTGCTGTCAGGTGGGCTGTTGGACGACTCCTGCAGAGAGAGATATACTGGATAGTGTTGTCCTGCTGCTAACAGCTCCTGCTCTGTATCTTCAATGTACAGTTGATGCCAAGCATGAACCAATGTGAGACTGAACATTTGCTGATCTACAGGATACCCCTGCAGGTGTTTCTGAGCAGCTGTGAGGCTCCTGACCTTGGCCTACTTTCCAGAGCATCTCACCCTCCGAGGACATGGGGCAGAAGAAATGGGATGGTAGGGGAAGTTCTGAGTCTTTACTGGAGCAAGATTACTAGAATAGAAATAAGAAATGATAGCTATGCCCCAACACTGAATGGGGGCAGAAGAAAGAAGAAACTGGCTGGCCTGGGATGGTGTGATCAGCTTGGCAGACTACCAGATGAAAAAGGTCTGACCCTGGGTATCACTATGGCTGAACACATAGAAAAATAAAAATGTCATAATCCCACAAATTACACATACACACAAACTTTAAGTAAACTGCTGTATTTTATCACCTTTTACATATCCATGTGTGTGGGGAATGGGTGGGCCAATTTAATCAAATCTGGTTTTTAAAAAACTTAAAATAACATAGCTGACTTCTATTAAGACTGTTTTCCATGTTATTAAGAATTCTTTGAGATCTTTTTAAGAGATATAACTGATTTTATTTAATTATTTCTCTATTGTTTGATGATATAATCTGTCTTTTTTATAATATAAATAATATTTTTTGCTTCTTTGTACAAAAAGCTTTGCCTACACCTCTGATATCTTCCTAGGGTAAATTCCCATAAGGAAAACCTGAATCTTGCACATTTAGGGTAAAAAGTGTGGGTGAAGGATATGAATAGGTAGACAAAAGACCATGCAGAGTGTTTTTATTTAATGAGGTGTTTGTACAACTAATGGAAACTAATCTCTTAGAATGGTACTGTTTGATTATCAAATTATTTTTTTCTGGTACTGGGGATCGAACTCACGACCTTGTGCTTGCAACGCAGGCATGACACTACTGAGCTAAATCCTTGACCGTTTAATTATCAAATTATTAAAGACACCAAAAATGCTGCTCAATGCTGCTATGAATACAGTGTTCTCTCAGGATAGGTATAGGCTGCTGAATAGTCAGAGAAAGCAGCCAGAAAATCACACTGATAGAGACTTTTCCTGTGTGGATTATGAGCAGAAAGCTTGCTGGGGAGGTGGGAGGTGTGGTTGGCTGCGGGCGTGGAGCTACATGAGACAGGAGCAATGAGCTGGGCTGTTCGACTGCACAGCAGGGTGACCACAGTCAGCATACTTCATTGTTTTTTCCAAAATAGCTACAAGGGAAGATTTTGAATTCTCCCAACATAAAGAAGTGATAAATGTTTAAGGTGATGGATCCACTAATTACTCTGACTTGGACATCACACATTGTATACAGGTTTCAAAATATCATACTGTGCCCCATTAACATGTACAGTTATTGCAAGTCAAATAAAAATGAAATGTCACAAAGAAGAGAAAAGCAGAAAGAAAAAAGCTACAGAACAGAGTGTAAGTGGCCTTTGCAAACTATGTCCCATGTCTACAGAAATAAGAATGGAAAGCTTGGTTATCATAACTAAGAGGGCAAATATATATATGTGCGTATATGTATATATATAGCATAGATAACATATTTTATGTACAAATATGCACTACACACACACACTCACACACGCAGACACATGGACATGCTTTTTCTCATGGAAAATAGTGGTTGAAGTGGCTGGGAACCATCTTCAACTTCAGGACCTGGACATTCGATGTGTGGATTATGTAAGTGTTCATTTCCTATTCCTTGTATCTTGCCCATTCCCATCAAGTTTGTAGCTCTCCATAGAAAGTGGATGGATGGAGGGAAGCCAAAGCTTCTGATCATGACAGCTTTGAGGGGTGCCTGGTGATTCTTCTCCAGATTGGTGACATGGTTGTCAATGCCACACGTACCACATGGGCCTCTCCTGTGGGCCAGGCACCCTAAGTAGTGGGCGTGCCAGGTCTCATCTGATCTGATTCTGGGTGCATTCTGACAGGGTATTTCATATTTTCTAGTCCACCCACCAGCCTCAAATTGGTTGTTTACTTGGCTCTTGTCCAGGCAGCTGTGGGATATGGCAAAAATCACTTAATTGTGCCACTTTTTAAATTTTTTCATCCATGAAATGCAGGCAGTCACACCTGGGGCTATCAGGACGATGAATGGGGGTAATTTGTGGGGGAAATGCTCAAAGGTTATAAAATGCACTTAATGGAAACATATTATTATCACAACAAGCATCCTCAGCTTGGCCAGGCACCCTGCGAGGACAACAGGAACACACCCATCCCCACGAGGCTCTGATCAGCCTCCCCTTAATGCTTTCCTGTCTGTTCCTTCCCTAAAAAGCCCGGGTAATCTGTCACATCAAACCTCCATACCAGCAAAGTCGGTCAGGATTTAATGCCAAAGAATGAGAAAGTATTACCTAGTACTTCTCCCATCTCTCTTCCTTTCTAAATGTTAACCAAAACCAAGATGAAAAGTCCAAAAGCCACAGTCAAGCGCCTTCCATCACCATGGTTCCAAAGGTGAAGGAAAACCTGCCTTTTCAAAGCTGGCCACCCAGATATTTCAGCATCTTTCTTGCTTGCTTAACTCATACTGTGTATGTGTGTGTGTGTGTGTGTGTGTGTGTTGCTGGGGACTGAATCCCTGAGCCTTCACACAGCCACATCCCCACCCCCTTTTCATTGCTTATTTTGAGACAAGGTCTTCCTAAGTCACTCAATTGTCCAGGCTGGACTTGTACTTGTGATCCTCCTGCCTCAGTCTCCCAGAGTACTGGGATTACAGGCCGCTCCACCATACCTGGCTCAACTCACAATTTAAGCCAGGGAGTTCTACTGTGTTTATATTCAAAGCTGTGAGAAAGCCTTAAAATGAATGTATGCTTCTGAGCATCGCATAGCACGTGTTAAGCCCCATGTGAAGATGTGCAGTTGAATACATGGACTAAAGAAATTCACAGCGAAGAGATGTAGTACTGCTAACCCCCAGAGGATGCAGCAGCGGGCATGACATAAACACTTCTCTTCTGACCACCAAGAGGCCTGGCTAAACTTCCTGAGACCATCAGGTGGGTAAAATGCTGGGAGGAAGCGTGTAGCTGCCCCAGGGACTGATGACAGGACACACCTCTGGACCTCGTGTGGGTGCTGACAGGCAGGGCCACTCTGAGAAGTGGACCTGAGCTTTGATCTGAAGGTGACAGGGGCTGACAGGGGACAGAGGAGAGGGCAGCCCAAGGGAGATCTGCTGTTTCTGAGGGCCTGGGTAAGATGGGGACACTTGTGGAATGGAGTACTGAGAAGACATTTGTGGGTGAGGCTGGAGAAGGAAATGGATGGTCAACACAGGTTCCAGAGGCCACTCCAGTAACCCCATGCCTTGATCTGAGAACAAGAGGGTAACACCAGACGGTGCGGCAGCCATCACGGATGTAGGGTGATCTAAAAGAGAATTATGTGAAGGAAGGGCAGGGGAAAGGGGAAAAAATAAGAACCAAGATACAGCATGTAAAGGTACAAGTTTCCAATGATGAATGTAATTTTACTGTATACCTAAAAGAATTTAAGAGAAAAAAATAAAAGAGAATTATGGTTTGAATGGAGAAAGTCTTCTAAAGCCTCAGGCACTCATGGCAGGGCTTTGGGAAGGTGACTGGGTTACAAGGCCTCATAACTGACTTGCTGCAAGGAGCTGGGGCCTGGCTGGAAGAGGCAAGTTGCTGAGGGTGTGGCCCGGAAGAGTTTCTCTTCCTCCCTGGCTCTTCCTCCCTCTCTGCTTCCTGAGCAGCTCTTGTCTGCTTGGGTCAACCATGGGTTGAAGACATGAGCCAACATGAACCTCTTCTCCTTTAAGTTGTGTGTGTCTGGTATTTTGTCTCCACTGCATGTGAAGCAGAAAGCAAGAGATGTGGGGGAAAAGGATAGCAGTGGAATACCCAGACAGGGACAGGATGCAGTGAAGCGGATGAATACAAGAGCACAGAGCGGGTAGAAGCCAGGCTTGGTGCTACTCAGGTGAGTACTGGCTTCTGCTTTGCTTCTGGATGCCTTGGCGAACTACTTGGCTTGATTTCTACTCCCGTTTGCCTGATTGCAGATGTCCCTTCCCTGTGCCCTGTGGCTTGGGAGACTCTCTGCACACTGTCACCTTTTGCACTGACCTCCAGAATGGGTGTGTGGTGCAGGCAACCACAGTGACAGACACTCTGGGTGGGTTGGGGCTCTCAGCACATTGGATAGAGCCCCAGTGTTGACTGCCTCTTTCCTCTGGGCACAGTATAGTGAGGATCTAAGTTAGGGATCTTGGGGTGCTTGCCTTCTGGACTCACTCACAGAGGATCTCTACTGCAGTGGGGAAAAGCGGAGTGCTTTCAGAACGAGTCGGAGCTAAAGTGATGTTGCAGAGAAGAACAAGAGGGAGCAAGGAGGGGAGTGATCCCAGGTTGAGTGGTACCTGTGTACTGCTGCACCTGATGCCACACACACTTCTGCACACCCAAAGTAAGATGCTCCCTTTTTCATTTACTGTAGTTTAAGCTAGGATTCTGTCTTTTAATTGAAAAATCCTGATAAGTCTACATACTTCTTCTGTTAGTTGCATGTTTTCTAAGACGAGTGAGGTTAAACAAGCCCTACATATCTGAGCTCTTTAGCAAGAGGTAAATGAGCCCTACATATCCGAGCTCTTTAGCAAGGGTTGGGCCTTAGGCTGTCACGGAGGTCCCCAAACACCTTATTCTATTGTAGGCATGCAGCCAGAAGGCTTCACTATTCACAGGAAACAATTTTGAGATTTTATTGAAAAGAACCCAAATAGATGAGCAGAGTAGCACATGACAGTAATCCCAGCACTCTGGGAGGCTGAGGCAGGAGGATCATGAGTTCAAGCCCAGCCTAAGCAACACAGTGACTTAGCAAGACCCTACTTCAAACCAGAAACAAAGATCAGGGAGGAAGGGGATGTAGCTCAGTGCATAAGCCTTGGGTTCAATCGCAGGGCTGCAAAAAACAAAAAACAAAACAAAAACAGAAACCTTCCCCAAAACTACCCAAACACATTTTGCAACATGGCTTTAGAATGAGATTGAATCAGCTCCAGCAAATGACATGTGACAGCAACAAACCCACTGGACCATTGTCCTTTTTATTCCTTTTGTGCTTGAGAGCTGTAGGCCCAGCCTGAGTCTGAAGGCTTTGGAACTGAGCCCGTGGTCCCACTGGCCACTGTTCTCTGACCCGGGGGTAGGGCACTCATCATAGCTCCCTGACACTGGATGCTCTCAGGCTGTCTCCCTGGAAGGTGGGGTCTCAAAGGCAAAGGCCAGTTGGCTTTGTGCTCCAGATGTGCCTGTGGTGGAGCCTTGCAGGTCCTTGATGCAGGTCCTTTGTGGTTTCCCTGCATTCAAATACCAGTGAGCCTCAGAAGAATAAGCCCCTGTGTGTCAGGGGCTCTAACTGTGTACCAAGATATGCTTTCTGTATGTTTGTTTTTATCTTACACTCATCTCATATTTACTATTGATAAGGCATTGTTTTTAGTACTGATTGATATAATATCATGAGATGGGTATTTTCAGGGCTCTCATTTTAGGGCTGGGGTAAGACGGGCACAGTTGGAGTACACCTGCTAAGGAGCCAGGATTGCACCTAGAAGCCGACTTAGCAACCCATTATCTCAACACCTCAGAAAGCAAGATGCCCTTCCTATATCACAGAACCAGACTCAGGCTCAAAAGTGAAGGTGTGGCCCAAGGTCACCTTGCTAGGGAGTAGCAGAATCAGAAATGT
This sequence comes from Fukomys damarensis, assembly GCF_012274545.1. Classification (NCBI taxonomy): domain Eukaryota; kingdom Metazoa; phylum Chordata; class Mammalia; order Rodentia; family Bathyergidae; genus Fukomys; species Fukomys damarensis. Next base: position 85,918,138 of record NW_022900928.1, read on the forward strand.
ACATTGCCTGACCCATTATGTCAGTGGTTCTCCAGGGGTTCCGGGAGCAGCAGTGCTGGGAACTTGCCCCAATGCATATTCTCAAACCCTTCGAGTCACAAACCAGGGCTCAGCTGTGGGCAGGGCTCACACCCTTCCCCTTGACTGGACACAATGGAAGTTCACACCCCCAGCACTGACCTGGCTGCCTCTTCCAGCTGAAAATACCAGTTGGACACAACTCCAACTGTAAGAACAGCAGGACCACTGGCCACGGAGTCAGGGGCATGGGTCTGAGTGGAGATAAGGATACTCTGAAAGCCTGGAGAGAATCGACAGATTTACTGACTGGTGGAAAGTAGTGGGATGTGCTCTTATTGCACAAATCTTTTAAAATCACAGTTACATTCAGGCCTCATTAGTTGCCAAAACTCATCCTCTGACTCCACGGAAGTGAATGAATTTTCAGTATCTTCCTAAGGTGATAGAAAAATCAATTCTTTTCTTGGCACATTTCTGTTTTTTTTTTTGCACACAGTCCAAATATGAATGGCCTCTGGCTCCTGGTGAGGTGGAAATATATCTAGGGAAAGATGTTCGGTCTCCTGTGGGAGAGTCTGCTGGATCACAGGGCATGGGAAGCGGAATGGTGACCTGTCCAAGCACGCAGTGAAACCAACCATGTGGTCCTTTCCCTCCTGCAGCCTCAGGAGGCTGGTCCTGGACCTCACTCCCCTCTGAGATGAAGACATGAACCACCCATGTGAAGGGTGGGCAGGAAAATAGCCATCGAGTACCAAAGTCCCCCAACTCTGGCACAAACACTCAGGGGACATTTGCAGGCACACAGCTGGGACTGGCTCTGGCTACACTGTGAAGTCTCCAGAGGTGGCTGCACACTGCCTATCGGGTAAGTGACCTCTCCTTAGTGCTATCCACACACCCAGACAATATGTAGACAATAAAGGATAAGTGCACCAGTGATGATAGAGCCAGGCAATTCCCAAGAAAGATACAGGGTACTAACTGATAGAGAACAATCAGTTTACTATCAAATACATGCAAATTTAATCAGATATGGAATATAACTAAATATATACTGATTTCCACAGCAGTTCAGTTGGATTATATTAGCAAAGATTTTTTTTTTAAAAACCATAGAATTAGCCAGATTTCTCTGAAATGAATGTAGGCGCCCATGATGGCAAGCGGATGTAATCAAAAGGATGCTTAGGTGTTCGGGGCAAGTAGTTTGCAAACCTGCTTGAGAGCCTGATGAAGAGGGTGTGCCCACAGGATGTGCTTCGCTGAAACCCCTGAAGGAGCATCTTAATGCCAAAGGGGTTTCACAGTGCTGGTTGTCACACGGAATCTTGTAAGTAGCCCAGCTGTCCGATGGGAAGATGGTAATTACATTTTCATAAATTTATTGAATGAAATATTATGCAATTATTAAAATTACATTTACAGTAAGCATTTGATCATACAGAATGTGAATTGTATTACAGTGGGCCCAAAGGTTGGGGTGCAAAACTAATCCTAAGTTTAAAAGGGCATCTAGTTTTGGAAACAAGATGAAGATGTATTAAAATCTTAAGAGTAATTGTAGATCCCAGGTCTATCAATGCTATTATTAGATAGGGTTTTTCAGATTTTTTTTGTAATTTTTATTTCCTATGTTCTGTGGTATTTTTATAATGGAAAGAAAATGAATGATGAGAATTAATCAGATACTTCATATGCATTGGCATCATTCTTGGAATTGGGGTGAGACTGTGAGCCTGTACCAGTGATCATGAGCTCGCCCCTGTCCTGAGCCCTGTGCATGTCCACATGATAGGAAAGGGCCCCTGGACAACCATCTAGCACATCCTGTACTGTGGTGCTGACCCAAGGGCAGGGCTCTGAGACCTTCTCAGAACAGCTGGCTTTTGTCCTCTTGACTACTTTTAGGGTACTGGGTTTTGAATTCAGGATCACTGCATTGAGCTCCATCCCTAGTTTCCCTTTAATTTTTTTTTCCTTGAGATAGGATCTCACTAAGTTGCTAAATTCCCAGGTTAGGATTCAAATTATGAGCTTCCTGCCTCAGGTTTCCAGAGCCCCGAGCCTATGGCTTATGACAGAGACAGGGCACCTCTAACCTTCTTCTAATACCCTCAGCTGTGGCACAATTGGAAAAGGGTCTGCCTGAGGTCTCAGGAGTCACAGATTCCTTGGAGGAACTCTATCATCTGTCATCTAAGCGAGCGTGAGGGGTGAGGGGGGCATTTGCATGGGAAAGGGAGCCCCTGAGAAATGCCTCAGGACCACAGGGGGAGCACTAGGCTCTGGTCACTGGTCCCTGCCCTCCTCCCTCTCTTTCTGTGTCACCCTTTGTTCTCACTTGTTGCCAGGGTCCCTCATTGCCAGGGGACCAGGCTTGGCCCAGTTTGTACCCAGAAGCCAGAGCCACATGAACAGGAGCTCCTTTGGGCCAGGTAGGCCCAGGTCTAGCTCCTGTGGCCTGCTTCCAGGTTTGGAAGGCAGGGCTACGGCTCAGGTAGTGTGGGGCTCAGTGATGAGCCCGTGATGAGCCCATGCTGACTTGGCTGGGGTCTCAGGCTTAAGAGGGTCTGAAGTAGCTCATTGTCACACTGACTTCTGAGCTTGGGCCAGCTGCTCAGTGGCAGCACACAGGGTACCTTATGCCTACCTACTTATGCCAGCTACTTAGCCCCCTGGGTTCCCTTCCTCGGCACCCCCAATGTCCCCTCCCAACAGAGAACAGGTGATGCCCTGGCTATGTCATCCCTATGGCCTGTGGTGAGGACTGAACAATTCCATGGCCTTCTCACAGAGAAGATAAGATCTCAGCCCCTGTAGCCGTCATTGTTCCTCAGTTCACCTCATATCTCCCTAACTAGACCAAACATCCCTCTCCTTCAGGCCAGGGAAATGTGTGTATCTTCTCCTTCCTCTTGTGCCAAATGTGGTCACAGCTCTGGGCGTGTGGAGCTCACGGCATCAGTGTGGCTCCTCTGAGTTCTTGGCCCCTGGCCTGCAGCCCTCTCTAGCTCCTCACTATGGCTGCACCTCCTGGGGGGCAGGGACTGAACACTGCCGATCGTCCCAGGCCTCACGCGGCCCTACACAGCTCGACCCAGCTTGGATCACACACCAGGAGCCCTACAGAGGGCCTGGGGGCTGCTGGGTCTCGTGCTTCCTCCCTCTGGCCTCCCCGGTCTCCTTCTCACCCGTCCTTCAACATTGCCCCTTGACCACAGACACAGGGCCCCTATTAATGACAAAGCAGAGGACATGATCTTTCCAAGTCTTGTTCAAAGTGGTGAAGCTCACTGTTTAGGAGCAAATGGGGAATGGGTGAATTAACTCAACTCAGGAGATAAGATTTATATAGAGACCACACACACGTGTGTGAACATGTGTGTGCATGTGTGCACATGTATGAGAATGTGCATGTGGTACCTGCAAGAAGGGAGCAGAGCTCTCTCATGGGCAAGGGAACAAAGACAGGGCAGTGGCTCCAGGGCCAAGGAGCTGTCAGCAGGGCAAAGAGCCCTCCACAAGCCCTGGGTTGTCCTGAAGCATCCTGGAGGAGCCTTAGTCCCTGAGATTCTGGGACTGCTGGCCACCCCAAGGTGAGGTGGCCCCTGAAGTTGACAGTGAGGGCTCTGTGGGACCATCACAGGCCAGGAAGCTATCTTCATTTCTTGAGTCATGCATTAAAAGCTCGTACTGGTCAGTATTGAAAATTATGTATTTAAGCGCCAAATTCCTATATCTTCTTGTGTGCTTTATGGGCTAAATGTGTCTGGCCCCAAGCTCTTGTGTTCATATCCAGAGCCCAAGATGATGATGTTGGGGGCGATGAGGCCATGCAGGTGGAGCCCCCTGACTGGGGTTGGTGCCTTATGAAAGGAAACATGGGAACCTTGGCCTCTTCTGCCATGAGAGGACAGAGGACAGAGAAGGCAGAAAGCTGGCCCTCAGGGGCTTGCACACAAAATTTGCCAGAGCTTTGATGTTGGACTTCAGCCTCCAGAACTGTGAGGAATAAGTTTCTGTTCTTTATAAGTCATCCAGGCTCTCGAATTCTGTCTCCAAAGCCCAAAAGGACTGGCACCATTATACATGTCAAAATATATCCTTCCCATATCCCTGTGCATACGGGTCATGGTGATGCCTAAGTATTGTTCTTTGTGAGTCCCTGTCTTTGCTGAGGGTTAGATAGAAACTTCCAGGGCTTTGTGGATTCATGATCAGTCACATGACTGTGATATGCTTTATGACAGGTCCCTGTGCGGGAGCTGCAGGATCGGAGGGGTGGCTGGGGATGTGCCGGCTGTTTGAGGTCACATGTCAGTGTCTGCACCAATGAACAGATTCTGCATAAAGACAGATGCAGTTCTACCTCCCTCAGGAGCCAGGGCCTGCTGGCACTCAGAGATCATCTGGTCAGAAGAGACCCCAGCCTGTGAGCAGCACCAGGCAGGGGCCCCCTGCCCCGCTCCAAGGCTGGTGCAGCTGAATGAGGACAGCTTTGAGCTCAGCAGGGAGCATGCATGAAATATTTTAATATGCAGCCAACCTTCTGCTATGAGCTTGGTAATTAGCACTTCTGGAAAATTAGTTCACTCCAAAATTTAGGAAAAATGAAAATGTTAATTAATAAAACAAAAATTTCAAGCTCCTTATAATATCAGGAGACATTAAAGCTGCAGAGTATCTATCACTTGGTGCTATAAAAATGTAATTTGGAGGAGATGTAATGGAACCATCATCGGGAAGGGACTCTTTCATGGCCAGTTGAGCATTCGTGCCTCTCCCTTCTTGGAAACTAGTGCACAAATGCAACTGTATTGTGCAATTATGATTCATATTAAATTTAGATGCAATTGCCTTAAGAAAATCCTTTTGAGGGGAGCAAAATTACCACCCTTTAATCCTTAAAGTGACCCCTAATAAGGTAGAATGTAATTGTCAGTAGATAAATACAGAGGATAGAGGACAGTTTCAAACAGAAGAACCAAGGAAAATAAAAAAAAAAAAATTGAAGTTTTAACTAATGAAGCAGGTGAGTCTCTGCTTAGAATCTGGAGCCCTAGCTGAATTACGGAAATTATAATTGGTATACACAGATCCTCAAAGTAGTGAAGAAATGCCCCAACATCTTAGTGCTTCTTGACTCCAAATATTTGTGAAATGATTTCCCTTCTGACACAGGAAAATATATTATGCATATGAGGTTATTGTTTAAGAGAAAAAACCATTACCATCTGAGGACAGAAAGTGACAGTAATTCCCTGACTATGAACGATGACAAATAGCTATTATTTATTGACTGGATCATTTTTGCTTTATGTAATCACCATTGAGTGGTCTAATTATATGTATCACCTCAGGTTCACCAATAATCATGCAAAATATGTATCTTAATCATCCTTATTTTATGGATGAGGAAATCGACTCAGCAGGTTCAAGGTCAAAAGGGCTAATGATCTTGCTCCAAAGTTCATGGGATGGCATTCTGTAATTCTCTCATTGTTTGTGCAAAAATCATTACGCCTCTGGCCCAGATTCAAGATAACATTAGATTCTTTCTCAACATCATGGCCAATAAATATTTGCCACCGTAAGTAATGCTCCCTGTAAGTTACATCATTGAACTTTTATGGCATCCCTGGTGTCTTTTTCCCTTATTTATAGATGGGGAAACTGAGGCTCAGACGGTCATAAGCATCACCACTCCTGTGAGTGGCAGGACTGGGTGCCAGTCCGTCATGGGTGGATTCTAAACACTGAGTTCTTTCTGTAATAAAAATGCCATAGTCTGCTTTCCCACTAATCACCTATGTGATTGCAATATTTGAGTGCCACTGGAACTATTATTTGTTTTGCCCCCAGTCAATTTCCTTTTTATGTAAATAAGCTTTATTCATTAGGAAATGTTTTTATCACAACTATAGGGAGTTCCACTGTTCTTAGCAGTGGTAAGCATAAAATAAATAACCAAACCAAACCAAGGCTGTCACTAATTTTGTCCAAGTCTGTTTAAAGTCCTGGCCTAGGCTTAACCACTCCTTGTTAAAAAGGGAAATTAGTAAGAATTAGGAGATGCCAATGACTTAGTCCTTGCATGCAAGCCAGAGTCTGGAAGAGAACTGAAACTGAATAATGTCCTGTAACTGAAAACTGAGTAATACTTGTATTTTAATCTTCTGCAATACTCCCCCACATGACACCTAAAATTGTATCCCTGGCCAGATGAATGTCCCTCTTTTATTCTATAACTAAGGAATTCCACCTGGGTAGCATGGATGAAAACAATCTTTGCAAAGTGTTTGAATTGCATCAAAACACTTTAAAATTGCTTGTCACTGGAGCCCAAGAAAACAATCTTTTCTACCTGACAAAAATGATGCATCCTGCAGACAAACCTGGATAGTGTCTTAGCCTTTGCTTGAATCATTCAGGGTAAACTATGTAGGATGTCAGAGGCACTGGGGACTTTCCAGTAGGTGGTCCTCAAGGCAGAGCTGGCTTGGTACACAGAACTCAACACTTGTTAGAAAATGAGGCTTAGGATCATTACTATGGCAGTGAAGGAATTTAAGCAAATAAAACCATTTTTTTCCTATCCTCAACATATATTGAAAATCAAGATAAAATGGAAATACAGGCAGCTGGAAAGTTGAGACTTTCTGTAGGGTATGCATAAAGGTGACAGGAGAGAAAGATTTATCCTGCTCCTTCCACTGCATGATGGAGGCTCTGGGCTGGGGTCAGTGTTAGTTCCAGCTAATGGGATTGTCCCCTTCTTTCCATAGGAAGAGGCCATCCTATGTGGAAAGACAGCTTGCCTGGTCGCGAGCGCATGGGAGCCCATGGACACAGACCCCTTGTCTTTCTAGCTCAACATGGAAACAGTGACAGGCAGTCTGATGGGTTCTGCTGTCTACACAGGCAAGTCTTGGATGAGTCCCCCCAGGGCAGGGTCTGCTTTTCCAAAAGGCTTTGAACTACTCATCTGGGTTCTATCTACACCACTTCGACTCCAAATGGGAGGCTAACATTCATTTAAAAGCATTCTAACAATTCTTACCAGTGGTCCCTCTGGAAAAGAAAACAAAAACAACTAGGGATGGCTGTTTCTCAAACTAAATGATAATGACTTAGGAATCTGAGAACATGTGCCCTTTTAAAAGATTTTTAAATTTTACATGTTTATTTTGATGCAAATCTTCGAATTAAAATTACATATACTGGACCATGTGGATGGTTGGAAAATGAAGTCCCATTGTCTAATTTTAGTTCCCAAGTGTATGTTTATAAGCAGATCGGTGCCAACTGGTGCTATTTTAAATGTGGTGGGTGAGTAGAAAAAGAATAAAAGGAAACTTGAGTTGTCTATGATGTATGTCTTCCAAGCAAAGCAACAGTAACATCATACTAATTTGTTTCAAAGAAGGTTCCTCAATACATCAAATAAAGAGCAATCAGTGGTGCCACACCTGCCTTGCAAGCACTAAGGAGAAGAAGAGCAATCAAGGGAAGCAGTTCTGACACAGGACAGGAACAAGAATGGTCAGAGTAGCATCACCTTTCAATTACAGTACAGTTTCAGTATGTCAGCACTGTAAACCAGTGCTACTGTTTTAAAATTTGTTGATTTTGTAAACACCTTCAAATTAATTGGTAAATTATACTTTCCTTTTTAGTTATATACATAGGAGAAGAAGAGCAATCAAGGGAAGCAGTTCTGACACAGGACAGGAACAAGAATGGTCAGAGTAGCATCACCTTTCAATTACAGTACAGTTTCAGTATGTCAGCACTGTAAACCAGTGCTACTGTTTTAAAATTTGTTGATTTTGTAAACACCTTCAAATTAATTGGTAAATTATACTTTCCTTTTTAGTTATATACATTTATGTCTGCTTCTGTATTTATACTTGTTTAGTACTATTTTAATAAAATAATTTAAATAAAATTCAATAACATAATTTAACATATCAGAAGATCAGTTTCATTCATGAATGCAAATGCAAAAATGCCAAATAAGTAGTTTGAATATTCAGAAATGTGTTTGTAAGAAAAAAATGTATTACAACTAATTTGATCTATTTTAACAGAGTAAGGTTGGTTTGTATTGATTAATGCAGGATAACTTACTGACAGATTAGAGTTGAAAAATCACATGACCATCTCAATATAAAATTCAAAAACCATTCAAAATAAGGAAAAGCAGAACATAAAGCATAAGAGTAACAGTGACACAACAGAAATAGAAATGACCTTTCTTAGGCTGATCCAGGACATCTAACAAATAAGTCTAGATCAGTTTCACACTAAATGGTGAAGTTGAAAATATTTCTCTTAAGATGATATACAAGACAAGGATTGGATTCATGTAACATAGTGTGGGTGATGTTAGAGTGTACAGTGAGATAAGGAAAAGCAGCAGAGAGAAAGAAAAAGAAAGAAATCTCTCATTACTTGGAGAGGATATGACTGTCTCACTGACTAATCTAAAAGAAACCATAGACACAATATTAGAAGTAAATGAGTTTAGTAAGGCTCCTGGATATAAAATTAATAGAAAATGTCTAATGTAATTTTATTAGCTAGCAAACATAAATTAGAGAAAGTTACATTTTAGAAAATGAAACATACATAGTACCAAAATTATCCAAGGAATGCCTAAGAATAAATTTAAACCAAAGATATGTGAATAACTTATGAATAAATGTATAAAACATTAGTAAAAGGCACTTTTTAAAAGTAAAGAAACCAGGTGTGGTGTCACACTTGCAAGTGTGAGCCCAGCTTGAGTAACTTAATGAATTAGAGAAATCCTGTCTAAAAAAAAAAAAAAAAAAATTAAAGGGATAAAAGGGATGGGCATATAGTTTAGGGTGAAGCCTTGGGTAAGTTCAATAGCCAAAGTTTATAAATTCTCCCTCAATCATGCATAAATGTATTGTAATTCATACTAATTTCTCAGAAGTATTTTAAAAAAAACTGAGCAAACTTATTTTAAACTGTGTGTGTGCATTTGCATATATGAGCACAGAGGGCCAAAGACAGGCAAGATGCTCTCAGAAATGACAGATTTGGGGGACTCACTGCACCAGGCATCAGACTCATTGTAAAGTTATAGTAGTTAGTAATGTGTGGCATTGTTACTTTCATAGATAAAGGGCCAGAGGAACACATTGGACGTTCTGAAGCCAAACATATATATATATGTATATATACACACACATAAACACACACACTCAGAATTATATAATGATCAGAGATAAACCTGAAGATCAGAAAGACTTTTTTCAACAAATAGTTAAGGAAAATTGGTTGCTTTGATGGAGAAATAATGGTACGCTTCATACCATACCCGAAATCAATTTCAAGTGGATTAAGAACATAACTGTGAAAGACGAAGCTACAAAAATGTTAGAAGATAATATAAAAGAATATAATTATGCCTTCAAGGTAGGAAAGAACTTTTTAAAGAAGTCATAAAATTTAATCAGGCTGGGGATTTAGCTCAGTGGCACCATTTCTGCCATGCAAGTGCAAGGTTCTGAGTTCCATCCCTGGTGCCAGGAAAAAAAAAAAAAAAAAGAAAAAGAAAAAATTTGATGCCATGCAAGTGCAAGGTTCTGAGTTCCATCCCTGGTGCCAGGAAAAAAAAAAAAAAAAAAGAAGAAGTCATAAAATTTGAACCACAAATGTATATACTGAAGTTGAAATTAACATCTTTTAGTACCAAAAAACATTTTTTTTTTGGTTTTTTGAGACAGGGTCTCATTATGTAGTTGAGTCTGACCTGGAACTCACTATGTAGCCCAGGCTGGTCTCGAACTCCCAGCGATCCTCCTGCCTCAGCCTCCCGAGTGCTGGGATTACAGGTGTGCACCACCATGCCCGGCTTTAGTACCAAAATTATTTAAATTAAAGTGAAAAGACAAGCTGTAAAATGAGAGAAGATATTAGAAATAATATAACTGACAAAGACTTAGGAATCTATGATGTATAAAGAAATGATATATATCAATAGGAAAGTGACAACCTCCTGCAATACATCAAAAGGCATGAACAGGTGTTTTACAGAAGATGTAACACAAATGGGAAATGTACCTATGAAAAGGGGTTGAACCTCATTAGCAGTCAGATATATGCAAAGTAAGACCTTCAGAAACTAGCTTATATGTGCTGGAAACCATTAGAAAAATGGAGATAGCAATGCTGAAAATAGATTTTAAAAGGAAAACTAGAAATAATCAGCATATCCATGGACAGGAGACTGGATAAATGTATGGTAAAATCTGTGTGAGGGACAACCACACAGTATTAGAACAAGTACAGCTACATGTGGCAACGTCCATGATATCACACTCAAGGTTGAGTGCAAAAGTAAAGTAACAGGAGTGTACATGTCATATGGTAATAGTTACAGAAGTTAAAAATATGGATGATATATTGCTTAGGGATTCATAAATGTGGTAAAGCTATTTTTATGAACCAGTGGGGAAGCACAGAGAAAATTGATGTGATGCAGGAGGAATATGAGTAGGGTGGCCTTCTGAGCTCTGCCGAGCTTGTTCTGAATTTCATGCTGAGGGGAGGTCATATGAATGTACAGTTATTCATATTTATAAAATAGTTTGTGAATATGTAAAAATGCACCTGAAATTAATAAAAAACAGTGAAATGTAGTGAATAATGTTTAGGTCCTTTTGAGGAAGGAGATGCACAAAGCTTCATTTACTTAATTGCCTTCTAAAGGGCTGTGTTGCAATCCTGCCTTGGACTAATGATTGCATCAGGAGAAATGCTTTGTTCCATTTGGGGCTTGATGTCTGCTCTGGGGTTGGACAAATCATTTATGGAGCCTGCAAAGATGTCAGATAGAAATATCAGTTGGGTCAATATTTCATTTACTCTTAGAATGCTCAGTAGGGAGAAAGATAAGGGTATTAGATTAATTGTACCAGACACTATATCAGGAGACAGCCAGTTTCTGCATATTGGCGGAAAAAGTTCCTATGGATGGCCTTAAATACAAATACCACCATTTACTGTAATAATAACAAAGCTTCATATTTACAGGGCGTTTGAAAGATTTTCAAAGAATTCATAGACATTAACTCATTTGGTCTTAAGTCATTCTGGACACTGAACACAGACTGGTGCTTGATGCCAGAGAAGAGACCAAGACGGTAGCATTTGGGTCTCAATTCCAATACCATCACCAGGTGACACTGGGAAAAATGAATCCACTTTCTGAACCTCTGTTTTTTCATCACTGAATGGAGATTTTTGTGAGCAAAAAGACAATACACACAAAAATATCTAGCCCGATGATCAGAACATCCTATGTCCTGCATAAAGAATCCCCATCATTAGTTCTACCCTACACAGCCACACAGGAAGACACCCTGTCTGAAATCCTGCAGTTCTGTTGTCATAGGCTGCCACTTCAGTGTACTTCATTGCTTATGGATTTGATGGACGAAAATCATACTGAAACAATTGATACTGCATAAAACATCAACCACTACAGGCAATGACGTCTCACTCAGTGTCTTCCTCATTGCTGAGACAAAATACTGGATACCCAAAGTTAAAGGAGAAAGGTTTATTTGGTACAGTTTGTAGTTTCAGTCCATAGTTGGGTGGTTCCAAGGGAGGGCAGCATGGCAGAGGGGCCTTGCAGAGGAGAAATAGTCCATGGCAAAGCAGGCAGCCAGAAGGCAGATGGCAGAATGGTAGCAAGTAACAAGAGAGCAACGAGTGACCAGCAATAAGCAGGGACACTTTTTCTGTCCTTTATATTTTATCCAGGGTACCCTCCCTTAGGTTGGGTAGCACCCACACCCCGGGTGGGGCATCCTTAATCCTATCCAGACTTGTGCCAAACAAATCAATTGATTCATTTAGCAAACACACGCCCTTAATCCCAGCATCACACACACTAAATTCAGCCACCTTTGAAAAAGCACCACCTATGACTACATGAGGATCTTTGTGGGGGAGCATCTAGACACAAGTCAGAAAACCCAAGGCTGAAGAAAGAGAAAACAAAACATTTTTGTAACATCCTGATCTTAACTTTAAACTGCGCACATGGATTGGGTGGGACCCACATCAAATGCAGCATGGTTGGACCTGCCTGGTTGTGCCTTTTGACAGCAGGAAGCACAGCTGCCCTTTTGAAGTAAGAGTTTCCTTGGGAATGCTTGAGAACTGGTAGTTTTATAGGTAACACATGCCTTGTTACTGACTTGATGATTATTAAAGCATAATCTCACATATTCTTTCTTGTCATATGTTGCAGTTGTTGCTGAGAAGCTTCTAAGTTTATTAAAGATGCTGCCCCATTCTAGTCTTGTCTATAGTCATTCAAACCAGTGATGCTCAACTGTGACTGTAGACCAGAAGCACCCAGGGGACTTTCAGGTATCCTGGTGTCCAAGCGCCTCCCAGGTCCAAGTGAACCAGACCTCTGGGAATGGAGCCAAAGTACAGATAGGAAAGCTGAAGAGCTGCTCAGTTAGGAACGCTTAGTCCAAGCAGTCATCTGCCACCATAAGCTTTTTGCTTCACAGAGTGTGTGCCATGCTGTTGAACTCCTGGCTAGTTAAATTTTAGGGTTATTGAATGAAAGGATTTACAGACTCTGCCACCTTGTTGGGAAATTGTGAATACATTGGCACATTGTTTAATGATGCAGGAGGCAGAAGGCTGGCTGAGCAGCTGCTTACCAGGCTGGCTCTGCTATTACACAGATTTACTGTTCAGATATGACTCACTAGGGATGGGGGCAATGGCATAGTCTGTGTTGACTATGATATGTCCTCTTATGCTTTATAAGCCCGGAATAGACATTTTACTTTTCCACTGACCACTTAATTTATTCTTTTACTATTTTAAATCTTTAGGTTGGGAGATGTTGGAGTCAACTCATCTTGTAACGCAGGAATACATGAGAAATGCAGAAGGCAGAAGTGACTAAGCAAGCTCATCATGAACTTCTGGTGATTAGCTCTAGAGGAAGTAGACTTCCGAGGACTTCCTAGATGACTAAGTTCTATTAAAAAGTCACATCTCTCAGCTAATCTTTAACAATGTAAGTTTGTATGGAAAAATTAGCTTAATTAAATAAATACATGCCTATGCAATAATAATTTTTAAAAATAATATGCAGGGCACTGGGATAAGGCTGAGCTTGAATTTAACATGATGTCATGAACAATTATGCCTCATTTTGAGGCAGAAAAAATAAGATTTAAGGGAGGTATATAATAAATTATAGCCTAAAATGGATAAGTTAACTTCTGAAAGGTTAAAAAAAATCACAAATAAGTCTTCTTTGTGCTTATATTAGAAAAAGTGATTGCTTTTTATTTTGGGTAAATAATCTGCCTTAATTGACTAAGTCATGCACTCAGCTTTTAAATACTTAGTCATGGTTGCTAATAGTAAGGTGTATACCAAGGGAATAAGAATGTCTTTATTAATGGGAGAAGGTATCTGCTCTTATGGAATATGAAGTTGGCTGGGGAAATAAATAAGTAGTTAGACACAAAAGCACCGTATGCTAAGTGTGTTAATAATGGCAATGGCACCAGCCATGGGGGACACAGTAGAAGGTCTTGAACCCAGTCTTAGGGAGGCTGAAGTTGGGGTGAGTGAATGGGGACTCAGAGTGCTGAAGGAACAGGCAGCACACAGATCATGAGGTGAGAGAAGGTCTGGGATGTTTGAGGATCTGTATATGGTTCATTACGGCACACAACCTGGAAGGGGCAGTCGGCCCAGAAGTTAGAGAACATCTGGGGTGAGGTTGGTGGGAAGTGGTCCTGAAAGTAAGTTAAGGAGTTTGGATTTTACCCTAAAGGCAATGCAAAACAATGGCAGGATTTTATATATCACATGAAAATATGTGACCCTATTTTCACTTAAAGATTATTCAGTTAATTTAGGGGTAAATTTGGGGTGGGGAAACAAAGCAGGCAGCTTATAGGAACCTAGGTGTGAAGTGATGGTGGGAATAGGGGGATAAACTTTATTAATAACAAAAGGCAGGCTTTGTAGGACTTGTTGGTGAGGACCGGTTTGGGGTGAGGAAGGTAGATTAACTCCAGACTGCTGGGTTTCCTGCTTAGCAAACTGAAGGGGTGGTCATGCCATGCACCGAGGAGTGATTATTGCAAGAAGAGGCACAGAAAGTTTAGTGAAAACAGTGGTGCATCCAGACTAAGATGAGCTCGGCCTGGTGCTCCTGAGGTGCCCAGGTGGAGATGTGTAGGGCAGGAGCCTAGGAGAGACTGAAGCTGAAGGGTGCAGATGGCCTAGTCCACTCACCAACATGCACAATTTACACTATTTAAGTGAGCACTGAATATGGAAATTAAAACAATTTCTACTTCTTGTGACCAGAAAAGCCATTATAGTAAAAACTAAAACCATTCAGATAAATTATCTGGCTCAAGAAACCAGAGTTCTTTCTTTCTTATCACTCACAATCTGAATTACTGAGTTAATTAACCATCAGATGAGCCGTTGAATCTTAAGTCTTTTAGGTTATGATATCAAGTTTCTTCATTTCTATGGATTTTGGAATTTATGCCCGTAAATCTAACATTAAATTTTACTTTCACTACTGGATATCACTCATTTAACAAGTATTTGTTGGGAACCTATATTCTGCTCAATACCGAGCAACGGGCCATGGAAGATAAAAACATAATGGAACACATTCTTTGTCCTTGAGCAGCTAACATTTAGTTTGGGAAATAAGGTTATTCAAAAGTGAAAGAGTTGAATAATACTTTTACAAAGAAGCATAAGATTAACTACTACAATAAATGGGACTGACAGTCTTTCAGCGCTTTAGACGAAGAAAAGGTCATGGCTATCCTATGCAGATGAGGGGAAGGAACCGTTATGTTGATATTTTCCAATTGTAAAACATTTTAGGAATTATTATGTTCCCTCTACCCAAATGGATGAAGTTCACAAAAACTCATTATGTGCACTAAGGAGACTTCTGAGCAGCACAGAGAGCCAGCCTCACCTCTCCAGCCCAGGCCGCAGGAAACATCTCTAAGCATCCAGAACATACACCATCCAAGGCTGCATGTATAACTGTAGCCCCACTCTTCATCTAGATGCTGAAAAAGGCTATTTTAATTTATAACTGCCTCGCTACATTACCTCAAGACTCTATCACTAAGTGCACTCTTCCTTAGTGTAAGGCTTTGGTCCTGCTTATAAATTCTCTTTGATAGATTACTTAGAAATTCTCTAACCTAATACTGCCAAGCCTGATGTAGGGCTCCTGTCTAAATTTGATTCTTTGTAAGAAATAATACTCTGTTTTAGTCTCAGTTGCATTAAGGAAGCTGTGATGGAGCTAAGGAAGGGAACATGGTTTGCTAGACCGTCGTGGGTAAGTAGGTTGGACTGTTTTCAAACCCTAAAAACATCTTTTACTTAAGTCTGCTGTGGATGAAAGTGGAGCTGCTTTACCTTGTTTACTTATCAGTTTTTGGAGGTAATATGTTTGAAATATACAATGCACAGATGTTGATTAATCTTCATTATCAGCTTTTCTGGCTTAAAAGAGTCCTGGAGAGGTCATCAGATTGGGATGGCCCTAATCTCATCAATGGGTTAATCCATTGATGAATTCACAGCTGGATGGGCTAATAAGAGGAGGGGTCTATCTGGAACAAGTGGGCCAGGGAGTCATGACCTTGGGGATTATGTCTGGTCCCTGGCCCCTTCCTCTCTGGCTCTCTCTTTTCTCTGCTTCCCAGATGCCATGAGTTGAGTAGTTTTCTTATGCCACGCCCTTCTGCCTTGATGTTTCTATCTTAGAGTTAGCTGACTATGCACTGAAACTCTAAAATTATGAGCAAAAATAAAGCACTCCTTTAAGTTTTAGATGTCTGGTATTTTGTCCTGGCAATGGGAATGCTGACTAATACATATTATTATTGACCAAAGTGACCTTGTACATATATATATGTGCATGTGTGTGTATTTATCTCATGAGAAATAAAAGGAAGATTATGAAAACAACTTCAGGGTCTGAAAAATTGTTGTGAGGGGATTAAACTGCATGCCATAGTATAGTGAATTGAACATTACATAGAAGTCTGTGTACTAATATGGAAATTGAGATTATAGTAACTAGTTACTCTACAGACACTCAAGTCATTATTCATCTTTCCGAAGGCACTATATATTTATATATATTATATATACATATGTGTGTATATATGTATGTGTGTGTATACATACATATTTACCTGTACCTGTGTGTGCACACACATACGTATATATGTACAGGTAAATATGCATGTATACACACATATACAAGTATACATGTATGTATATATTCATGCATATGTGTATATGTGTGTATATGTATATATATAGATAAAACTATGATATGTAGATTAATTGAAAAAGAGTGAGTCCAGGAAAATCCCTCTGAAGAGCGTGTACCAGAGCTGGCAATAGCTTTGACTCCCACAGTGCTAAAGGACTTGTGATTTCCCCAAGGGTAAGAGCTGGCCCCTTCATATTCACATTCCCTTTAAAAAGTACCTAACATTTCACTTAAAATCACCAGAGCACATATTTCCTAAGTAGAATTCCTAAGCCTCCCGTGTGCCAAACAATTTTCCTCTCCTCTTAATTTCTACATGAATACATAAGGTTGTGGTATCCAATAAACTTTTAGAAGTAGGAAAATGTCCATAATCTGGCTAAGTATAATAATTATTTTGACTAATACATTGCTTTCCAATCCTTTTCTAGAGGCAAATAGCTTATTTGGAATCCTAAAATTACTTAACATAGGTACCATATTCCTGTCTAGTCTTCTTACTTATATATTTGAAGGGGCATTTTACAAATTTATTTTTAATTGACAAACATTTACACACTTAGAGAGGATGTGATGTACTTATACATGTATATACATTGTGTCATGTTGAAATCAGGGCAAGCATATCGATCTTAAATATTTATCATTCTTTTTTTGGTGAAAATACTAAAAATCCTTTCTTCTAGCTTTTTAAAAATTATATAGCACATTACTGTTAGCCACAGAGTAGAATACCAGAACTTCCTTCTCATATTTGACTGTATCTTGATACCTGCTGACCTCTCTTTCTCCTTCCGTCCCTCTCCACTGCTTCCTTCAGTGTGTAGTAGGGACCATCATTCTCCTGACTTCTATGAGATCAACCTTTTTAGATGCCACACAGGACAGAATCATGCAGCCCTGTGTCTTTCTGTGACTGGCTTATTTCATTTAACATGTCTTCCAGTTCCATCCACATGGTTTCAAGTGACAGGATTTCATTCTTTTTTCTCAGCTGGATAGCACTCTACTGTGTATCTGCTCCACATTCCTTTATCCGTCCACCCATCAGTGAATGTTTAGGTGGACTGCATTTCTTGGCTGTGGTGTATAGTGCTACATTAAGCATGGAAACCTAGATGTCTCATCAATATATTGATTTTATTTCCTTTGGACAGATAGCCAGGGGTGGGATTGCTGGCTTGTACGATAACTTTTTTTTTAATTCTGAAGAAGCTCCATAGTGTTTTCCATAATGCAGCACTAATTTACATTCCTACCAGTGGGTTACATGGTTCCCTTTTCTCCACACTTTGACTACCTTTCATCTTTTTCACAATGCTGCAGTGAGGTGATATCTTATTGTGGTTTTGATTTGCATTCTGCCAAAGATCAGTGATACTGAGCATTTTTTAATATATCCATTGGCCATGTGCAAATCTTTGGAGACATGTCTATGTCGATCTGTTGCCCATTTTGTAATCAGATTATTTGCTTTTTGCTATTGAGTTCCTTCTATGATCTGGGTATGAGTCCCTTCTCGGATGCATAGGTTATAAATATTTTCTCCCACTAGGTAAGTTGTCTCTTCTAATCATAACTTTTAATGGTTGTGCAATTGCTCTTCCTGTCAGTGTACCATAACTTACCAAATTGCTCTTCTGTAAACACTTATCATATTTCCAGCTTTGAAAATTGTTATGTATAACAGTGATATGAATGTGTTTGTTTATGTAGCATTCAGTTTCTTTTGAAAAGAGATTTCTGAGCTAAGCTAGAAATGTCTCTCTGATTCCTACTGCACATTTTCATAATTATTTTTTGAGGTACTAGGGATTGAATGCAGGGCATTCACATGGGGGTATACTCCCTTCCCTATGTATTTAATTAAACAAGCTCACACTATGTTTCCTAGGCTGGCCTCAAACTTGCAATTCTCCTGCCTCAGTCTTCAGAGTTTCTGAGACTGCAGCATGTGCCATTGCTCCCAACTTCATACTGCTTTAAGAATGCAGTTTCTCTTGTGTCCCTCCCCTCTATTCACCCATCATGACAAAAGTTCAAAAACTCTCCATTGCATCATGATTTACTGTTTACATTTTTAATCTCCCTTCCACCACAATTCCACAATTATTTATCTGAGGGTTGAAATCCCTGTATCCTCAGTGAGCGTGTTGATAGCAGGAAAGAGCTACTAGGATACTTTTCTAATTCTCTACTTCCCTAACTGTGACCATCCAGTAGCTGTTACATAACCCCTTCCCATCAGGTTAATTACCAAACACTCGCTTATTGACTAAGTGCAAGTGAATATTAAAGAGATTTAGCCCACACTGCCATGCAGTATGACACAGTGCGTTCAGTTTGATGGGGACCCTCAGTAGAGCTAGTAAATCACTCACCAAACTGTCTCCATCCATTATTTGAGAATACATAAGGCGATTTCCCTCCCTACAATATTAATTTCTTGGCTACTGTCACAGACTTCAGTGCCCGTGATAAATGTTTTTACAATGAATACCAAATTAACCCCAACTGATTAGAGGCCTTTGTAAGTTATTAATGGGATGTCACTTCAGTCTGGTCCTCTCCGTGTACGTGACATTTCATTAAATACTCTCCTCTTGTGGGGAAGATCCATCTTTCTCCCCTCGCTGGCTTTGTCAACTACAATAAAATGCTCCCTGCTCTTTCTGTCACCTGCTGTGGACCTAATCCATGGAGGACTTCTTGGCCCACTGGTGGCTGCCTCATAAGGAGGACTGCAGTCTAATGTGCTCTTGGAGCAGGGTGTCTTGGCTCATGGGAGCAGAGGACAATGAGCTTTTTATGAAAGACACACTTTCTGTCCAGGAGGTACTGCTGTGTAGCATCAGAGCAGGGGACTCAGTGTCACTTGCTAATGGCTTTTCTAAGGGCACAGACACTGGCCAACTTACGGGGAGCTAAAGACTTTGAACAACAGAACCCAATTGTCTTAGTTACCTTTTCTCCTTGTTGAGACAAAATATCCAACACCCAAAGTTAAAGGAGGAAAGGTTTTTTTCAGATCTCAGTTTGTAATGATTTCGGTCCGTAGTCAGCTGGCTCTGAGGCAGAGTGCTGTGGCAGAAGGGCATCACATAGGAGAAATAGCCCATGGCAAAGCAGGGCAGGCAGAAAGCAGCAAAGGATTGAAGCAGCACGCAACAGCCACAGCCCTCTTTCTGCACCTTATATTCCATTCAGGCTACCCACTCTTAGGACAGGTAGCACTTACACCCAGTGTGGGGCAGCCTTAATCCTTAATTTCAGCATCACACACCCTAGATCCAGCCACCTCTGTAAAGCCCCACCTATGACTGCATGAGGCTCGAGAGGGACATCTAGATACAAGCCAAAACATTGATGGTATGTTTTCTCCCAGAGCTGGAGGGTGGCAAGAAATGAGGCTGCCCAGACACCTGGGGTGATGACAGACAACTGGGGCCATGTCACTGAGACCACTGATGCTGGCTGAGGGGTCTTCTGTCTCGTGCCCCCTTCTGACACATGCAAACCTTCCCATTGATGAAACATTTGTTTCCTTTCATTCTCTGCACCATGGGTATTCAAATAGCAACAGCAGTGACAAACAGCCAAGCCATCTCTTGCTCTGTAGGTGCTTTACCCTGGGGTTCATGTGGGTACTATAAGTAGATTAACCTCAGCCATGCAGTAGCTCCACAGGTAGGCTCTACTGTCCCCATTTTATAGATGAGGAAATTGAGGCTTTATAAGCTGCTTCTGGTGGCACTTGGCCTGTCTCGGGGCAGATGTGTTGCCACCCAATGGGTCTCACTCTGGAGTTGGGTGGCCTTCCTGGAGGCAGAAAGTGGATGCATTCAGTTCTCAGACTGTTTCTCCTGCCTGCTGCTCAAGCAACCTGCACCGAGTATCTCATGCTCAACAACTGACATTTTGGGAGCCTGGCTGTCCTAGCTTCAATGGAATTTCTTGTGAATCTGTGTGGTACTGCACCTTGTACAACCTAGGAAAGTTTTTGAATAGACTATTTAAAAAAATATTCAAAGCAGAAATCTGAATAGCATGTGGTGACCTGGTGTGGGTGCTGCAAGTCTGCAGCCTGATTCTTCTGACCCTTCTCTGATTCAGAGAAAGAGGAGTGAACCTGCATCTGGGAAGAGGAGGGCTGAGTGCCATTGCTCACAGTGGGTAAGGGAAACCAGGCATTGGCTCTCTAGCCACTGACAACACAGAAGGGAAAGGAACCATCTTCATGTCAGTTCCCTTGGAAAGAATTCTGTCCTTAAAGAGCCATGGGGCCTGTAACAGACCCAAGGGACAGGACTTGGTGTAGGTGAGAAAGGCTTGGAGCACCAGGCAGCAGGCAATAGGTGTGGGCTGGAGAGGGTCGCCTAGAATTCCTGGTGGCCCAGGTAGGCACAGGGAGGATGCTGGACCTCTCCTGTCAGTGGAGACAGCTGGAAGAGCTGGGTTGAGCCCAGGGTGGCACATCCCCCAGGGGGAGGAGAGATGGTGGGGCAGCTGTGTGGAGGGCTGTGTGATGGCAGCATCACTCATTCCATCAAAACTGGGGGATTCGTGGGCTGGGGATTTAGCTCAGTGGTGCCACCACCTGCCTCACAAGCACAAGGACCCAGTTCGATCCCCGGTACCAAAACAAACAAACAAACAAACAAAACAAAAAAACAAACAAGACTGGAGAGGAGATTATCACACCTAGAGCAATGCCCATCTCCCAGAGCCCTGCTACAGACAGGTTAGTGTGGGTGCAGAATAGGGAGGGAAGATCTGGGACTGTTGTTTGGGGATGATTATGCCAGAGAGCAAGGTGACAGGAAGGGAGGATGTGAATGTGGCGGTCCAGCTGCAGCAATTCCTGACCCCAACCATCAGTCCAGAGAGCTCCTGGGGCTGGGGGTCACTGGGGAATTGAGTCAGCCCGTCCAGACCTTGCTAAGAGAGCTGGAGTCTGGTCTTGACCGTGCTGATGAAATGAGCCTTCCCAATTCTCCCTTAAGAATATTTATACCCATGATCTCTCTTGGAAAACCAGATGAAGGGGAAAAGAGCCAGAGAATCAAGGAAGTTCTTAAAGTCTAGCTGAAATCCTTTGATTGTGGGGATAAACTTAACTGTAGTCTCCTGTCTCAGAGCAGTCACTCACTGGTGTCCCCTGCACCTGCAAGCATGGGGTGATCACGAGCGGTGTCCTCTCTTCAGCTGGGCAGCAGGGCCTCCTCCCTGCCATCACTCTGGGGCACTTTCTCCGAGGACAGTTCCACCCTAGCTTGGCCAACTCCTCTCCTTGCTCTTCATTTTCCACGTGCTAAGCTGTGGAAGATTTCCCAAAGGGCTCACTAAATATGCTTTTCAAACTGCTCATTTATCACTATCACGGTAGCAAGCCAAGAAAAGAGCGATCATTCCCTCTGTCTTGGAGCCTCTGAACATCCCAGCGGCCACCACCCATGCATTCTTAATGTTGTCTAATGCTTCACAGCCTGATCTGCAAAAATTTCTACTCTTCTTGTTTCCAGAGAAAGAAATATTATATAACGAGTTCACATAGGCTCCTTACAGTTATAGATTGACCTGCTAAGGCGTGGAAGTGGCTTTCACTCCAGGTGTGGGACCTAAGACCAAAGACAACCACAGCAGCAGCTGCTCATTTTGTTGGTCCCCAGCAATAAGGACAAATAAGGAAATGAAAGGAGATTTCCTAAGTGAAATAAATAAGTCACACATATGCAAATACTGAATAGTTTCTCTGGTGTGAAAAACTATAATAGTACACAAGATCCTAATGAGATAATTAACAATGTGAAGTAGGAAGAAAAGGGCTAAAGGTATAGGGAAAGTGGGAAGGGTAGGGGAAAGGGAATAAGGGGAAAGAAAAAATATGAGAAAATGAAAAAATGGAAATGAAGTTTTTATAAATAGGGAGGGGAGGAGGGGGTGAAGGGAGGGCAGGGACAAGGGGAAAAAATGAGAACCAAGACCTGTCATGTAAAGGTGCAAGATCCCAATGATGAAAGTAACTGTGCTGTATACCTAAAATGTACCAATAAACTCAATAAAAAGAAAAAAGAAAAAGAAAGGAGATTGCTAAACCAAATGATTTTGTCATATTCTAGGTAAGCAGAGACAGCACCTCAGAGAAACAGCTGACCACATATGGGAAGCAGGACTTCCTGAGACCAAAGCAGAGAATGCCGGAGGGTCTGCAGTACAGGCAGAGATTCAGCTGAAGAGGAGGAGATAAAGGAAGCTACAGTATAGAAGTGACTGTTTCGGATGCAAATCTCTGTGTTTTGGGCCTCTCCCTGACGGAGAGGTGGAGCAGGGCAGAGATGCTGGCACAGATTTCCTCATTTGACCCTTTTTAATCTGGCCAAACCCACCTTCCTCTTCCTAGGCTTGATCCCTAGTGAATGTTTTGGAAAGAGCCTGGGTGCTCACGGGGAGCAGCTGCCACCACCAACCAGTGGCAGGGCAGAAGCTGATGCTGGTAGAACAAGGCCAGCTGGCGCTTTCTCCTTGTTTCCAGAGAAGCTGGTGCCACCAGGCAAGACCCATGCCCATGTGAGCTGGAGGTCAAATAAAGCTCACTCCAAGGGGTGTGGGCACTCTTGAGCCCTACATAGAAGCATGGCAAGAGATCCCCTTTGTAGGCTACTGGTGCTATACGCGGTTGTCTTCTGGTGACTCGGGGCTCGGTCCCTGGTGAATAATAGGTGAGCCGCAGCTGAATCCATGGCTTCCGAAGGGGAATTACTCACTTTATCTGACTCATTATCCTCGGGCAGATTTCCTTTAGGAAGCAATATTTGCTTTTTAAAATAAAATGGCAATGAGGGATTTGTTGCTCACCCATCACAATAAATCGGTGTTTGCAAGGCTGATCATGGCTGCTGCTTTCCTCTGCCATCAGAGCAGGCTCCGGAGCACCTGGCATCAGGTGATGTCCTGGGGCTCAGGCCTTGCCAGCCAAGGACACCCAAGAGCATGCTGATCACCTAAAATAGGAGCCAGCAAATTTCAGTCCCCAGGCCGGTCCACCCGTGTTTGTGAATAAGGTTTTTGGGGGACACAACCATGCCGTTTGTTTCTGCATTGTCCACATCTGCCTCTGTGCTACACAGCAAAGAGAACTAATTGTGACAGAAGCAGTAAGATCTATAAAACCTAAAATAAAATACTGCCACTTGTTCTTTTATGGAACAAGTTTCCAACCCCTGTTCCAACATAGCTTTCTCAACCATAAGTTATATTGCTTCTTATATGCAGTACAAGAAATATAATAAACCCCCAAAGTCCATATAAGTTTAAAAAAATATTCCAGGAGTCGATCAGCATCTTTGGTGCTAAACTCAAATATCAGCAATTAGTAATTAACTGAAAATTCACACAGAAAGGAAGTGAAATCTCACGGGCAGACACATATTCATGGATTCTGGCTATTTACCTCCCTCCAATTATTTCATGCTGAAGTGGTTTAGCACTACAAGAATATGTTAAGCAATTAATTAACTAGTCTGTTTATGCATGCATTTTTTACTTCAACAAATACTTGGTGAGCCGCAGGCACTGGGCCAACCCTGTAGAAGATAGGGAACAAGACTGACTGCTTGGACTAGAGAGGAGAGGCACTTGTCTGCACACCACATGTGACCAAAGGTCACACAATGAGATGTGGACACCAAGGAGGACTGCCTGATAGACTGTGTGTGTTGTAGTAGAGGTGTCTAGGAAGCTTTCTTAGGGAAGCTTCTTATTTTGTTTCGATGCTACTTATTCTTTAAGAGGTTGAATATGATGACTTCGATAGTAATTTATCTTTACCTCTGTCCCCAAGGAAGCATGACATATGTGAGAAAAACAGTTGTCTATGAAGTGGCAGGGAAGGTGTTGTCCTAACAGGAAGCCTAGGGAGCCACCACCCTGCAGCCTCACCTACCTCGGGATTCTGAGCCTCTGTCTAAAGCATCTGCACATGTGTGCACACCCAGCTCCTCCTTTTGCACTGGGAGTTGACTTTCTTTCATGTTGTGCACTCTGCCACCCAGTAGAAAGAGATGGTGCTCAGTCTACTCCAGGGCCTGATGGGATTCCAGTTGGAGATATTGGGACATAAGTCCTTAAGCCTAGTGCTAAGCCCTGGGTGACAAGGAGAGAGGCAGCATGAATGGCAGAAAGAGACCCTGACAGTTGAGCAAAAGATGATGTCCTTTTCCTGATGAGTACAAAAAGTGGGACAAGGACCACTCAACAAGGTTATAGTTTTCCATTCTCATCTCTCCAGGGCACGTTGGGGCTTGGGTGCCAAACTGTGTGGACTGGGCTGCAGAAGGTCAGTGGAGGGTGGGAGGGCTCCACAGAGGTTGAACGGCCACATCTACAGAATCATCTGATGGGCACTGGAAACCCCTTCAACCACGGGCTTCCAGAGTACTTCACAGTCAGCTGTTAGAGTCACCAGCACTCAGGTCTTTTATAATTGTCCATTACTTGTGTGTGCATCCAAAGAGTTAATGGTTTCAGGGAATAATGGTTTTTATCTAAGTCAGCTTCCCACTCTTCTCTGCCACATTTTGGGTTTGAACCATTCAAGGTGCTATTTGAAATCTCTGCTTAGCCAGTTGGTGGCCTTAGGAACACTTTAGTAATAGCTAATATATTTTTGTGGCTCCTGTACTCCTGTTCCTTCGAATCAATTCAAGACAATGGATATAACATGCAACCAAGAAAATATAATTGTATGATGGGGGAAAATAAGACTTTGCATTTTTAAGACCTAGACAGCCTATCCTATGGATAGACAGCAATCCTATGGAAGCTTTTAAATGTGACCACTTCCTGTGCTATTTTAGGGAAAGACAGCATTGAAAATGCAGCTTTGGTTAATCTAAGATGCAAAAACAAATTGGTGACTTAAATGTAGCATCCAAGTTATCTGATCTACAAAACAGAAAGCCTGTCCACAAAGGTGAAACTGTCTCATGAAATAAAGCTATGCAGGACTCACTGACCTGTTCTTAGACAAATGGAAGGTCAGAGGTCACATCTTCCAAATCCTTCACTTCCTCCTTCACAGGGCTGCTGACAGCAGCCTTAGCACTGAACAAGCTACTTGTGATCAGCCAGCAAGTGGGCATCTAGGACTGGAGCTCTTGTCTCAGAACTGCTTTTTTGGGCCTTTGTCACTGTGGCATCCTTGCCATTCACCTTACCAGGTTTGGAAACATCTCAGTTTTGCCACTTTGAGCAAATCTGCTTTCTCATTGGGTCCACTGCAAAAGGAGCATGAGTTCCCAAAGTAGCAGTCAATTACTCCACAATTTTGATCACCCAACACCTGCAGCCCTTCAGATACACTTCATCCTGTGTTCAAAGCAAACTTGGAACCTCGATGCCCAGCTACAGGTAGGCACCACTTTTAGGGTACAACATATGGGAACCCATATATATGTTATTCAAATTCTATAATTCTCTACCCAAAAAAAAACAGTTACTTTACATAGGTTCCCTGGTGCATGTATCCAAAAGTTAATTTACACACACACAAACACACACACACACTCTCTCTCTCTCTCCTTGCAAAGGCCAACTCCAGTGAGATGTACTCAGCCTAGAAAATACAAACTTTGAGAAAACTAATACATGACATGAATGTGCTTACCAGCTGCTGGCCTTTGGGGCCCCACCCTGCATATTGAAGCTTTGCATTGCTGACTTCTGGGGGGTCCAGACTCTGAGGGTCCCTAAAAAAGCAAACAAGAACAAAAACAAAGTGTTGCAAACCACACATTTAAGATGCTTCATTTTCGCCTCCAGTTGTATTTTACTCCTTTCTCCTTTCATTGCATCAATTTCAGGGGCTGCGTCTTGTGTTACTAAACAATGTCCTGTTCATTCTCTACTAGATTTCTCCAAACATACATAATTTATGTGAACCTGAAATAGGTCCTCCACTGCTTAACCCCGATGGTAAATATTCTAGAGAAAACATGCAGAGAAGTCTACAGATCAAGTTTTAAAATATCCAAGATAGTGAAAATTAAAAATAAAAATGCACAGCCATATAGTAATAAATCCCCACAGCTTACCTTTTCATCTTTGGATCTCTAACAGAATTTTTTTTCCCCTAAGAATAATGCCAGGAAATTCTGACCTTCTAAAGCCCAGGATTTAGAACAGATTGAATCCTTTGGTTTCTGCTGATTGGTACAACAAGAGAGAGATAAAGATAGAAATAGAGATGGAGATAAGAGTAGAGATAGAGAGACTGAGATTTTTTCCCCTATCAAACATCATTTTTATTTTCATTTTTAATTTATTGATATGCAAAATACCATGCCAACAGAATCCTGTCTATGTATGTGAAGGTTACAGTAAATAAAAGTCATAGTAAAAAAGTTAAAAATGAAAAAACTTGGAAATAGCCTATTTGCCCATCAGTTGGAGACTGGATAAAGAAGATGTGGTTTTTCCACAAAATGTAGTACTACTCAGCTGTAAAGAATGAGGAATTAGAGTCATTCATAGGAAAATGGATGCATATTGAGGATATACTCTTAAGTGAAATAAATAAGTCACACGTGTAAATACCGAATAGTTTCTCTGATGTGAAAAACTATAATGGTGCATAAGATCCTAATGGTATAACTGACAATGTGAAATAGGAAGAAAGGGGCTAAAGGTGTAGGGGAAGTGGGAAGGGTAGGGGAAAGGAAATAAGGGAAAAGAAAAAATATGAGAAAATGAAAAAATGGAAATAAAGTATTTGTAAATAGGGAAGGGAGGAGGGGGTGAAGGGAAGGCAGGAGTAAGGAGAAAAAATGAGAACCAAGACCTGTCATGTAAAGGTACAAGATCCCAATGATGAATGTAATTGTACTGTATACCTACAATGTACCAATAAACTCAATGAGAAAAAAAAAAAGAAAAATCTTTAACACTATTATGAACATTAAATAGTTTGGCATATTTTGTAGCTCGTGTGCCTTCAGCATTAGCCCAGACTGATTTTCCTATTTCTTTTGGAAAATGCCACTGCACATGAATCAGGTCATAGAGTTGAATCAGTCCCAATGTTGGGACTCTTCAGGGGGTGCCTAGGTGGGCGTCACATTTCTTTTGCTGCAGAGAGAGCTGTAAACTGACCCACTCATTCACCAAGGAAGAGTAAGGGGCTGAATAGTCTTGGAGAAAGGAAGATGCTGAATTTTAAGGGCTGCAGGAATAAAGGAGAGAAGGCAAGAGAGAGGCTGCAGGGGAAGGCTGTGATTAGGACTGGAGTTAGTAGAAAATTCCAAGGTGACCCATGAGTAATATCACCAGAAATAAAGTGAAGAAAAAAGCAACGGGGTACTTAAGAGGAAGAAGACTCAGGGGAGGAGAGAGAGAGAGAGACACTGCCCCAGGAATGAAGGTGAATTCCTGGGGTTGGCAAAGTCCACAGGGCTGGAGATGGGAGGCTTGAGGTTTGAATAGGGTTCAGCTGGAAGGCACCTGCTGCAGGAGCTGGAAGACATAGGGATGGGGATAAGGCAGTCTGCAGACAAACTTTTAACACACCCTGCTATATATGTTTGGAATGTCATTTTCACAAGCATGTGGTATTCTTCCTTACCCTTGGCATAGAGACAGTCTTTCTAAGGATGACTCGGAATCCAGAAGCAAAATAAAAGATTGACAAATTTAACTTCATAATACACGTAAAATTTTGCATGATGAAAACACGATGGACGAAAGTGGACTGAGAAACTAGGAGAAAATCTTCTTAGCATATACCATGGACAAGCTGCTAAAATCCCAAACATATGCAAAACTCTAAAAATTTAAGATTACAAAAACAAACAAGAAACATGAGAAAAAGAGATGAACAGGCAATTCACAAAAAGATGTAAAAATGGCCCTCACACGTACTTAATAGACATAAAGTACTTAATATATATAAAGTACTTATATATATTAAGAAACTACTTAATATATATAAAATTGGAAAAATTAAAGTAAACAGATATAATTTCTCACATACGAGATTGATTGAAAAAAACAGGGTAGGTGGGACAGAGACTCTGATACCCGCTAGTAGGAAAGCTTATTTCAGAGGGTAATTCGGCAATGCCTAACAAAATGCACACTTAAATTTAGCCTGGCAGTCCCACTTTCAAGACACCTCCTACTAGATAGTTCTCCAATAATACCAAAATACAAGTATACAAAAATATCGTCATTGCAACTTTATTTGTAGTTACAAGATATTGGAAACAACATATAGTTGAATAAACAATGGTGCATCATGTGTCCATACTGATGTAGGTAAATAAGTAAACAGCAGTTGTTCTTCTTCACAACAGAAGTTCAATTTCTCAGTATGGATGGAGAGAAGGAAATTAAATAAACTTTTGGCCAACACCACTAACAAATGACACAGACAAGACCCAGTGATGGAGGATAAAGTTAGCAAGAGTTTGAAGAGAAACAGAACTTGCATAGTCTAGGTCACCAGCTCATTGGTAAAGTCCTAGGAAGGACAAAGCACCACCTATGGGGTGGGTTTACCCAAATGCTAACTTCACTCCATTCATGAGAAAATGCTGGAAAAACCAGAATCAAGGGACAAATACAAAATCATCAGCCAGTGCTCTTCCAAAGGGTCATGTGGTCCTGGGACAAAGAAGGGACACTGGAGGACTCTAAAATTAAAAGAATTTTGAGTTGATGTTACTTTTTGAGTTAATATTATTGTAGCAATGTTAACTTCCTCCTCTTGCTGACTACCCTTCAGTTATGAAATAGTTAAACAATGGGAGATTCAGCATGAAGAATGTAGAGGATTCCTTGTGCTATTTTTACAACTCAGAAGTCTAAAATTATTCAGAATAAAAAGCTGAAAAGTAATGTTCTCAGTTTTCATCTCACTGGCTATCAACATTGTCATAGAAAGGAATAAAAAGTTAGATAATTTCTTCCCAGGCTACTATGATCTTGGTACCAGGCACTGAGAAATATATCTCTCCACATGGATACTCAATTCACAGACTTGAGTCACTTGGATAAATCTAGTTGGGGTGGGGCTTGCTCTCAGCAAAGATGCTGTTGCAAATTCAGAGGTTATTCTAATTCTGGCCAGCTTGATGTGGGCTTTTCTAAGCACTCAAGGCAGACGAGGAGGTAAGAATGCCACGGCAACACCACCACTGGGTGTTGAGGCTCACTTCATCATCAGACTGGGTTTCTGGTAGTGTCAAGATGCACAGGGTCAGAGTGTAAATTCTTATCTAGCAGATTAGGAATGGCAGGGGCGAACCCAAGGGGATAACGGGCCCGGCACAGGTCCCTTCCCCATTACTCCTTCTCTATGGCCCTATTCCTTTGCCCACTTGCTAGAGGAGGGAGCCGCCTGAAGGTTGCAGCAGAAGGGCCACTGTCTCAGCCCATCATGACATGATGCTCACAGGCACCTGAAAGTCCTGAGTCTTAGCTGCTTCTACCAGGAATGAAGAGATTGCTACCTCTCTTCTAAGAATGTCACAGAATCAAGAGTGTTGGTGAATATTTATGTGAACACAAACATACTTCAGAGACATGCTTCTCTTCTTTCTGCTAGCTAGAATTCTGCCTCTAACTAGCACAGGGCTTGGGCCAATGGAATGGCTTAATCCAAGTTTACTTCCTCATGGAGAAAATGAGACCCATAAAGCCTATCTCACAGGTTGGATTCCAAACGTACCATTGATGACAAAGACTCCAGCTGATATTCCTAGCCTTTCCTTAGTGATAAGACCAGCCAGTTGTAGAACCAACTGGATGAATGATGCTAAAATGCTATTGCAATGAATAATTATATATAATTTCTTCAGAAGATCTGATAATTTACGATACAAGGACAAGTGTGCCTTGTGGAACTATAGCAAAGACAGATGGCCTAATTCCCTGTGGGGTGGTGCAGCGAACTAGGTTTAGGGTTCAGTCCTCAGTCATGCCCTGCACATTTGCTTTTATGAAGTCAATCTACATTTTTGCACAGGGATTCAATGGTTTTAGATTCTTTTACCTTCAAATTAAGAGAGGGCTTTGGGAGTAACTTCTCCCAAGGAATGCCCCAGCCTCTGTGGAACATTCCACAGCCAGTCATCCCTGCCTTAGTTTCCCAAGGAAAGTCTTCCAACTCATGGTCCTTTCTGCCCCAGCTTCCTGCTGAGCAGCATCTGGGCCCCTGGGAACCACCCACAAGGAGCACAGGGCCCAGTGTGATGTCTCAGGCTCAGCAGGCTGCACTCCATTCCCCGACCTCATTTCAGCACCTCTTGCTTAGTAACCTTCTTCTCCAGGTCCATTCCAGAGCCCCAGCTTTCCTGCTCTCTTTTTTGTTTTTTCTGCTCTCTTTTAGATCCTCTTTAACTTCTGTCCTTTACTCTAGGCAGATGCTGTGTGTGTGTGTGTGTGTGTGTGTGTGTGTGTGTGTGTGTGAGAGAGAGAGAGAGAGAGAGAGAGAGAGAGAGAGAGAGAGAGCAAGAGACACAAGGTGCACCCCCTGGCTCTCATCACCTTTCAGAAGGGGCTTACTCTTTATGGGCTTGCTACACAGCCAGGCAGGCAGAGCTCCTCCAGGCCAGTCTCTCTGATCCCCTCCCAGCCTGCCTGGTACTCAAATTTAGCTTTCCCAAGACCCAAAGGGCCTCGCTCAGGTTCAGGACAAGACATACTGGGCCCTGTCTCCCTCTTTCCTTCAGCCTCTCAGGAAAGCCTCCTGTCCCTGCCAGTGCCTCTTCTGGTCCAGCCAGGAGTGAGCACACTTTTGCCTTTCCACTTACTTTCCCGGGAAAACCTTTGTTTTTATTATTAAACTAACAAGATTTTTTTTTTAAAGAGGTTCTAAATTTACAGAAGTGAACAAAACTAGCGAGTTCCATACACTCTCTCTTCCCTGCCCCCAGTTTCCTGAATTACTAACATCTTGCCATAGTGGAACATTTGTTATCATGGATGGACCAGTAGGGATGCATCATCCTTCACTGAATCGCATGGTTCTTGTGAGGGTTCGCTCTGCCTGGTGTGTTCCAGGGGTTGGGCAAATGGGTCATGTCGCATATCTGTTACATGGTATCACATGGAAGAGTTCCATGTGCGGTTTAGCAGCTACTGATGACCTCTGGTCTTGGTCTCCACTTCCTACTCATTCTAGAAGGGCCCACACTGAGGCCTGCCAGGCTGCCTCTTTCCATCTGAGAAGAAGATCCATCCTTGACTTGGAGGCTCAGCTGACCTCAGGATTTTGCTCATCGTCTCAGTCGGCTGTTCTTATTCTTGTCCACAAGGTATTTTCTAATCTAAGCATCAAATAACATAATAGACAAAGGAGAAACATGATATCTCCCTGATTCAGCCAGACTGCAAACTTCAGGGTGCATCCATGCACCTGCACGACAGCACCCAAGGCCTGGAAATTAGCATGTGTGAGTCTGAGTGCTTTAGCACGTCCATTTTCCTTTCTCTGGTGGTGGCACCACCACCCACCTGGTTACTCAAGCAAGATGCATGCTGCAGGTCATTTAAGGACCCACCAGCTGGTACTGTGCTGGGGGTCAAGTCGTACCCTCAGAAATATATACTGGATCCCTAACTCCTAGTGCTTCTGAATGAAACCTTATTTGGGAAGTGGGTCCTTGCAGATGTGAATGAGTTGAAATAAGGTTGTACTGGGTCATGGTGGGGCCTGTCTGATAGTAAGCATCTTCATTAGAAGATAGGAGGAGACAGAAAGGAGCCTTAGAGGACAGAGGCAGAGATTGGAACTTCATTTCCACAAGGACACAGGGTAGTGGCACCATGGGGACCTGGAAGGGGTGAGCAGGACTCTTGTGACAGGGCTCAGAGGGAGCCTGGCTCCCCAAATCTGGGGCTTTCAACCTCCAGAACCAGTAGAGGAGGAAATTTTTGCTGTTTTAAGCCACCCGGTGGCAAGGCAAGTTCAGTTCCCCTTAGAGAGTTCATATGATCTTCAACTCTCAGATAAACCCAAATCCATGGTGATATGCTCCAGGACATGGTGCTAATTAGCCTCTTTTTTTCAAAAGATTTGCAGATGTGGAAAAACATCCATCTGACTTAATGAACAAAACAGAAAGACGCTCGAAGAGCAGAGCCCAAGTACACTGGAGGAAGTCTGCCTCCTCAACTCCAGAACTCCTGGGTTCCTTCGTTACATGGGGAGGGCCACATCAGGCCCTCTGTTGTGAGCCCAAGTCTAGTTTGTGGTCACCAAATGATTCCCACAATGCTCTGGATAGTTCTGAAATTCTTGGAGTGTGTTGGGTGCATGTGTAAGAGACGGAAAGCGCATACCAAAAGGCAGCTATTGATTTATTTGATATTGGCTGGTGTGGCCGCCCCCATTTTTCCTTCTTTCTTAAAAGTCCATGGCAGGCATTGTGATGAATTATATCCAGTGTGGCAATGGACTGGTGAAAAAAAATGATTAAGGAAGAATAAAATGATCTGGTCTTAGTATACCTCAGAATAATCATGCAATCCATTCTGATTTTGCTTATTTGAGCAATAAACAAAACAAAGCATAAATCATTTTGAATTCTAAAGAGTAAATTAGTGTAGCAAAATTTACTCATTTATCTTCCCAAGCTATTTTGAGGGATTGAAAAGCTTCCCAATGACAATAACACTGGTGGGCCGGGTTGGGGGGGAGTTAAAAACTGCTTTTCTGGCTCCTAAGCTTTCATAGCTAGACATAAAAACTCAGATTTGCAATGTCAAATAATGTTTTCTGAGTTCTCCTATGTGTTCTAGCAAGGCAAATGATATAAAAATGTAAGATACACCTATCAGTTTTAGATGATTTCCCAGCAAAATAGGTGCTCGATAAATATTGCTGAACAATGATTAGATGGATGGATGAATAAGTGGGGTCTAGTCTAATCTCCAATAATTGATCGGTTAGGTCAGAAACTCATGCAGCTCTTTGAGATTGCGTTACTCTTTTTTATGTATATCTCAAAGCATTTGATTAAGTCCTTGTGGGCAGGAATCCCATGTCATAAATACACACATCCTTGCAGCCAACAGTTGGTACTTCCTCTGCTGTTAATTTAAATCTCTCCCTTTCTTTAAAGGAAATGGTGCTCAGGGCTCCTCTCCTTGTAATGTAGATGTAAGGCTGAGCTGTGCTGCTCACAGAAAGCATGATCAGGGGAAATGTGAGTATGGATGGACTTGCCCAAGGACAAGATGAAAATCTTAAACATGGCTGTGCCCTTTATGAGGACGGGTGGCAGCCACAGGAGTGGCTGGGTCTCATCTCAGCACTGCAGACCTGGATACCATGGTTCTTCTTCAGAAAATCATTAGATACAGCTCCCAGGACACTGCTGCTCTGAGATCTGCCACTATTTTTCTGAGCCTGTTAAGAAGGCAAGGAAATGAATCTTTTAGGAGAAGCTTTCTTGGCGTGTTTCCAGGCAGAGAAGCATTACTGCTTAGCTTCAACTATGACCCAGGGTGTCACTTAGCAATGAAGCAGTCCAGCTGGCCCCTGGTCCACACTAAAGTCATGCAGATAATGAAAGTGATTGGCTCTAGAGCCATCTGTTTGGGGTATGCCCAGACATATGCATTCTTGAGTCCACACTGATTCCTTTCAGTGGTCAACCCACATTGATGGGGTCCCTCTGCACTAGGGAAAGAGGCATGGGGGTACCATCAGGGTGGACATGGAGCCTGCCAAAAGAATGAATAATGTATACTTTCACCTTTCAACAAGATTTGCTTGAAAATCATTTAGACATGCAAAGGAAGTCCTTGAGGATGGTGATGTCTCCACTGGTGAGGATGGTTCAAGCAGTTCCCTTTGGAGGTGGCTGATAGATTCCCATTCACTGACCTACTTCAGCCTGTCATCTGAGACTTGGGCCAGGGCAGAGAGAGCAAGACCTGCAGTTGCATCTTCCTGTGCAATATGCATTATGCAAAGTTGTTGTCCAGGCAACGACCACTGAGTCATAGGTACAGTTCACGTCCCAGTGATGTCCTCTCTTTGCCACAGAATGATGGAGAGGAATGTGCTATGTGACGTGTGCATATTGAAAGAATTCCTAACTATTCCTTTAGAAAAATGATGTCTACAGCAAGATAAGTAGCACTTTAATACAAGAAGAAATCATCGTGAAATGAGAAGCAGCATTTACTCTTGGTGTTCAAAGAGTTAGAGGAGGATTTTAACAGGAGATTTCAGAGGTGGGGTTGAAAGATCAGAGAGATAAGGTACCCTGGGAGGAGCAAATTTCTGTTATATACATGGGGAGGGTAGGAGAATGGAGTGAGCAAAGGTGTGAACACCAGAAACATACTCAGGTTCAAAAGCAGAACATGGCTTGGTGTGGTTCACCCAGAGAAGCAGGATGGGGAGCCAGCACCTTCCTGTGTGTCCTTCCCCCATACTCACAGTCACACCCTTCCTTCCCAGAGAGCCCAGACTTGATTTCAGCTGATTTTTAGACTCAGAGCTCCAGGAAGCTAATGCTGATTGCTCACAGTTATCCCTGATGATGAAATCTGTCCTCTGTCCCAAATGTAGGGAAATTTGCAGGAAGGGTGATTAACTGGATTTGGCAAGATGATGGAAGATCTCAGTGTCTACTCGGCAAATAGTCTGTAGCATTTCTGGGGCACCAAAGTAGGTGTCAAACCCCACTGTCTCATATCCACACAGTATTTCACAGACTCTTGCATGTGTGCTATGTGGGAGGTATTTTATATCTGAAGCAATTGTGTCCAGAGGAGCAAAGTGACATTTCCATAATTACACAGATAAAGAGGCTGATTGGGAATTTTATTCCAAGGCCAATTTGACTGTAGAGCCCGTGCTTTGGTAATGCTGGCCTCGTGTGGATTTTAGCAGGAAGCTAAAGGAAGGAAGATGGGAGCAGGGAGAAGGGAGAAGAACAACTAGGCCAAGTCCAGCTTTAAGGCAGGACTGATGAGCTGTCTGTGGTCCTGAAAACCTGTGAAGGCAAATGGTGGCAGAATTCTTCCTTTTTGATGTTATGGAAGAGACATGTATGATGCCATTCAAGACCAGCTCCTTCTACAGTTTGGCTTCATGTTGGTACTTCCCCAAGGCACAGAAGGAACTCTAGGCCTGCATCCTTGGGCAGCTGCAATGGCAGCTTTCTCTGTAGAGCCAATGTGTCTCTGTGTGTACAGCACGAGGGGCTGCAGGACTTGCACATGACAGGAAATGTCTGGAAAGGAAATGTGCCAAGCTGCAGAGGTGCCACACTGTCACTGTGCGTTCTCATCACTGCCCTCTTCAACTCATGACAGAGGAGTTTCCCATGAACCAGGCTCCACTCACAAGTCACAGGCTGCTAAAGACTTAATTGGAGGGACATGGAGTACAGACATTTGAAATCTATCTTTATGCTCCAAGAGAACACCAGCCACCTATAGTCACAAGCTATGTGGTTTCCATACTAACTGAGCTCTCTCACAGTCCACACCCTTCACAGGCTTCCTGATTGTACACGGGCTTCTCACCTTCCCTTTCCTTCAGTCTACTTTATGCCAGCACCAATCCCACTACTCCACCTTATGCTCAAAGCATCTGGTGTATCTAACTGTAAGACCAGTAAATTCCAGGGTTGTGTTGAGGTTGCCTACCTTGCAGGTATGTCCTAAAACTCAGCTGGGCCTGCTGCTGATCAGGCAGAACCCCAGCCTTGCCTGGGACCTAGCCCATTCAGGAAGCCCTTGTTTCCAGTGAAGGTCAAGCCTGTGAAATGCTTTGCCTGGCCCAGAACGCCTCCTTCCTCCCTCCATCTGTCAGAACAACAGGCAAAACCTGACACAGCCACAAGGCTCAGCTCGAGACCAGTTCCTCTCTTGAGATTTTTTTATGAGATCAGGTTGCCGTACTCCCTCTTCCTCCTTTGCTGCTCAGATTAAAAATACTCATTGAGGCATTTTATTGTAGGTTGTTATGTAAGTCTGTATCTTTCCTTTTCAACAAGACTTTGAACTCCTTAAGGATAGCAACCAAGCTTGTGTGCTCAATGCGTTGTCTTAATATTTGCTGACTTAGAGTATCTTTTCTACCTCATCAGAGGAAAAACAGGAAAGGCTAAAAAATTAACTGCACTAGGTCAGAATGAGATGAGATAAAATACAAGTGGTTTATCATTGAGAATTGCAGATCACTGAGGCTATGGACACTTCTTTTAAGGGGGAAAACTAAAGTTTCACAGGCCTTAAAACTATTTACACATCAAGGGAGAAGCTCTAGTTTAGAACGGTTATCGAAGGAAATCTCATTATTGTCCTTCTGCTTGTCACAGAAAGGATCTGGGCTAGGGAGAAAGTAAAGTCTGAGAGTATTTAATCACAAGATTACAAATATATATTGTGCACACACTGCAGAGTTAAGGAGGATGTGCTTGCTAGAAGCTTGTTCCTTCTCCGCATTGTGCTTATATCAGCAGACTCACTTCTCATGGGGAGCCTAAGAGGTGAGACTGCTATTGTCACCTGTTAAAAAGAAGGGACCTGAAGGCTGTGAGAGTTAAACAGCTCTCTAGGTGACAGCCAAAGGTCAGCAGGGGCATCGAGCTTCAGATCTCCATGAGTGCATTAGTGGGTGTCATGCTGCCAGGAAGGACGCTGGGCCTTGTGCAACATATGCACTCCCAGGTCTCTCCCCGCTAAATAAGGAATCTAGAAAGTTAGAATGTAGGCCCAGGCAGTAGGGCCTAGGACTCAGTTTGTTATTTTCTTTTTTGGCAGGGTCAGGGGAGTCCAGGCTGGCCTTGAACTCACTGTGTAGCCTACTCTGGCTTCAAACTCGTGGTGATCCTCCTGCCTCAGCCTCCCGAGGGTTAGGGTTACAGATGTATACCACCATGCCTAGAATTAGTTTATTATTTTCATAGATGCAAAGAGCAACACTAAAGGTCAACCACAGTTCTAAAGAAAGAAAACTTTTGTACAATTTTGTTTGGGATTTAAAGAATATCAGCAAGCAAGCAAAGTTTGGGCAAAATTATCCACAGAAGATGTCCTGATATGTAAAGAAATACCTTTTGGTACTTCTCAGTTTCTATTCTGTTATGGATCTGAGTTCGCCAGACTCCAAAATTGCCAATGTTACCTAAAGAAGGGATGTGTCCAATTTTTCTTTACATTGATCTCTGTTATAGAAGGAGTTATATGTCCATGTAATATTCATGTAATGTCCATTGGAATATTCCCAGTCATATGTGGTTACATATAACACACAGAGAGAATGTATGTTGTTCTTGAAGGGACTGAGCTAAAGGCACAACTAATCCAGGAAAAATGTTATGCCAGGAAAATGTCAGGAGGTAGGAAACCGCAAAAAAGCTCATATAGAAGCAGAACAGAGTTTTGACAGAGAAGTCTTGGCTGGCTATGATATCTACTGAGGAAAACTGCTTTATTTTGTTGAAATTCTTATAGAAAAACGTCTTGTGAAATGCGTGTTACAAAGAACCAGTTTGAATTCTGTTTAAATAAACAAATCTGCATAAAAGATGCATGTCCTATAAGAATACAATTCTGGTGTGGTTCTGTCCTGCAGCCCTGTCCTCTGGGGTAGTCACTGTTTATCTCTGTCTGTTTCTCTTCAGACTAAATGCATGTCCCATCCCACGGAAGAATCAGTGAACACTGACACGAGTCCCCGAGGCCTCAGCTCTATCTTTCATTTGTGAACTAAAGGCCACTTTAAGGAAGGTAGTGATGAAAATGAGCATAGGTTATCATTAAACTTGGTCTGTTGAGGGGCTACACATTGCCCAGTAGAGGCAGTGAATTACAACGAAATGCAAAGTCCAGTCAAATGGACACCGGCAGCTTCAAAATTGTCTGTGCTTCCAATGGTTTCCCGTGGGAGCTTTGAAATTTTGCCCCATGGCCTGGAGTTGAAGAGCTTCCCAGGCCTGTGTGTTTAACTGTATGGCACTTAGCAGATATGGAAGAAGAGCCAGGGCCCAAAGAGGAAGAGGAGGAAGACATAAAACCAAGTATATTTGAAAAATGATCTGCCCTGCAAGTGGTAACAAAATTCCACAGAAAAAGTAAACATTGCTGCTGAAAAACATTATGATTTTGATGCGAAGACTGAAGAAAAAGTGCCAGTGAAGAAATGTATATGAGATAGGTCAGCCCCAAATGTAAGATAAGTGCCTTGAAATGGCTGCCGCCATTCTGATAAATAACTTCCTTCCTCACCTTAACGTTCCCATCCCCTACTTCAAGCATCACGGGTCATGATGAATGTCCAGGAGTGGCCACTGAGTGGCTGCCTGTACAGCTGACACAATCCCTGACCCGCCTACACCAGTCACCCACTATCTAACCAAGCCCCTTTCCCACTCCTCCTCTCTCTCCTTTGTTCTCTTTCTGCACAGCAGGCCACTGTGCCATCCAGCTCTTTAATAAAAGCCCTCATACGAGCTCTGTCGGTGTGCGGAGTGATCTTTGGCAGGCGCCGGTTCCTTTCACCAAATACACAAAAATCAAACCCAAATAGGAAAGACAGAAGAGAACTAACACTGAGATCAAAAGGTCAAGAATCTTAAAAAAAAAAGAAAAAAAGGCAAAAAAACCCCACAAAACCCTCCTACAGTCCCAAGGGACCTAATTCTGTAGAGAACATTAAAAGAAAATGGCAAAAAAGTATAGAACAAGGTGGTTCTCTCCCTAAAGCCGGAGCTGGATTCATCCATTATGTGGAGAATTGCTTCTGGGTGATGACCAGGAGGCCACCCAAGAGCTGTGGCAGTGGAGGAAGCATCTTTAAGAAAATAGCTTAGAGTTTCTTAAAATTTTCCACCTTATTTCACCCCTGTAACTGCTGATATCTGGCTGTCCTCTTAATAGTGCAAAATGAGAACTTTCTTTGCCATGTTTGCTAAATGTCATCCAGGTTCCAAGGCCAAGAATGTGCCATCCAAAATGACTGGCTAGATTTTAAAGACAGAAGTTGCCCTCTGCTTGGGCTTAAGTATGTTGGGATGCTACGATAGGATACCACAGTAGTAGTGGTGGGGAGATTCAGAAGTGGCAAGGGAGACAAAAATATATACTTGAAATAAACTCAGTACTTTAATAAAGTAAAAAAAAATACAGTACTTGAAAATTTGGTTTGTGAAAGTCAAACCAACCTAAACCTAGGTACTTGATCATTCAATAAATGGAAATTTCGTTGTCTATGTTTAGTTGTTCAGGGACTGTGCTGTAGCTTCAGCCATTACATGCAAAATGAATTTAGCCTGGCTCCAGCTCCAGGGACCAATAAGGATTATATCCTCACAGGATATGTGTCTTTTATGCAAATCTATTTAGAATTAAAATCAATTATTTTTAGCATGCATTTTACTCTCTGCACAGGACAGAGCAGTACATGAGAGACTGATAACATTCTAGGAGAGTAAGGCAGATGGACCACAAGTTTGAGCCCAGCCTGGGTGACTCAGTGACTTAGAGAGAACCCATCTCAAAAGATAAAAAGGGTCTGGGAATGTAACTCAGTGTAAGGATCCTGGGTTGAATTCCCAGTACAGCAGACAAGTAAACAAGTGCTCTCTTCTGCTGTTTGAAAAAGGAAGGGAACCAGAAATTCGAGGACATAGAGAGATCAACTTGACCCTTCACTATAACTGGTTGGAAAACTTGAGGCTAAGAAAAAATTCAAGTCATAATGACAGATAATCTCAGATGGAGATGGAATGGCTTCTGGCTTGGATGCAGGGATGAAGGAAGAAAAGGTGAGCCTTTGCAGAAAGGTACAGACTCTGTCTTTAGAATCATCAAGAAAAAAATCGTTGTTTTGTATATGAATAATGTAAGTTTAAGTATTTTACTAGAGATATTTTTATTTTTACAAGACAAGCAAGCTTTCCTCTCTGTCTCGGACCTACTTGTAGTGTAAGTGGTGAGCCCCTGGGCTGGGCTCCTGCTTGCCACCTGGAGGGGCAGGTGTGCTGCTCCCCTGGGAGGGAAAGAAACCTTCCCTCAGGCTCTAGCTGCCAAAGCCCCAGGCAGCAGGATGGTTCAGTTCAGATATCCATAGTCTCATTAATACTAATAAGATTTTGACAACATTTGAAATTAATAAATTAATGAATGTCCTTCCCATCAAGGATCTTATGACAAAGAAGAAGAGCTAGCAGGTCAGGCAGAATCATTTTGGCAGAGCTATGTTCATTTATGTGGCAATAGGGTGACAGTGACCTCAACAGCCACCAGAGGCTATACATGTACTAAGAATTTACTACATCTTCCAGTCTTATAAGAAAGCTTGGGAAAGATATAAATTAGCTCTTCACTAAAAATCCAACCTTCACAACTATAATGTTTATTCTTTGCCTTGCTAAGCTTCTTTGTACTCTGTCTTTATCCAAAGAGGTTACTTTAATAGCGTGGGGCTCGGAGTCAGCCAGCACTGTGCTGAGATCCCAGCTCTTCTAAATGCTGGCAGGAGTATGCTGGGCAGGTGATGCTGCCTCTCTGAGGCCCTACTCAGAGTGACAAATTGACACTTTTGTTGCAGGGTTGTTGAGGGTGAGAAAATAGTCACCAAACACAGTCAGGGAATGCTGGTGATCACTATTACTATAAATATTCTAAAAATGCCAGAAGCTGGCATTCATGGTGGTGTCATCTCTGAAGGATATTATTGCAAGGGTTCAGGGAATGGGACCAGAAACCATGCCTCCCCACCACTCTTGCCCTTAGTTTCCTAGTGTGTTTGGCGACTCACCTGCCATGTTCTAGGGTTGGTGGCTCCCAAATCTGATGGGTGCAGGACACTATTAGTACAATATGTCAGGTATAATCTGCTTTTAGAATGTTGTATTGAGCAAATTTGTGTAAAATGGAATGAAATATCCATTGTCTTCAACAAATTCTATTGTTCCCAGAAGGGGTAGATAAATCTCCAGGCAAAATCTCATATTCTTTCCTGTCATGACCTTTGAAGATGCTATCTGCCTGAAAAGGAATAGAATAATTCCTCTTTCCTGAAGAACATTTGTGTTTCTGCTTGAAATAGGCTCTTAATGAAAGACTTCTATGGATATCTTACTTTCAACAGGGCAGGCTATCTTCAGCTTATTTGGCTTAATTTTTAGAATACAGTAAGGCCAACAAACAATCACACTTTACTGAAAATTTGCAAGTATTTATGTTTCCTGTGCTGGAAGTCAAATGAAATGATTTTATCCATGTTTGTTTTCCAAGGACATGCTCAAATTCTACCTGAGCTTAGTGGAAAACAGAAAGCAGCAATTGTAAACATTCACACTGTGATTAATACTCTCCTCTGGAACAATACTTTTTAGCAACTCCTACTGTTTGTTTAAATTAGCTTGGGAAAATTAGAATGCCTCAGCCTGAATATTCACAGGAGAAACAGCCAGCAGCATGATTCAGTTCCTTTCTGAATGCTGCCTAATCTTTCCAAAGTGTGATGAAGATATGAAAGAGAAAGGCAGGGTGGAGAACTAGGAGTCCAGGAAACAAGACAACTGGGAAGGTAAGGCAGAGGTGGGGGCAAGGAAGAAGAAAGAGGAGTGGGGAGAGAAAGATAAAAATGAAAACAATGAAAAGCCACCCTGCTGGATTTTCCTGGTTGTGTATCTGGTTTATATATAGGGTCTGACTCGGCCAGGGCCTGGAGATGGAAGGGGGAGGTCCCTGGCCATGCGTGGAAATGCTGTGTGGGCCCAGTGACCACAATGAACCCTAAAAGAGCCCCATACTCAGCTCTCCTCTCCCAGATACTTTTGGGTCCCAGCCATGCCTTTGCAAGAAACCAGCTGAGCTAAGCAGTGCAATCCAAGTTCAAAAGGCATCAGGAAGCTGGGTGGCTCAATCCAGACCATAAATTCAGACCCCTCTGGGGTTCAGGACAGGGCTGGCTATTTGTCTCCATCACCAGATCCATCTCCCAAGGCACAGCTAAATATGTCATAACAGTAGATCACTCAATACAACAAACACATGCAAGACATTATAAGTGACATCTGATACAGTGACAGGCTTCCCTTTTGTGAGTGAGGATGTGACCAGGAGGCTCCTGGGAAGGCATGGCCAAGCGACACTTCTCAAGATAGCCCATCCCCAGCTGAGGAGACATAGAGGAACTTGCCTTTTATAGTCATGAAGGTACTGGGGCTGAGACAGAGCAGTTCTGGAGGAGAGGCCTTCACTAATGGGCCAGTTGGTGGACTCCGGTGGTCCTGCCACCCTTTGTTGTCTAGTGATGAGTCACACTGGCTCTGGCAAGACCAGAACCCATCCCTGTAGAAGTCAAGATGCCCTGTTCCTGCCCTGAGGGCTGAGCGAGTGGTCAGTGTTCTATGCTTCACTGTGTTCCACAGAGTTCTAATTAAAAGAAAATGAAAAACCATCTTACCCATGAGGAATTTTGCTCAGAACGTAATATCCAGTGTAGGAGTGTTGATATATCTGAAATAGATAAGGGAAAAGCAAGCATTGAGACATGGATATGACTATTTCTTTTCCAATTACTGAATGTTAACAAAAATCAGTGGGCAAAAAAGCAGCGAATCTGGAAACCTAGGGGCAAAGGCATTTATTGACTCAGAATGTCAATTTGCATATACTGTTTATTTTATTTTTATCACTTGCAATGGTTTATCGGGCAGCCAGAAGGTTGATG
This sequence comes from Fukomys damarensis, assembly GCF_012274545.1. Classification (NCBI taxonomy): domain Eukaryota; kingdom Metazoa; phylum Chordata; class Mammalia; order Rodentia; family Bathyergidae; genus Fukomys; species Fukomys damarensis. Next base: position 85,961,232 of record NW_022900928.1, read on the forward strand.
TCATCTCCATTGCTACTTATGGTTAAGTTAGGGGCACAGATTTCCAGGCTATCTAAATATGGCACAAAACTAATGAGGACACTGTGGTCCCCGGAGATTGCCAGGCAGTGCTCTGCTGGAGTTACTGCCACTTATGGTCAGGGTGCTGAGAGTTTTCACCATGCGTCTTCAAGGAATTGCAATCCTGGAGTTAAGATGTGCTCCGCTGGGCAAGTTCTTGCCCCTGTGCACACTGTGATGTGTACCTTCTGGCTGCTGGGAGAATGGTCAACAAGAACTCACCACAAGACGGGAATTAGAAGTAGCTGGCTTTCAAACTGGAGGGAACGAAAAACCAAAATAGACTCTGAAAACTCCTAGAATCATGATCCCTTTCTTGATCTTTTGAGATGGGAGATTATTCCCCAATCTATAAATGCAATAAATAGAGTTGGCAGTATATGACATCCCAGGGAACAATAATGGTCTCTGTTCTCACTAAGCCTTCTGGAGAGAAGCCCTCCTCATCATACGGGATGCAATAGGTTATTCTGCAGGATGGGAATGAGGCATTATTTCACTCCATTGTTCCTCCTGTGAAGCTATGAAGGTCAGTATATGTGGCTGACCTCTTGGGGTAGCACGTGAAACTGTCTTTCTAAAGTTAGTGCGGTGAAGGAGGATATATCTACCGCAGAGTATATTGAACAGGGTAATGCACTTGGTGTGTCCATGAGGGACATAAGATTGCAAAAGGAACCAGGTCAGATTTTCTAACCCCTCAATCTCTTCCTAGTCCGGACCAGTGGTCCCCAACTGTTTGGTGCCAGGAATCAGTTTTGAGGAAGATGATTTTTTCCATGGGGTGGGAAGCGTAGGTGAGAATGGGTTTGAGGGGTTGAGGAGGGATGGTGGTGGCGATGTAGGATGGTGGTGGGATGGAAGAGGTGGTGGTGGTTTCACGTTTAGATTCTAATACAGAAGAAGCAACCTAGGTCCCTCACATGCACAGTTCATAGTAGGGTTTGAGTTCCTATGAGAATCTAATGTCTGGCTGGTGTGACAGGAAGTGGATCATAGGTGGTGATGATTGTAATGGAGAGTGACTAGAAATACAGATGAAGCTTCTGTTGCCTACCCACCTGCCATATATCTGCTGTGTGGACTGGTTCCTAGCAGGCCACAGGCCAGTGACCAGTCCTTTGTCTGGGGTTTGGAGACCCCTGGTCTGGACCACTGAGTTATTTCTTTTAGGGACTCATAGTGGACTTGGAATTATTTGGTGAAAATGGGCCCAGATGTAAAAGAAAATAGCAGCACTCAAGTCCCAACAATCTTTTGCTTCTAGGACCCCTGAGATTTCTGAAGCAGAAGCATGGGGCCCGAGGTGGCTGCCGGAAGGTGCTGGGTGGGCAAACACTGCTCCAGTCATAAGGAGGCAGCCACAGTGGGGCAGGCTCTGGCCCACTCCTTAGCATACCCTGCATCTATGAGGGAGAGGTTATCACCCCAGCGTCCCAGGCAGGAAAATGGAACATGAGGGAAGGTAAGTCAAACCCTGGAGGGACTTGCTGTATGGTTTGTCTCTCCCTACACACAGCCTTGGAAAGTGCAATGCTCAGCTCTCAAATTACAAGTTCAAGTTGATGGTCATCAACTAAAAAACCCAGAGTAGGACGAACAGATGGAGACAGAGAGAAGGAGAAAGGGAAGGTGAGGAGAAGAGGATGAAAAAAAAATGAAGAAGTATTATGTACATGTATCAACTCCCCATGACGAATGTAATCATTATGCACTGAAAACATAGACTAATAAAAATATTTTTAATGATTAAAAATCCAGAATAATAGGAGCCATAACAAATACGCAAAATACTTTGCATTTCATTATGCATAACATGCCAACTATTTTGGTTGAAGGCCCATTGTTTTAATCCATCTAGAAACAGTGATTGTACTGAGCCTTTCTACGTGGATTTTAAAATTTCAAACTTTTATGCCAAGTCCATCTTTTGAAAACTAAAACATTGTTTACCCTTTAAAGAATGTCCTTCCTTTTACCTGATCTCTCAGTAGAGAAATACTAGGGTCAGAAGCAATCATTCTTAGTCCTTTCTTTCCTCTCTGATGAGCAACAAGTCCCCCTGTTCCAATGGCCTTCATGACTTTGCCCCTCAAATTCACCCACTTCTCTTGGCAGCACTGCCCTGGCTTGGGTGCCTGCCAGGACCCCACTTCCTTGCTGGCAGCAGGACAACTGCCAAGCCAGAAACAGTGGGGAGGTGGCTGGGAGCAGTTCTGGAATAGACACACTGCCATACTGCTGCTATTACTCAGCCTGTGTCAGATAGGGATGAAATTTAAGGAAATTTAAACCATGAGCAACAATAAGTGTCCTTGTTTCCAGTGTCATGAGAGCTGTATGACCAGCATTGTGCAGAGTCTAGGATACTCTTCCTTCTCTGCTGTCCTGGACTGTAAGAGCAGGAATTCCATAGGAAGGGGAGAGTTGGAGCTGACTTCTTCTGAGATGTGGTGCAGTGAGAAAACCACCGACACCATTGCCCATGGCCCCTTTGGGCTGGGCACCTGGTCAGCTCAACTGCTCTAATCATCAGGGGGCTCCATGTAGTGTCCGGCTAGAGGATGTGTGTTCTTCTGTGGTGGTGAACTCCCTAATTTTAGTGGTATTTAAGTAGAGGCACCATACTCATTACCCTTTTGCTGGTGTGGGGAGGGGTGGGACAAAAGCTCTGTTTTCAGAAATAGTTTAAGCCTGGCTGAGTTCACATGGCCTGTTCCTGATTCTTTGTCTTGACACATTATTTAAAAAAACCCACCCCCTTTTATACCATTAATCCCACCCATTACCAGGATCTTCCATAACAAAGCAGTTGCTAAACTTCCTAGAAACCCAGAAATAGAGCCATTGTTCAGAGCAGATGATCACTAGGTGAGCTTTCTGGGCAGCAATTAGAAGCAGATGCTCCTGATGATTCCATCCAGGCCTTTCTTTGAATAGGTAAGAAAATGTGCACATCCCTAATAACTCATGTGGAGACCAGGGCTAAGCTGTTGCTAATATCTTCCCAGGAAGAAATGACCTTTCTTGTCTAGAAACTCTCTCCCTCCACAGCTGGAGAAACAGAGGCAGTGGAGGAAATGAGGCGAGCAAAATATGCTGGAGAGATGAGCAGGTTGCTGGTGTCTGCAAACACATCCTCTGAAGGACAGTGGGAGTGGGTAGAGGTGGACACCTGGAGAGGAGAAGGGAGCATGACAGACGAGATGCCTCAGTTCTGGAAGGGGCATCCTGAGTGGTAGGAGCAGATCTGTCTCACTACCTACTGAGAAAGATGAGGGTGACATGTATACCCGGAAGGAGACAGGTTTCAGATAGGTGCTGCTGTCATTCAACACCAAAAAGGCTTCCTGGCCCTGGTTAATAAAAGCATCGAAGCAGTTTATTGGTGCATCCTGGAAAAGGTAGGGAAGGCTGAGTTGAATCAATGCCCCTAAATTTTTTTTCCACTCAGTTTCAGCAATTCCTTCTCAAGCATCTAGCCAAGGATGTGTGGCCCCTGCCCACACCTCTCTCCACTCTCCAGCTGCATAACTCCAGCAGTGTAACTGCTTCTCAGTGCTGGCTCCAATTGCCCAGCTGTGCCCAATGAGTCTAAGCCCTCACATGTCAAATTTAAGGCTCCCAACTGTGACAGAAATTACAACTATCCCTGCCACATGTAACATCCACACCCTCTCCATGAAGCTTCTGCAGAAGTTATACCCCATTGCAGGAAAACATCAGCTTGATTCTCTCAAGCTTCTCTTCCATTCATGTCTTTCCTTGGGACCTCCTCCAAAGGCCCACCATCCCACCATCTTGCCAGAACTTCTTCTTCATGGTCTCTGTCCTCACTGTCATGGCTGATGGTCTGGCAATGGTATAAGCTCTGGTGTTAGAACTGAATAATAGAGAATGAACCAGTCCATTCCAGAGTGGCCTTTTCCTCTTCATGCAGGTTACAAGCATTCCTATGCGCTACTGACAATATTCAGCACACATTTCTATGCGCTATGCAAATTTACATGGTATCAGTTTCACAAAGTTAAACCGCTTGTAAAGATTAAACGAAAGAATTTGCTACAGTACACTAAATTCTAGATAAAAATTGAAATGGTAAAAATTAGAGATATTTAGTTCACATGACACAAAACAAATATTAAGAAATAAACTAAAAGGACTGTGGTTTTCCCCTGGTCTGGGTATGACTTAAGTGTACCCCTGAAGTTTATACATTGGAAGCTTGGTCCCTAATATGGTGGTACTGAGCAGAGACAGTGTCCTTAAGAGGTAGGCTGGGTGACAAGCAGTTAGGTCTCTGGGGACACTGCCTTCAGAAAGGATCAGTGTAGTTCTTGTGGGATCCTATTTCCTGCAGGTGCCCCCACCACTGTGATGCCACTTGCATCAAGACAAGCAGAAGCTGGAACCCTGCTCTTGGATCTCTAGGATTGGCAGCTAATGATTGAATCAGCTGCTTCTCTTTACAAATTACCAGCCTCTGGTATTTTGCTGTAGCTATGGAAAACAGGCTCATACACTCTGGTTGCATGACCTTTCTTCCTCATGATTTATGAAATTTATGATTTAGTGCAACAGTTTAGGCAAGGGTTAAAAGAGAGATGACATAGAATTGTCGGACTCAAAATACAAAAATAATGGACACGTCCTCAGAATTCAGTTTACATCTCATCTCCTCTTGTCCTGGAATAAGTGGTCTTCCAAAAATCCTCTTAAACTTAAGAGAGTAGAAGTGGTGATGTATTTCTTCTTGAACTTGCAGCCTCTACTTGTGAGGCAGGCCACAGCACAATTGAGCTAAATCCTCAGCCCCTTGCAGCCTCTACAAATGTGCAGAATATGTCAAATGTCTTCTCTTGCCTTCCTTTCCACACCAACTGTTCAGCAACAAGAAGCATCCATTTTTTTGCCAATCTCTACTCATTTTCATTTTTAATAGAGAACATTTCTTTCATCCTCTGTACCTTCACATATGATGTTCTTAGTGATGAGTTACTATGAGGTCATTTGCATAAAAAGCAATATGATTAAACACAAAATCTAAATAAATGTATTACAAACATACACAGTAAAAATTCCAGCTGTGATTTTGAAGATGTGTTCCAATAGCCACTTCAAGAACATCCCTAGCATCCAAAAACAGGGTAATCTTAAAACTCCTGTTTCCCATCTCTGTATGGACATTCCAGTTCTCACCACTGTAGCGTGTGTTTTAGGTTCATCTTCCAGAAACAGTGGAGACAGTTTAAATTTCTAGGAAGAAATCCAAAGGAAGTGGTCTATGAGAATGCCCTCCCAGCTCACTTCCAAGGACATGCACGCACCCGGCTGTCCTGGCTGCCTCCCAAGCTTGTCATTCCTTGTCCTCCACTTGGCTGCCTGAAGAAACAGGCGCCAGGGTTTCAGATCAGTCCTGGCAGCTAACTTCCTACTTCACTGCCTTTCTATTTTCTTGCTTTGCCAGATCTTCCTGCTGACTCACTCCACATTTTCCCTGAGAGCACACTTTGTTCTTTCTTGCTCGATTAACTGTCTTCTTGTCCTCGCCTGCATATACTGCCTGTAGGACCAGGCTTATAGAGAGACAAAATGAAAATAAATAAAACCTCTTTCCTCTGTGTAAATCTTCAGAATTTACAGGACAATTTTCTACATTCTTTAACTTGACTTTCACAACAACTTCTCTTGTTGCTGAAGACTTTCCTTGCTTTGCCTTTCAAATTAAGAAACTGAGCCTCAGAGTTGTAAACCTATTTGTCCACAGTCACCTAACATCCAAGAAAGGGAACACAGGATTTGATGTTTTAACCTACATGGTCTAAAACTCTTTCCATGGTGGCCAGCCTGTGCAAGACTTCTTGCCCTAAACCATCTTCTTTCTTTCTTTCTTTATTTTTCTCTTTCTTTCTTTCTTTCTTTCTTTCTTTCTTTCTTTCTTTCTTTCTTTCTTTCTTTCTTTCTTTCTTTCTTTCTTTCTTTCTGACTTTCTTTCTTTCTCTCTCTCTCTCTTTCTTTCTCTTTCTTTCTCTCCCTCTCCCTCTCACTCTCTCCCTCCCTCTCCCCCACCCTCCTTCCTTTCTTCTTTCTTTCTTTTTTGCAGTATCAGGAATCGATCTCAGGACCTTGCGCTTGTGAGCCAGGTGTGGAAAAAACACCTTTTCTTTATCAGCTATATAGATCCATCTTTGACAGAGCCATTCTAAAATGAAAAGCACTATGGGAGTAACTCTGAAGCCATAATTAGCTAGCCTAGAGGGAAGGGTCAGTTACTGACCACTGCAATCAGCCCTCAGAGAATGGCAAAGGTGCTGGAGGACAGTGTGGGAAATGGACAAAATTGGGGCAACTACAATAGCCAATGAACACAGGACAACGTCTGTGCTACACACCTTGCACAGCTCCTGCCCACAGCAGCCTCAGGCTTCTCTGTAGACTTGGTAGCACATTTTACCACCTCACCTCCATCTGTCTTGGCACCACAGGTCCAGTGGTCTGGGCTCACTTCCAAGGACAAAGGAGGTAGTATATGAACACCTGGTTCTCTTCTCAGGTAAGTGTGTCCTAATGGAATGGAGAGGAGAGTCTCACTTGACACTTAATTATAATAATGCCAATGTCTACATGGTTCTCCATTCCAAGCAGGTGCACTGGACGTATCCCTGGCTTGTGCATGCCCAGGCTGGGTCTAAACCGGCTCTCCACCAAAGGTGAGTAATGGAAAGTGCAGGCAACTTGGCATCTTCCATTCCTCCTCCTGTACTTTCACCTCCTCTTGCTTTCTTCTTTCCCTTTCTCTTCCTTTGCCTCCTTCCTCTTCTCCTCATCCTCCTGCCACTGAGTTTTTTTTTAAACACACCTATCTTTATGTGTGGGTTTCCATGTGTCAACTGACTTGGCAAGTCAGTTTCACTATGCTGACATCCAAGCCTATCGTTCCAATCCTGTTTCATCACTTGCTTGCTTAACAAACACCTTCACTTGGATTTCTGCTCAGTGATGTGTCTAGGGTGGAGGAGACCTGTCCTCAGTCTCCCTTCTGACTTGACTGTTTCAGGGACAGCAGATACCTCCCATGGTCACTCATGGAAATGAGCTTCTGGTCCTCTTTCTCCAGCTTTCATGAGACCGCGACCCTGCAACATCCCAACTTTGGCCCTTTGATATGTGGCTGTGGCAGCCCTAGGAACACGATGCACCAAATATGGTCCCTGTTAAAATCAACATCACCTGGGAGCTTGCTGGAACTATTAAATCCCTCTGCTGAATTAGAAAACCTGGGAGTGGAGCCCAGAATTCCATGTTACAAACTCTCAAGGTTATTCCTAGGCATTGCCATGTTGGAGAACTGCCACTGCCTTCTGGAGGAGCTCAGAGGAGCTCACTGGAACACAGCTCTCTCAGCCCGGGAAGGTATGGTGAGAGCCGCTGGAAACCTCATGAGCAATGGTCGGAACCTGAGGGAGAAAGATCACTGTCTATTCACATCCAGTAACTCCAGCGAGTTATCCTAAGATCACATGATCATAAATGTTGCATATTCCCTGATTTTCAAAGCACCTTGTCCCAAACATGAAACTCATGTATTTCACAATAATTGTTCTTTAATAAAAAATTTCGCCTTTTTGTGCTTCAGTAAATACAAAATAGATGCAATTTCTCTCAAGTTCTTAGCTCTCTCCGAGGCATAAACTCATGGGATGGGGCTGACTGGCGGGGGGAGGGTCACTGAACACCCTGTCCAGGTACTCAGCAACCCACAACAGGGACTTGCCACACAGGCCCCTCCCACTGTGTCCTTATGTGAGTCTGTCTGCACCAGACTGCAGCTCACCACATCCATTTCAATGTCAATAAACATGGACTTTAGAAATTCCTTCCTCTTCAAATCACTAGTAAGAATATGGAGCCAGCATCCAACCTCTTAAAGTTGTAGAAATACAACCTGGTTTCCCTTTGTAAGTCAACCTTTGACCTGAATCTCCTTTTGTTTTCCACTACCTATCCATCTGATTGTCAAGTACTTTTGACTTTCTCTCCCCTTTCATCTCCAGAGACCTATCGAGGCCAAGACAGGAAGAGAGCCCCCTTTCCTGCTGGAAGGAAATTTCCTGTTGGCCCTTCAATATTTGGGTTTCTCCTGTGGCCCTCTTCTCTCTGGGCTCCTGATTCTCTGATCCCTTTGAATCTGGCATTCGCAGGGCCAACTGCTCAGTGTGACTGCTGCCCCACAGGCACCCTGTCCACGGGGGGGGGGAGGGGTGGCATCAATGGCTGTGTGTCATTTGTTGTGAGGGATAAAGTAGCCCAAGGACTGGTTACAGCTTTGGTGACAAAGTCTTACTAAAGATGCTTTTATTTCTGATCACCCATGCCGTGTTTTCCCATAACCACATGGACACCTCCAGTGATTCATTCATAAAATGAAAGGTTAGGGTTAGAATATCAGGCACCATAGCTCCAGGATCCACTACAACACAAGCAGCAGCTGCCAATCATTCATTTTGTATTCCTAAAGAAAAAGCTTCCGCTTTCTTTGTGCGCCATGCAGGAGGTGGGAGCCCGCCCTTCTGCCACTCCATCCCCACAGCTGGGCTCCCTCCTTTGTTCTCTGTTCTAAACACAGAGCTGGGCCCTCTGCAGAAGTGCCAGGCATGGCGAGTATGTGCTGTAGGTCACAGCGACATTGGTTCCTCTTTAAACCAAGCCAGGCACATTTTACCTGAGACACATTACCGTGCAATGGAAACTGAACAGGATGTGATGTTGGGTGAGGGGCCAGCTGCTGATGGAGATGCTTTGGAAAGGCAGCTCCTTAGTCTCCAACTTGTAGCTGTGACTTTCCCCTCTTAAAGGCTGTGGATTTTTAACTTCATGAAATAATATTTTTTAGTAAGTTAAAATTAGGGAATTTATTAGTTGCTTCATTGGAACATTCCAGAATGTCACCACAGTTACCCCAAGGTGGCCATTTGTTCAGGGAAATAGAGACCCAGGGTCATCTTTATTTCCCTCGCTTCCTTGTACCATTTTTGTCTCTGGGTAAACTCACTTCTACCTAAAGATCCAGCTCACATTTGGAGGAAGTGATTCTTGGGACTGGGGATCCACCCATGTGCCGAAAGAGTATCTAGCCCTGTTCTCCTTCCCTCAGAACTTTTCCCCTTTGTGTTTGTACGCTGTACTCCCTTTAAGGCTACATCGGACCCTATTCTCTTTCAACTCAGAAATAAACAAGGATTCAGGAATTCTCTGAAGATCACAATTTCATTGACAATTATGAGCTGCTGACATCAGACAGAACAATCAGCTCCTTATCTGCAGCTCCACACTCATGGCTTAGCAAACTGCAGACAGAAAATATTTGAAAAACTGCTTCTGTATTGGACATGTATAGATTTTCTGCCTTGTCATGATTTCCTAAACAATGAAGTATAACCGCTATTTACACAATGTATGTAAATGTGTATTCACAATGCATTAGGAACCCAGAGATTATATACTTACATGCAGGAGGATGTACATTGGTTTTACAAAATACGTCTCCTTTCTGTACAAGGGGTTTGAGGTTTTTGGCATGCTGGGAATCCTGGCATAAATCACCCAAGGGGGCCCATAGGTGACTGTATTTAATTCTGAAAAGACACTGGAGCAAGAGGATTCATTTTTAGAAATGAAGAGCTCCATCTTATCCTCATTCTGGTTAAGGTCTCCAGAGGATAGAGTTGAGAATTAGCTCTGTCAGCAACAACTGAGAGCTGTTTTAGGATAGTACACATTTGGAGTCAGCAGAGTTGGGGAAATCAAGTCAGACTGAATATCTGGAGTGTGGGTGGAGAAATGTGGAAGATGCTGAGGGCCTTCAGGTAGACCTGATCTCAGTCATGGCAGAAGCTGCCTGGCCTGATATAGGCATGAGACTCCCCAAGCCCAGGGGCAGTCAGCCTCTTCCATGGACCACTGCTCTACTATTGCTGAGACCAGAACTTCTGAGGTGAGGGTGAGCTGTACTTGTCATCCCAGGGAGTAGCAGCCAGTTTGTTCCAAAAATCTCCTCAGAAAGAGATTATGCTAAAGACAATAAGGTGACACAGAAGGCCAAATCCTGCATGATATGCTCATATGAGGCCCCTAGAATAAGCACACCATACAGGATGAAAGCAGAATTAAGATTGTCACCTGGAGGGAGGGAGAAGAACACTTACAGTTTATTGCACACAGACTTCCTTCTGGGAAAGATAATAATAATTTATCAATGGATAGTGGTGACAGCCACACAACACTGTGACTATATTTAATGTCACTGAATTGTATACTTATGGATGGTTAAAATAACACAGGATCTGTGTGTGTGCACGAGTGTGTGTATTCATCATAAAACAACTGGAGGGAGAGCTGCATGATAATATCACAGAATTTGATATGTGGTTAATAGTCATTTAGAAAAAATGTACATAGAAGTAACAGTCGCTTAGAAATTGAAATACATTTTTTAATAAATAAATTCTGGGACAAAAGGGATCTTGCTGTTTATTGAAGTAGGTATATGAAGTGTGATTCAATGATTTTTCTCCAAAGATTTTCTTTTTTATTATTTTATTGTTAGTTATGGCATACTATTAACCACTCACAGAATAGGTGTAAGTACTAGGAGTCACTAGGAAAATCTCTGAGTTTTCTCATTTTGTAGGTGAGGAAGCTCTCTGAACCTGCTCTCTGGCCACAGAAATCTGTTGGTGATAAAGATGGGCAGGAATGGAGGCCTCTCATGCCCTGCCTAAATGCCTCACACAGACTCTCCTACTCAGGGCCGTCAAAGACTGCAGCAAATACACACTTGAAATTCTGATCATCTCCTGCAAAGCCTGGACCTCCATTGAACAACTGCCCAGAGCAGGCCCACTGCCAGGGGCCACAGGCATCTGTCCAGCTAACCCTTGCAATATCCTCGGGGGGAAGCAAGCAATATGACTGCACATGGACTAGGAGGATAACAAGGGACCCATGACACCCACTTGGTAAATCTTGCCCAAGACAAGTCCTCTGTGTCCAGAAACATTTCTAACGACTTAGGGTCAACAGAGCTTTTTTTCTTCTTCCCTCTGCTTTGTTATCTAATAAAAGCTCTCTTGAAGGATAATGCTAATATCCAAGAATACTTCAATGCAACAAAACATTACCATTTTCCATTAGCTCCCAGGAAAATTAACTGGGCTCCTACTGGTTACCCTGCTGCTGACTTAACTTAGACACAAGTAATAAAGGCTCCAGATGGTTCACAATGACATGGTTGTCAAGTGAAGGCAGGACAACTTGTCAGAGTAAAGAAAACACAGCTATAAAACCCAATATACCATTCAAGACAAAACAGCGAGGCACAGGATCTGACTCATGGGGAAACCATTTCATTTGCACCCAAATTCTTCCCGGAAACAGCCACACAAACACATTATGTACAGAAATGATGCCTGTGTTTCTCCTCTTTCCCTCCTCTTCTCAGCCGATTCCATTACTGGTAGCATGTAGGAATGACTTGGACTGCACCTCCTCCTGGGATCAAACTGACTCACAAAACAGGAAAATTAAAAACCAACAGAGCAGAGCCATTGAGACAGAAGGAGAGCAGAGGGAGGAGACACAAAGGCTGGGCTGTGACAGAAAAGGCTCTGTGGGGACAAGTCAAGAGGAAGCCCACAGCACAGATTAGCAAGGGTTTCCCACCATATCCTCCCTGCCTTGATTCCAAACCTGACCCACTCCAACCCACTCAGGAAGGTTCTGCTGCTCAGTGTGTGTGTGTGTGTGTGTGTGTGTGTGTGTGTGTGTGTGTGTATGACATTCTAGCATAAAAGCAGGAGGCTAGTGTACACACGCATGCACATACACACATGTGCACACATGTGAAATGGAGAAGTTTGAATACAGCCAAAGTCAGTGCCCTAGTTGTGATGCCATCCTCTAGTTGTACAGGACATTTTCATTGTGGGAACTTGGCCAAAGGGTTCACAGGATGTCTTGTATTATTTTTCACAGCTGCAGGCAGATCCCCAGTTACCTCCAAGCACAAAGATTGATTTCCAGAAAGTAAAAAAAACTAAAATGCACAAGATGAATGTAATCATTACCTGGATAAGAGTCCTTGTTGATAACAAGGCCACCCCTTCCAGCTAGGAATGATGGGTGGAGTAGTAGTAAAAAGTTACTTTTCTGAGATGCTTATGAGGGATAAAAAAGCAAGAAGTTTGTAGAACCAAGACACAGTTTCTGTCGTAGAAATTCAAAGGGGTCCAGGTATTTTTTTTAAGCCTACAAATATTTTCAGAATCTCTGTTTTATATAAGGTGCTCTTCTGTGTATCAGACATAAGAAAACAATTAAGACCTCTGCCCCTCTCCAGCTCCCAAGCTTGGTGTATGAGTGTGATGATCATTGCTTCCCCAAGCTTTTCTACATCTTCCTTCTAGAAAGTCTCACCTTAGCTAGCTATGGTGGAGGACAGAAATACTCCCATAGTAGCAGTTATGACACATCTTGGGCAGAAGTCATAAATTAACAAATAGTTTTGGCCACCAAGTGATTATTAGGCTGTCAGTGTTGTTAACTGCACGAAACCAACTATAATGTAATGATGGATACAAATTGTCTCTGGCTCAAGCTCAGAAAATGAATTTGCCTGGTAGGCAGCTTGGATTGAAAATACTCTTTAGATGGAGAGCATGAAAGAACTGAGAAAAAGATGGTTTAGCATCCATTTTTTACAAAACTGAGAGGTCGGGAGTTGGAAATTACAATCCAATAAGAAAATGTCCTACATGAACTACATAACTGCTGGGATTTAAACCAAGGTAGGTAAGAGTAAAACATTAGCATAAATCCTTAGAAAAGAGACCGTGATAGAATTTTCCAGAGGAGAAAAACAAATGGAACCATGTGTGTACATACACATAAAAAAGAAACATAAATTGGAATAGATTTTACTTAGGTTTAAATATAATGTTCAGTGTAACACTGTCTTAGTTGCTTTTCTTGTTGCTGTGATGCAATACCTAACACCCACAACTTAAAGGAGAGGTTTGTTTTGACTCATTTTCCAGTCCATGGTTGGCTAGTTCCAAAGAAGAGATAGCATAGTAGAGGGGTAAAGTGGAGGAAAAGCTGCTCACGCCATGGTGGCCAGGAAGCAGAGGGAAGGCAGGAGCCTAGGAGGGAGGTCACACCTCCAGTGACCTACCTCTTCTAATCAGGCCCCACTCCTAACATCACGTTTAGCTATCATGCCCCATAATCCAATCACCTTCCAAGAGCCTGACTGTAAGTACATGAGGCTCTGGAGGGATGTCCAGATACAGAGCATAACAAACACTAATACAAGGTCATAATGTCGAAGATCACATGTTGGTCAAAGGAACAACATGGCACTGCTGAACCCAGAGAAGAGATTTTCAGCTAACCAAGGTACATTTGCTGCCAGAAATGACAAATGTGTTGTTGGATGCTGCACCATGCCAAGGTAGGGATGAAACAAACGTTCAGCCCAGCTCTCTGCTTGCTCTAGGACGACCTTCCTCTTCATATAATGTGGGGACCTCATCACCTAGGGCTCTTCCTTTGCTTTCTTCTCCTCTCCTGAAATGTCCTTCCTTCTATGCTTTTGGCCTGAGTGCTGTGCCTTTTCCAATGCTCCACACCCGTCAGATGAAGCCACTTCACACTCAGAACTTGCTGCCCAATCTTGCCAGCTAATTAACAGAAGTCCTGGCTCTTTGTTTGGATCATGTGCTCAGAAAGGTAAGGCCAGGGCCTTTCCATCTTCCATCCAAGGAGCAGAGCTTGTGTATTTTGCTCATACCACCCATGACAAGATAGCTATTAATGGAATCAATAAATGTATAGGTTGATTTTTTTTACATCCATACGTGATGTTGAAGACAAGAGTCAAGGTAGGTGTCTCTGTTTTCCAAAAAAAATATGTAAAAAGTAGTACTAGTTTCTGGAAATTTTCAGTGTGGAAAGGGATTAATGGGTCTATTGAAAATAAAGATTGATTCCAGAAAAGGAGGATGTGCCTTGCATTAAATGAAGATCCTATAAGACAGGCCATAGAAGGAAAGTGGGAATAGTGTAGGGAACAAAGGTGAACAGGACAAAGGGCGGAGAAGCTGTGTGCACACGTCTGTGAAATACAGTGTTTGTTTTGTGAACAGATTATCCCACTGCACTGGAATTATGAGAGGGAGACAGAGAGAGAGAGAGAGAAACGTGTGATTCCTATGTTTACATACACATGTGAGAATGTGTGCATGTGTGTGTCTGAAAGTATACATGCATGTATGTGCACAAGAACATGAGTGTGTGATACATGTATGTGTGTATGTGAGAATGATGCAGAAACACTGGAAGATACACTGAAGGTGCTTAAGAGTTAGGATAATATCTTATATCATAAGTACAGGAGAGCAAACAAGTAGACTTGTATAAGACTTGTATAAGTAAACATGCACATTAAATTTAGATCAAAATCAACACATCTAAAAGTAACTCCCTTACTGAATCAACTTGTAAACTTGCACCTTAGCTGTGATCCTGCTTTGGGACACACTCTGAACATGTGCCAGAGCTGTAGCTCACAGGAAGACCTGTAGCAGTGTTTCTGTGTACAGCTGATGTGGAGAACAAGAGGGTCTCAATTCCTGCAATGCAGTGTGCAGAGCTAATATATAATATCTTCCCATTTAAATGCACATGGACACAGCATGGTGAACTGGAAATCCATAAAGCTCTAAATTGGGGAAATTACCCAGATGCCAGAAATGAAGAAGAAATTTGTAATGAGAACTCTTAGCATCAGCTTTGTCTGGGCAGACAATGGGTACAAGGCCTGAATAGGGGCTGGAGCTGGTACTGAAGATTTAGAGCCTCACAGGGATGGGGTAGATTCCCAGGGCCTCCATGGGGACAGAAAACGAAACTATAGAATTCTTAATGCCAGGACCCACACATGAATCAGCCCACTTTGAAAATAGGATTTGAAGATTCTCTCTACCTGTCTTAGAAAAAGCAGTCAAGGATCTGTGAAATCAGGGTTCTGCATGGGAATCTCCGTGCGACATGAGCACATTATAGTCCAGGAAAACAAGTCCTACAGCACCACCAAAGTCATGTGCAAAGCCCTTTTTGTGTCACCTGCACAGAAATCCCAAAGCAGGGCCACTCTGAGTAAGAAGAGCTTGCAGCAGAAACATGATAAACCATAAACAAACCATTCAGAAGGTGAAGTAATAGAGGAGAAGAACCTACACCCTCCACACGAAATACTCTTGCAGAACCAAGCAGTGTTTCTAGATATAACAAAACAGATATATGCTGAAAGAAAAACTGAATGGGAACTGCACACAACAAATTAAACACAGCTAAATGAAATGGATCAAGTCTAGATCAGAATAATGCCCACACAGTACAGCACAGAGATGATGAGATTAAAAGATACATAAAAAAGATTCACATCTATACATGTAAAGAAGTCTGGAAGGAAAGAAGAAAGGATACAAGAAAGATGGTTTCTCTGAATAGAGAGAACACACATAAGAATTTGGACTTAACATAGGGTTCCTCAAATGACAAAGCATAGTACAGGAACTATAAAAATAAAAAAATCCCAACAAATTAAAGTCACAGTGAAAGTGCACACATATTTAAAAATACTCAGGGAGAAAAAAAGAGTTTCTGCAAAAGAATAAAAATCAGATTATATGCAGAATTATGATCAGCAACAACAGAGGGCATTCAGCAAATCAGGAAGGACTGAGTGTGTTTCCAAGCCCAAAGTCAGTGTGTGTGTGTGTGTGTGTGTGTGTGTGTGTGTGTGCATGCGCTACAAGAAAGATGGTTTCTCTGAATAGAGAGAACACACATAAGAATTTGGACTTAACATAGGGTTCCTCAAATGACAAAGCATAGTACAGGAACTATAAAAATAAAAAAATCCCAACAAATTAAAGTCACAGTGAAAGTGCACACATATTTAAAAATACTCAGGGAGAAAAAAAGAGTTTCTGCAAAAGAATAAAAATCAGATTATATGCAGAATTATGATCAGCAACAACAGAGGGCATTCAGCAAATCAGGAAGGACTGAGTGTGTTTCCAAGCCCAAAGTGTGTGTGTGTGTGTGTGTGTGTGTGTGTGTGTGTGTGTGTGCATGCGCGCACACACATGCATAACATAGAGGTGTGATCTTCTACCCAACCAATCTGTACCTACTCAACTGTGCACCAGTACTTTGTGATGCAGAAGAGACACGAGAGTACATTATGGCCTTAGAGCAGAGTGCCAATCCTTACACAGACCCACAGGGCCACCACTTGTGCCTACTGCTCGATCTCACTTGCCCTGCATTGCTCAGCTGGCACCAGTATGCTCTTTAGTTTACTTTGCTTGTACCTGTTTGTGGATGTAAGGAATTGGCAGAAAACCCACAGTGTGCAAGAAGAACTATCACTCCAAGAAAAGGGTGCGGCTCCACCTAGCCCTGCCTTGGGGGAGCCCAGCCTCTGCAACAGGGTGTCTCCCATGGGGAAATGGCCAGCTGCTCCTGGGAACCATACTCCAAATAGCCCATTTCTTTCCAGGGATCAGGGGATACTAGTCATGAACATCAGGGTGGTGGTTTCATGGTAATGGCCCTGAAGGAACACATCAAATAAAGCATTCTATAATCAAGTTGCACAAGGTCTCAAAGGACCATGAAACAACAAACCAAACACCAACCTGCAGCTTTCTGAGCACTGTTGCTCACCAGAAGTTGTGTACAGGTCTGTGATGGCCTGATGTCAGCTACAGTGCACCAGAGCTGAGGTTCACGACACCAGGGAGGGAGTGTGCATGTCTTCCATCTCCAGGGATCTTGTCTTTGGCAAGACTTCTACTAAAATTGTGTCCAACTGTTTCTAGGAGATAACTGCAGTCTTTTGTCTGCCAAGCTTGCTGTGACCCATGTATTAGATTGTTAATTTCATGCACCGGCATAGTTCTGTGGGAATCGGTGACATCGACAAATACAGGCTGGCAGGCAGAAATTGAGCAATGACATGGTAGTGTGCATCTTTCCACATTCAAGAACTGTGCGATGGTAAAAAGCTGTCTGCAATAAACAGCATTACTTGCAAACACTTTTCACTGCATAGTTTACACCAGGGGTCTCTGTTGTGTTAGGAACCAGGCCATACAGCAGGAGGTAAGCAGCAGTCAAATGAGTGTGCAAGCAAAGCTTCATCTGTATTTAAAGCCACTCCTCATACCTTGCTGTGCAGAAGCTTTTTTTTGTTGTTTGTTTGTACTGGGGGTTGAACTAGGGACCTTGCACTTGCAAGGCAGGTGGCAGCACCAGTGAACTAAATCCCCAGCCCTCACTCCTCACAACTTGTATTACTGCCTGAGCTCCACCTTCTATCAGAGGAGCAATGGCATTAGATTCTCATAGGAGCACAAATTGTTTTGTGAACTGTGCCTGTGAGGGATCTAGATTGTGTGCTTCTTATGAAACTCTAATGTCTGATGATCACAGGAGGAGCTGAGGCTGTGATGCTAGCACAAGAGCAGCTGCAAATACAGTGAACATTAGCAGGGAGGTTTGACTGCAAAGACCATAATAAATAAATTGCTTGTAGACTCCTATCAAAACCCTATCAGTGAGTGGCAGGTGACAATTAAGCTGCACATTTTCCAGGCTTTCTAGGGACCGGTGAGCTGATGAACTTCAAATGTACAGCTGCATCTAGTGGCAGGCTCTAAATCAGAATCTGACACTTATTCTAGTTCACATGTGGCCTGTCCATTATTTTATTTACCACTTCCTACACTGCACTTGTCTCAGTCACATATTTGGAAGCCCAGAAGTGAATCCTAGCCAAAATGAGTAAAACACAAATATCACTGGAGAGCTTCTTTGGAAAGGGGGAAAGACCCAGTGATGAGACAGTAGAAGAATCGAAGATGCTAACAAAAATTGCAAAGGTGATTCACATTCTCCAAGCTCATTTTGTATATATCCATTGTCTATCAAAGGAAGGTATGAAATCTTCAAAGCTTCTTTACCACATAGAGACCAAGAGTATTTTTAAAAAATGAACTCAAAGAACCTAAGCAATTATTGAAGTCCCCACTTCATCAAATGTGTCTGCACTGAGAGCATCATTCTTAGTGGCTTACTGTATTACTAAAAAGCCCTTTACTGCTGGTTAAGAGTTGCAACTGAAGACACTTGTCCTGACTTTTTAGTTGATGTGGCATTGTTCCTCTTTCAGCTTGCACCATAACCAGGCATACTGAGGAAATATGAAGGATATTGAGGTACAGTTGTTAGGAGTAATGAGACACCCAATCCAGGTTGATGAGTCTACTAGCATTGACAACAAGGCAGTGGTGCTTGTTTTTGTGTGATATTATTTTTCAGGAGGATGTGCATGAAGAGGATATTACGTGCACTTTTGTTGTCAATCAACACCACATCTGCAAAGTTATTCATGTCTTTGAATGATTACATATGAGGAAAACTAAACTGGTCATTTTGTGTCTGTATTTACATGGACAGCTTCCTGGTTTCCTACTCAGATCAAAGAGGCCACTTCTGAATGTGAGTCTACAACTTGGTTATCCATAGAGAAATGCTGATTAGCTGAAAAATGTCACCTGGACTTAATGTTTGGCAGGACGTGATTGAAATTGTCATCCAGATTAAGGTATACACCCTTAACTCATATTTGTTCACATAGTTCTGTGAGGAGGTGGATGTAGAGCACACATATCTTCTCTTGTTGACACTAGTGAAATGGCTCTCTAAAGATAGATTACAGGCCAGAGTGTCTGAGTCATGAGAGCCACTCCACCCTTTTAGAAAAATAGGTACCACATTTCACTGACACAAAACGGGTTGCAAAACTTGCTTACTCTTGTGACATAATTAACTTTCTACATCTGTCACTTTAGGGGAGAATGACAATGTTCAAATTTACAGATAAAGTGGCTGGATTCATAGCCAAACTGGAATTATGGGGCAATGAGTGAGCACTAGGATTTTTGGCATGTTTCAAACATTAGCACAGATTTTGAAAGGAGGCAGGACCTCCTTTCTCCCATCTGGTGCATGATCAGCTATCTTAGCTTTAAAGAGTTTGACATTACTCCCCCCCGCCGAAAACAGACCTTAGAATTGGGAAGGAAAGGATCTGAAAATCATTTATAAATAAGCCAGGTGAATTAGCTGTTTGTGCTAAAAGAGGATGAACTGCTTGAGACTGCAAATCACTGTGGGCTTAAATTATGTTTAAGACAATTTCAAATCTTTGTATGTTCTGGACTAAAGGCAAGGAAGGATATCCTGAGATTGCTACAAAAGCACTTAAAAGCCTCCTTCCATTTCCAACATCCTATCTTTGTGAAACAGAGACAGCAACCACATCAAGATGGGGTGCTATGGACATTATCAACACACTTCAAGTGTCACTGACCCCAATCACCCCCAGATAAGACTATCTAGTATCAGGAAAGCAAACTGAGGGCTTTCACTGAGCCTACACTATGTTGGGCTATATAATTATTTTATTGTGTATTACAACGTGATAAAATAGAATTAAAATGCACAATAAATGTAATTTTCTTGATAAATCAAAAAAACTATTTCTCTTCACCATCCATGGGAAAACTATCTTCTACAAAACTGATCCCTGGTGTCAAAAGGTCGGGAACCACTGGTTTTCATAATGAATTTCAGTGTTGGACTATTTTAACCAGTCATTATTTGACGTTCTGAAGTGGTTTTTATCTCATGAAGCACTGACTTGATTATGTATAAAAATCAGGACTTGAAGTGTACTTGTGAAATGCAAGTATAGTTTCATATATTAAAAGATACTATTGGTTTGTAATTTGGTTCTGATTTTAGTAAACAAACATCTCACTGTTTTAACAGAAGTCTAAACAGAAGACAACAGAAGACGTTTACCAAATTTGTCATTTTTCCTTAACTATTTTCTAAAGATGAAATTGTGTCTCCATAAAAGGAGTTCTCACACCCAGGCTTCAGCGTTTTCCTTTTGTTTTTTTTTGTACTGGGGATCGAATTCAGGATCTTGCACTTGCCAGGCAGGAGCTGTGCTGCTGAGATACAACCCTGGCCCTCAGCATATGGTTTTATCTGGAGGTGGAGACTATACAAGGGCAATGGGTTAGAATGAGGTCCTCAGGGTGGAATCTGATCCACTGTGGCTGCTGTCCTTTCAAACAGGGAAACTGGACCTTAGTGACTTGCCATGCCCATGGAAAACAACAGCAGAGATGGGTGGGGGCAATGCTGCATACCCAGAAGTTCCAAGGATCACCAGGGGTGCTGACCTGATCATGGACTCCTGGCCTGCAGGGTCCAGAGAGGATACAGTTTTCGTTTCAGCTGCTCGGTCTAAGGCGCACTGTTGGGACAGCCCTGCGAAGGGAGGCAGTGCTGGGTGGGAGGGTGGGTGGGTTAGGGCTGTGAGACACCATGGTCATGATTTCATGGTCTTGTCTCTGCTCATCTCTTTGTCTTTCTCTGTCTCCCTCCTCTGTGCCCCTCTGTCTTTCATTCTCTTGTCACTGTGTTCAAGTCACACCAGTTTGCATGCCTGGATCCTGCTGATCCACCTGCTCAAAGGCCTTTCTGTGTGCTCCTCCCTCTGCCTCAAAGCACCAGGAGTCCTGGCGGCTGCTTTGTTACTTTTCCAATTTAGTAGTAGTGAGTAGCTCCTTAGATGATCACCCTACAGTGACCTCATCCAAAAACTTCACAAGTACTTAATTTATCCTTCTTTCTACTTCAGCATTTCCTAAAATGGACGAATAAACACCGTTTTTCATGCTTTCAGACATGGGGGAAAATGGGTTTTATCTTAAGTAGAGCCACATGCTGTTATTTTCCAAAACTTTTTCACATTTGCCCTATTTTCTGGTTGTGCCGAGTCCATTCCTGCACCTGGGCTATTTGTTCTGACCTCTTTACCAGGTGGTGGATTCTTCCCTGCTCCTCCCCTCAGGGACCTGTTCTTGTCCCTGGGATGCCTGACTTCTCTGTCCCTGTCTGTTTCCTTTCTAGCAGTTTCTCCTTATGAATCAGTGTCACACCAGTGTTTCCCTTTCAACTTTCTCAATACCTGCTTGTGCAGGGGACAGAAAGACCCAGTGGACGCCCTTTAAGGTGTCTTATTCTCAAAACTGTGCTTGCATTTCTACCTAATGAGCAGCAGTGGTGGCAGCTGTGCACGGACTATACCCTGTGACCAGCCGGCACCCACAGGACTCCCTCCCTTCACTCCTCCCAGCACCCAGCTCTCTACTCAGCAGGTAGAAGGAGTGCAGGGAGCGTGAAGAAAAATGGAACCGTTTTACTCCAGCAGTTTCTGTAATTTGGGTCAACTTCCCTTTTCCTTTCCATGACTAAAATGAACACTTGATTCTTACAAGCGTGAGCTCTGTTCCATTCTAAATGTGAGAGAAGGTACTTTTCATACAAAGGGAAGTGCTGCAGAGTGCGCAGTCCCTTGCTGCCAGAGCCCATTAGGCAGATGTGGCAGAGAACAGTTCCACTGTGCTCCTTTGGGGCTGAGGCTGTCTTGCCTCTGCTTCTTGCTTTCCCTCCAAGGGGTGAAGGCAGAGTCCTTATCTACCTTATCAGCAGGAGGATGGAAAATGAACCTAGGAGTATATATATTTTTTAAAACTTCATTTAGCAGTAGAAAAAAAAAAAACCAGCACAAGTACCATGGGCATATTGAGGCAAATCTTAGGTAGTTTGTGATGCCAGTGTTAGGCAGAAAGTTAGACATTAGCAGGCTGGAGAGAACAGGCTGGGGCTACAGGGGAAACAAAGACTACATGATGTTTTTCCTTTCTCCATCATTTTCTTAGTCATTAGCTATAGAAAAGATCCACACCAGTTTGTGGATTCAAACTTTAGCCCAAAAGAGTGTGACCTTCTCTAAGCACGCTGGTGAGGTCCAGGGCCCCAGAGTCCAGACCATGCTGGGAAACCTCAAGTTTCAAGCTAACTGAATGGAAACCAACCACCCAGGGAATAAATAGGAACCTTCTTCCCTTGGAAGTTGGTCGACACAGCCCTTCCTCCTTGACCTCAGAGGAAGGAAAGGATATTCCTTGAAAGTGCAGTTAATCTTATCAATGTAGCCACTGACCTAATTTGGTACAGCTGCCATTTTTTTCTCTCTTACTCTGAAAATTTACATTTTGCAAAAAACTCTACCTATACTCTATATGATGTCCTAGGTGTCTCGTCTACAGTCTTTCATCAGAGACACAATGAACCCACGTGTGTTGCCAGTTCTGCACAGCATTGGGAGCTTTCAGGGCCTGGCTTCCTGGTGACATTAGAATTAGTGGTCTTCAATAAATGATCTAACTGGCTCATTACGTAGGGGCAAACCAGAAGATCAGAGCATGTCCAGGACTATCTCAAGGTCAAACCAGAAAGCAGCAAGTGTGGGCGCCACTCCCAACCTCCTGGGGTCTAGTCTAGGATCTGCGTATGGAAAGAAAGGATAAGGCAGGGCACAGACATAGGGAGATGCTTATAGGAGCTGGGAGGGGGCTGGCAACAGTAAGAGGAAAGGTGGCAGAGAACCAGACAGCCACAAAGGAGAGAGATGAGGACAGGGCCAGGCTGAAGTCAGTTCTATATCTGTAGTCCACACAGGCTTCAGTTACTTTCTGAATTGCACAGCTATTTTTTGATTCATCAATATCACATAAAAGCTTTAACACCTATAATATAAGTGTGGTTATACAATAGTCCATCAAGATACAAATGCTCTGCCCTTATACACATGCCTGCCCACGCCTTGGGTCTGGGAGCCCCATCTGAACAGCCCCTGGGATTTGTCCAGAGCACAGGAAGGGGCTGGTGCCATGCAGGTCTTGGTATCACCCAGATCAGACTGGGCATTTGTGTGAAACTCGCAGACCTGCCTCAGCCAGCTCCACTGGTCAAAACCTTCAGTGTTGTGGGCGGAGCTGAGAGGAAAGACAATAATGTGAATTATTTGAAAATACTTAAATTTGGGCATTAGATGTGTCTATTAAAGGTAGAAATGAGTGGACAAGACTAAATGTCAAAGAATCAGAGAGGCAGAAGATATTGTAGAAATTCACAAACAGCATCTAGCCACAGGTGACCTTGGTGAAAAGGACAATTACTGCCACTTGCTGTAACTCGCACATAGTCTGTCCTTCTTGAAACTTATGTTGAAATTCCAGGAAATGACTGAGGTATTAAGCAGGGGAAACCAGGTGGGACTTTTAAGAGATCACCAGAGTCTTGCCCTCATGAGTCAGTTAATCAATTTATGTGACTGTGGTGGCTAGAGAATACAGTTTGGCCAGGGCTCTCCTACATACTGTCTTCCATGTGGTACCTGAGGCTACCTTGGGCTCTTCCTGCAGGAAGCCAGCAACAGAGCAGTACCTCAGCCCTGGACCAGACCTGTGGGCCACAGCAAACCTCTTTGCCCAGTCTGTGCTATTGTGTTATTAGCAACAGAAAATGGACTGAGGCATGACCTAAGGGAAACTGACTAATTTCCTATCACTCACTCACTCATTCATTCAACACAGAGGGTTGAGAAACAGGACATAGTCTATGAAGAAGCCATATTCCCTACCAACAAGGTGCTGGAGTCCAACATGGGATGTGGATGCCTTCCCCAACAGAGCTTGTGTTGCAGTTTTAGGAATGGCATTACCACATACACATGTAAGATGGGCTGACTTCAGGTGGCACAGCCCCTTCTGGCCCTAACCATCACGTCTTCTTGATGCACGACTTCTCTACCTGGGAGGGTGACCTAGTCAAGGAAGTCCACAAACAATGTGACTCCTAGAGCAGTCCTTTAGTTTAGGAAAAATCACCATGACCCAATGCTGTGGAAGGTAAGGGGATACATCTCCATTCCTTGGATGTCTCCTTAAGTGCTGGGATCCACAGTGCATTTTCTTGAGGAGAGTTTCCCCTCTGCTTCTATGCAGGCTGCTATGAGGCCGCAGATCCCTAACACGACACAACTAGGATGTATTAACTATTAAATTGCTCTCAAAGTTTTTATGATGACAACATATAATTGCAGTGTGAGATATAGCTGTGAGCAATGCTGCCCGCCTCGATAGCTGAATCATTCGCATGTGTGACTGGGTCTAGGCTTAACTAGCAGGTTGTCTGCTACTCACTTTGAGCTCTTCCTGTGCCTGCATAGCTCCACACTCCCAAGGCATTGTTTCTTGTGTGCTGACTCCCTGGGTGCAGCCAGGGGCATCTTCTTACTCCAAGGCTGGCACAGGATGGGGGTCATAGGCAGAAGCCCATTCTCTGGCCATGTAATCCACTGGGTTCCTCATTTAACTTCAGGGTCCAAGGAGAATGCATGACTTTTAAAAAAATATGCCCCAAGACCCTGAATCCTCAGTTGGCCAGAATCAACAACCACTGCTCCAACACACAGCAAGACCAATTCATAATTTGAGCAGCACAATGGTGGAATACAATCTAATTTTTTAAATAAGATCCCATAAATTTGGCTTTTGAGAGATTCATCCAAAAGGAAATGTGCTCTGAGGTTCTAGGATGGTAGCTTTCATGCACCTGGAATTATTAACAATGCAAAAGGCAGCATTAGTTAAGCAAGATGTGGCTACTCTGCTTTCCTCCTGCCAGGGAAATCCAACTGCAACTGGCCTGGCTCTATTCATCCCTGCTTCTAACAGGGTGCAGTAAACTTGGGCCTGATGTAAATATAGCATCAGTGCAGGGATGCTGATGAATCTGAATATTGGTCATACCTGCTGACAATAACATGGCAAAGTCAGTTAGGTGACAGGGAAGGCTATTGCTCCTCCCATGGTAGCCCATTCCCAACCCCAAACTCCTCCCACCACGCTTTCACTGGCACCTGGTGTACAGATTAGAGAGGCGCAGATTAGAGACGTGCCTCATTCTGGCACCCTGGGTCAGCCCGCTAAACAGGGTGTTGACGAGGCTGTCTACACCAGTCCTGGACTGTGATATTCCCCTCCCGTGGTCCCTCTGTGCAACTGTGCCCTGGTACCTTGGGAGCAGAGTGAGGGTGTTGAGGATGGCTGGGAAACGACCATGAACATGTCACCATATGTGTGTTTCAAAGATGAAGCACTGCATGGTCGTTCTGCTGGCTGGTCTGGAACATCATGCACCTCAGCCTGCCAGCTGGCTTGCTGTCCTCCACCGGCAGTCTCAGACCAGAGCCGCTAAGGCCTACACCTCCTTCCCACTTCCTGTCTTTTCTTCCCTGTGACCCTGAGGTGTTATCCCCACCCCATTCTCCCTCAGGAGGCCTTATTTGCTCTGTCTTTCCTGATACTTCATCTTCTGGTGGAGCTCATATTGTACCCTCCACACACACACACACACACACACACACACACATCACAAACACACTCATTTATGGTCTCTTTCTGGTGGACTGTGGATCTCTGAGAACAGGGCCTCCTGTGTCCCCACTGTGGCATCCTCTTGGCCCACAGAGGCTCCCAGCACCTGTTAGGGCTGAAAGTCAAATGCCATGGGATACATAATCCTGTCCTAAGGGCTCAGGGTCAAGGCAGCAGGCTCGCTTTCAGGTTTCCACTGCCTTATTTTTCATAACATGCTTTAATCCATCTTTCTTTCTGTTTCTTCTTCCATTCCTCCCTGCCCCCAAGTCAACGAGGAATGTTCTACACCAGAAGGGGCATGGAACCTGTCCCTGCTACACACACCATTGTCTAGACAGGATGCTGGCTTTGGCCACCACTGACCTGGCCTCCTGAGGGGCCACAGGTGGAAGAAAAGATGAGTTATCAGGTCTGTGGGCCCCTCTGCTACCTGTGCCTGCTGTGGCCTGGGTCTGTCTTTGTACTCAGCTCCTCTGTAGTGGCCAGGGCCTGTCTGTGGTCTTACAGGATCTCCAGGATGCAGCAGAAGCTCAGACTGGGAGCTGGGGTCCCCATAACCATCTCCTGACCTGTACAAACATAGTCCATGACCTGAACACTGGTCCCACAAACCTTAAATGGACTGCTGTATTCCAGGCTTGTCCTTAGGGCTTCTATTACTGGCAGGTGGCCTTTGTTCCTGCCAGAGCCTGCAGATGGCAATTTGGCAGCTGCGGTCTCCTTTGCAGAGCAGAGCCAGGGCTGTGTATATCTGGGGAGTGGGAACGTTACTGAAATAGGTTTCACGCCCAGTGTGCAACAGGCCAGATGCCACCAACTGAAATTCAAGGAGCTGTACACCCTTCATCCCCTCCTCTCCATCTAGGTTTCTAATTATCTCCCTATTTCCCAAAGAGAGGCCTCCAGGAAATAATAACAGTGGGGCTCCTCTGATCACTATCATTTTCAGCTCCATAGTTGTCTTTGACACTATCAGCACTAAAATCAGCAGGGCTGTCATACTCCTCCTCATTACTGCTGCTTTCTTCTGCATCTTCTTCTGTGTCACCTTCCTGATGGCCACTGCTATGATGGTCATCTGTCACCATGTTCAGGGTGAGCCCTCAACTCCACTCAGTCGTAACACAAGCTCTATCAAAGCACCTTTCCTGTGTCCAACCCCTTGCAATTTAAAAGCTCCTGTAGGTGTGTATGCTGGAGATGGGGGAAGGCGGCTGCCCTCCAGTCCTAGTCACTGGCCTCTACCCTGCCCAGGGTCTCTGCAGCAAGGTCTATTACCTCACTGCCAACAGCAAATGCCAATATGCTCAAATGAGGGAACAGCCAATCACATTTCCTTTGCTCCCTGTCTGCTGAGCCCAAGGACAGAAAGCATTTGCTGCTGTCTAAGGGATGATACTGACCATTGCTACTTCCTCCATTGTCCTGGCCTAGACACAGTGTGCAGTAAGTGAATACATGTGAACAGAATCAGGTTGTTGGCTTGAGTAACAAGACGGAGTCTGCCTTATTAGCCACGTATTTGCTAACCTTAGCTCTGCCATTTCAAATCTAAAACAGCACAGGGCACACTTTTGTTCAGAGCAAATTTGAATGCTGTGAGAGTGAGAAGTTCAAGAGACAAGTGAAAATGATGTTCAAGCTTGAATGAGAACTAATGGCACAAGAGAGCAATTTCAGGAAAGACGAAGATATGATTTTTGGTAATGAAACACAGGTGTGAATTTCCATGTCCATTTTGCTTTGTCTGTATCTCATGTGCTATCTTGGAATTTGTGACACTTCACTGGGTGATCCAGATCGTTTTGCAGAGCAATTGACACCTTAGCCACCACTGTAGGATCTTCCATGTAGTCTTATATATCTTATTTTAATAATCCAGCAATATCTGATAGCTAATAGTGGGGAGGGTTTGGAAAACATGGCCCTTCCTGGTCTTGTCTTCTGCACCTCCACCCCCATCCATGGACAGGAAACCCAAAAACGCAGTTTGTGTGAGAGACAAGAGGACTGGGTAGGAAGAGGTTTATAGGAAGAATGAAAGTTCACATTCCCTATTCCTGGTTAGGCAGAACCAATGTTGTCAAAATGGCCATATTATAAAAAATGATATCTATATTTAATGCAATCCCAATCAAAATACTGGAAGTATTCTTCACAGAACTACAAAAAACAATCAAATCCTAAAATTTATACGGAACCAGAAGAGACTCAGAATAGCCAAAATAATCCTGGGCAATAAGAACAAAGTAGGAGGCATCACAATCCCATATTTCAAGTAGCATTACAGAGCTATAGTGATGAAAACAGCATGGTCCTGGCACAAAACAGATGTACAGATCAATGGAACAGAATTGAGGATGTGTAAACAATCTCACATTGAGCCACCTTATCTTTGACAAAGGGGTCAATAACATCTGCTGGAGAAAGAAAGCCTCTTTAACAAATGGTGCTGGAAAAACTGGTAATCCACATGCAGAAGAATGAATCTCAATCCATATCTTTTACCTTGAACTTAAATCATATTAAAAGGGATCAAAGGCCTAGATACAAAAACAAAAACACTTAATCTGTTGGAAGATAAAACAGGTAAAACACTTGAAGATACAGGAATAGGCAGTCTTTCTGAAAAGAACCCCAATTGTACAAGAAACAACAGTAAGACTTAAAAAAAAGGGATCATATCAAATTAAAAAGCTTCTGCACACTGAAGGAAACAACCCATAGAGCAAAGAGACAACCTATGGATGGGGGAAAATATTTGCCAGCTACTCATCAGGCAGAAGACTCATATCTAGAATGTATGAAAAATGCAAAAAAAAAAAAAATTACAGCCCGCAGTCAAAAAATGGACAATTGAAACGAACAGATTCTTAGGTGATATTCCAATCAAGGTCAATAGCTATTAAGAACATACCACTCAACCCCATCACTCTGTCACTCAGTGGAAATATCAACATAAAACTCAAACAAACAAAAAAAGGACAACAAACCTAGGAATGAAAAGGCCCAGGTGGAAAGAAAGACATGGACAAGGTAGCTCACACGGGCGGTTCCAGTGACTGTGGACCAATGGCTCTGAGAGAAGATTCATCTGTGGCAGACATCAATGTAGAACATGTTCACTCACCAGGCCACCAGGTGACTGTGCACACATCGGACTTCACATGCAAGGAATGCACGGGTGCTTGCTAGCTTTACATACAAGGAGAAATTGTTTCAAGGTCACAATTAAATGTTGATTTATAAAAACCATTTCTTAATTCAGTAGCCCATGGATATTTGATTTCAAGAGAAGGGCTAGCTCTTTTATCTTGCTGAACATCATAAAAACATGGGGACTCTGGACAGTTAAGTATGACCTGTTGGATGAAGTGCTAGAATCAGCCATACGCCAATAAAAAAGGTAAGAAAGGGCCAGGGATTTAGCTCAGTGGTTCGGTGGCCCGCCTTGCAA
>NW_022900928.1:85995306-85997960 GCF_012274545.1 Fukomys damarensis
CTTGTCCCAAGGTCTGTCCTGCTTTCCCGAGCACCATCTCAGTCAATTTCTGACAACCACACTCTATCCTGACATCATGTTTTCTCAAGTCCTCATCTTAAACATCTGACCCCATGACAGAGCTCATCCATGAACCTACCGTTCTCTGTCTCTGGCCCCCTATAGCTTCACTGCCCCACGGACCAGGTTAGTTTTCATGGTCTATGGTGACAAACACCCTTAACTCCAAATTGCAGTTAGGCCACGCAATCTCCGGGATAGTCTCAGGAGGTGGACAGCATTATCCTCCTGGGGAGCACATGGCTGGGTGATCCAAATAGGCCTTTCCTCTTCCAAATCTTCCAGCCTGGAAATCTGCCAGCCTCTGTGCAGGAAACACACTGCCTCATGCTTTCTCTGCAGACCATCCTCTCTCACACTCACCCACTTATTCATCCTTCCTCTCAACCAGTGAGTTCATCTCAAAATGCATTGGGAAAAATAAAAGAGCTGTATCAGTCAGCTTTCCCATCACTGGGACCAAATACACAATGCCCACAA
Organism: Fukomys damarensis; assembly: GCF_012274545.1. Classification (NCBI taxonomy): domain Eukaryota; kingdom Metazoa; phylum Chordata; class Mammalia; order Rodentia; family Bathyergidae; genus Fukomys; species Fukomys damarensis. The sequence continues at coordinate 85,995,847 of NW_022900928.1, forward strand.
CTTATAGGAGGAGAGGTTTAATGTGGCTGATGGCTTTGAGGGATTCAGTCCATGTCAGCTGCACCAAGGCAGGAGCATCATGGCAGAAATGTGTGGTAGAGCAAAGCTGCTCAGTTCATGGTGACCAGGAAGCAGAGCAGGGGACAGTACCAGAGAGGGTGAAGGACCAGATATAGACCCCCAGGTCACTCATCTATGACCCATAAGACACACCCAGAAGAGGGCTTTACTAATCCCTTAGGAGGTTCCTAAGTCAATCGAGTGACACAATGCATGAAATCACAAAATGAATGATCACAAATGCATTGAAAGAAGCATTGATCCTTCCACATTAAGCTTACAGGCAGAAAAACAAACCTTTTATTGCCAGTTATCTACTTTCTACCCCAGTGGGAAAGACTCTAAAGGTTCTGCAGAGAAGGTTCAGTGAGTGCAAAGACTCTGAAGCTGGAAGAAGTCAATACTTTGAGTCACAGGGGAGGCCACAGTGTATAGAAGAGCCCAGAACATGCGTGATGCAGCCAGGTGCTGAGCAGTATCTCCACTCTAAGTGCAGCAGAGAGAGGCACAATCTCGCCCTCATGGTTGAAAGGCCACCCTGGTCACATGGCAGAGACCTGCCTTGGCACAGGGCCCAGAGGAACAGGAACTGTGGAGGAGGCCACCAGAGGAAGTGTGCTGAGTAGAGCCATGGAAGGGGGCTAGGAATGTAGCTCAGCGAAGGTCCTTGGTTTGATCCTTAGTACTGGGAAAGAAAAATTACTGCACTACATAAGGTAGAATAACGTATCTCCAAAATTCCTCTGAGGACACATTAGTGACACTGTTTTGGAGAAAAACTATAATAAATATGATTTTAAAACACACTCATGTAACGTATCAGTCAATAAGCTTTTGGTCCATAGGATATTTCAGGCAAATAAAATCTTCTATTTCTCCTTTCCAGTAACTGCAGCAACACACACACACACACACACACACACACAGAGGATTATCTTGACATTTGAGAAAAGAATCTTTGTTTGGGTTATGTTTTCTTATGCCTATGTTTTTGCTTTTCAGGCTCCAGAAGACTGAATAAAGATATACATAAAGATAAACAAGAAACCAAGAAAAAAATTCTGTCACTTTTGAGCCAGATGTATATTAAAACAACACAACCAAAACAACAAAACAAAAACTGTAAAAACCTATAAATTAAGAGACAAAGACAACAGCAGCCAGCACACCTCCAGAATGGGAGGCGGGAGCTCTTTCCTCCTGCTGATGGGGGTCCCTGACAGGCCCCCAAGTTGGCTAGGACTCGGAATCCACAATGGGACCCTTAGAGTGGTTTGCCAAGAACTTGGGCACAGTTATTTTCACCTCATTGTGAAACTGTGTCTTTTGTGCTTAGCTGTGCACTAGGTGAAAACACACATTTCAGAAATCTAAGAACAATTTTCAATAATCTCACAGTAAGAGTCGTAAGCAAGCAATCCTTAGACAGCAAAGTACCAGGGTATCACCAAGCAATCAGAAGAGTTGTTTATAAGCCCGGCTGCTAAGGAGAGCTGTGTGGGAAAAAGATACAAATAGATTGCAGAATAAAGGGGCTTTTGAGAAATGCCTATGGGGGCATGGGGTGCCCTCCCAGCTAGCACTAGGGGTGCCTTCAGTCCTGTGGGCTATTCATCTTCTCTAGAGAAAGGGGGAGAGGTCCCAAAGGCCAGTGCCAGCTCCCACCATTGCAGCAGCTGCTGGGCTAAAGCAGGAACAGCAGCCATGGGCTACAAATTTGCCAAAAGGCTGCTCTTCAGAGCAATACAACCAGAGATGGAGGATTCCCTGCAGTTCCAGCATCAACCCTGATCACTGGGAGTTTGTTAGGGATTTGCCAAGCACAGACTATGGGAATCAACTGGTTCCTACAGATGGGCACATAAAAGGCTCTGCAAAAAGTGCAGAACTAGTCCAAGAGCAGAGGAATTGAGAAACACATTCCCTTAGTGACTCTTGGGCAAAACTTCATTGATCCTAAGGAAGAAGGGCTGGTAGTAAACATGAGAGCCCCACTAGAGCAAGAACTATGCTTGCTGCAGTATGGGAAAGCATATATTCAGAATCATATATAT
>NW_022900928.1:85997981-86009162 GCF_012274545.1 Fukomys damarensis
ATATATATATATCTGAGTGCATAAACATGGGCTTAGAATTGGTCTATCTTATGTTTATAAAGATGCAAGTTATTTTAAAATATTAATTCTTGGGCCAGGGATTTAGCTCGGTGGCACTGTGCCTGCCTTGCAAGCACAAGGTCCCAAGTTCAATGCTGGTACCAAAAAATAAATAAATTAAAAATCAAAAATTAATTGTTGCAGATAGAGACAAATGAGTGACTCCATCAGTCAGGTGCATCGAACATTATGGAAGTGGGCTGGGATTCATTTCATCAAATTTCCTTATTCAGATCCATCCACATTCAGGTGTTTTCCAAGCTCTTCATGAATAATAAATTTCACAGTCCCTTAGACAATAAAATAAGTACATTAACTCACAAGTTCAGGAACAGAGTCGAATGTGAAAACAGAATCAAATTCTTGTGGGGAAGAGCTCAGTGTCAAATCATCCTTCTTTGGGACTGAGCAGGGTGTAAGGGAGAATCAGCAGGACTTGTTGGCTAACAACCAGCATAGGAAATGCTTTAAGTGACTGAGCCTTAAACAAAACAAAACAAAACAAAACAAAACACATTCTTTGCACAAATCCAGACTCTAAGTGATGGTCCACAATAGTTTCCATGATGTATCCTTGAGTTACTGATGAGCGACTCACAACCTCCATTCCTCTGGCAGCAAAGGTCAAGTTCTTTGGCCCCAGAGGTCTCTAAGCTCTTGGAGGAGAGCGAGAAGAATATGGCTTCCTGACTCCCAACCCAATACTCTCTTAAGACCAGGATGTGGATATGCCTCCTTGCTTCTCTGCCTCCTGGGAACTGTGGGGGTCATGAGAGATGGGAAGGAGCTCACTGCTGTCTCAGAGTAATCACAGTGTGTCCACTTAGCACAGGGCAGGGTCAGTAAGCATGGCATATACATGAGGGTGTGGCTGGGAGTCAGTCCTGGGTGTCTGCAGTGAGCTCTTTTCCCCTATGTGTCCTGCCTTACTTGTTCCTAAAAACAGAATATGGAAAAGGAGGAGAGAGTCCCACCTGATATTCACATGGATACTGCAACATTACCTTGCAGACACTCCGGCTGGCTGTTTCTACTCTTACTAAGCAAACAACTGTGTTCCAGGCTGGCCTGTAAAGTAGCTCCTAGATAGGCTGTCCTCAGCACCTCACCACAGAATCCCATGAAAACTCTCACAGCCTACCAGGAACTGAGCCAGAAGGAGCCACACCAGGGAGGAGGAGACCCTTCCCAATTTGAGTCATGAGATGAAACCATAGTCCAGATCACACTTGACTACAGCCATAGGAGAGACCCTGGGTACAGTGCCCAGCCAACCTGAGCCCACAGTTCTTACCTGCAAAATCCATGAGCTAGCAGATGTGTGCTTTAAACTGGGCATTGGGATAATTTATTATACAACAACAGATGACACAGAAAAGTTGACACATATCAATCCATTCTCTTAAAACTCAAGGACTATGTGATTGATTAAGCTTTTATTTAGACCAGATTTTGAACAAAATACTATTTGTAACAGAAAGATGCTTTACTACCTATAAAACCAGTCCCCTCAGCAACTCCTTAAAAACTACAGTGAAATTCTTAAAAAAAAAAATTCTAGAAAATGCTCTCTAAGGAAGAGCATTTTCTAGATATAAGTTCTCTTTCCTCTTAGAAACTCACACAATACTTTAATCTTTAAATGATCTTAGATACTGCATTTTAAATTACTTTCCATCCTTGCAAAAGAGTTTTGAAAACTTTCCACATTTGTCAAATATTTCTCAGGATTAAGAAACAAAGTTGCTCTAAATAAGAGCTTGTTTAAGGCGTTTTTTTAATCTATCAGTATTTGGTGTAGCTTTCAACATAAAAATTAAAAACAAATTACTACTCCCTCAACATCTCACTTAGTTTCAAAAGGACCCTCCAGAAACTGTACATTAAGGAATGATATGACGTTCTACCTACACAATAACAAAATAAAGCTTATTCATCAAATATTAGCACTTCAGAGCAGGAATGATCTCTTAAGAAGAAAGGAGATGGGAGAAATAAATATTATGCAAACTGTAAGGCTGGTGCCCCATAAAGAAACATATGATATTACTTACTATTTCCTGTATTCTAGGCACAGTTTATGGGCACATAAATATCCATATTGCAGAAAAATGGAATATGGTACTTTCTCAATTTTTCCTGATAACTGATTTTTAAAAACATTTTTACAAGGGTCCTTTTGAAGATAGAAATAAAACATAGGGCTGATACAGTTAAACTTAGCTGATTTGTGAATGGTCAAGGATACAAGTTACAGAATGAGTAATATGAAAATAGTAGAAAGAGGCATGCTAATTAACCTGGTCCCATACTTCCTAGTAAATGTTGCCTGTAGCATCTTTCATAATGGAGGTGGCATGACTTACATCTAGATGCTCCACCATGAGCCTCATGTGCTCATGCGCTTTGGGGAGGTGATTGTGATACGCATCACTGGATTAGTCCACTGATGAATTTATGGCTAAATGTGATAATCAGAGGTGAAGCCTAGGAGGAGGAGGAGGAGGACGAGGAGGACGAGGAGGTGGCCTTTGGGGGCGTGGCCTGGAAGGATCTATCTCCCTTCCTTCTTCTCTCTTCAGTTCTATTTCCTGCTTGACATGTCATGAAATGTTTCTCCTCTGCTGCACCTCTGTGTCATGCTGCCCTGCTAAAACTTCTACAAACTGTGAGTCAAAATAAATCTTTCCTCGTTTAACTTGTGGGTGTCAGATATTACATCCCAGAAGGTCTCCCCTTTTATCTCATAACTTGTGTTTGTGATGGCATTCCAGCAGCCCACAGTGCACCTTGATCCAGTGCTCAGAGCTTCAGAGAGAGAAGGACACCACAAACACATTTAACTGACACCCAGTGTATACAGATGGTCCTACGCTAGGATGTGGGTAAGCACATGAGAAAGAAGATCTGTCCCTGTCTTCGAGCAGCTGCCAAAGGCAAACGTGAGCAGATGGGATAATGCAGTCAAACAGCTGGAAACCGATACAACATCAGGACTAGTACAAATGGGGGGCAATGGAGAGATGTGACAAACGCCATAGAGATGACACCCAATCTCTCCTTCAGTTTCCACTTTGAGGTGGCATGACTTATATCTAGATGTTCCCCCAAGGCCTCATGTGCTTTGGGAAGGTTATTGGATCATGGAGCGTCTTGTGTGTAGATGTATGTAGACTCCTTAACCACTGTCCTCAGATGCCCCTTGTTGTCTTCTCCCATGTAATCCTGACAGCTTTCACCTGTGTTTGCTTATGTGGTACCCAGGTAACTGATTCCGAGGGGCCCTGGACACACACACACACACACACACACACACACACACACTCCATTAATTCATTATTGTATTATTAATATAATCATATACCACACCAAGCACAGCTTAGGAAGCCCCTACCTAGTCCTCTTACTTCACAATGACAGATCTAGACTCTTCCATCGAAACCTACCCTGTTTTGCAAACTCATTTCCATCTTAGTCTGTCTGGTTAGAAAGTCTTGCCTCACATCGAACTTCAGATTCTCATGTGGAATCCCAAGCTCCTTTTCTTTGTTTTCCTCTGAAGAACACAGATTCTTTGCATGGATGCCATGTGCACAGCAATTGATCAGTACCTGGAAGGTGTGTCAGGTGCTTCTTTTATGCCACCTGACTTCACTGTCTACCTGACATGTTACCAGCATCAATTTTGATAGATTTCCCACATTTTTGATCACCTTTACAGTTCTCTAAATCCTTTTCCAATTCCGTTTATTTTCCATTGGCTGAGAAAAAAATAGTCTTATGAAAAATGCCAATAAACATTGCAGAGCAAGAAGGGGCGTGTGTGTCATGGTCCCACTTGCAGCATGTGATCTACATGGTTAGGGGTCATGCTAAAAACTCTAGATAACCTCTACCACAACCATTATTGGTTGCAATGGGATCTGATGGCCTGTTTCAAAGATGTGCTGGGAAAGAGGAGGGAGACTGGTGGGGAACCCACCTGCCCAGAACCACAGCTGTGAACACTCCCCTTCAACACACAGACAGGAGGACCTCTTCCACAACATTCCCGGGCACAAAGACAGACTTTCCAAGGCTCCTTAGGACAGGTGCTGGATCCTACTTTTGGGTGCTCCGTGATGAACTATTCTTTAATGAAATAACCTCAAACCCTTCCATGTTTTTCTCACTCAGTGAGCTATGCCTCCTGAAGCAGCAAACTCACAGAAGATCTGCAGGTTTCTGATGACTTGTGTTCCAGTTGTTTGCATTTACTCACTCAGGCGTGGAGGAGATGAAAGATCTGGAAGTTTCCAGGGGTGAAGGAGGGGCTAAAATAGTCATCATCCATGGGTGGATATCATGTCCAAGTACTAAAAGTCACCACTTCAGGGTTGGGGTTAGGAAACTCAGAGCTCCAAGGTTACAAGTCATCCTTTAGAATATCAAGTTCACCAGCTCCTTCCAATCACATCGATAAAGATGCCCGAGTGTTCCCAAGAATTTGGATGGAGACTTGTATCTCCACCAGCAGAAAACTCCAGCTTTTCCTGTGGTTTATAAATCAGAAAACCTGCCTACTGGGGTCAGAGAGGCCTCACTGAGCTGACCTATGATGCTGGCACCATTTGCCTCATAGAGGCCACAGGGCATGCTAATGCTATGGTCTCAGGGAAGCAGAAAGCCATACAACGCTGTTTTAGCTCCCAGAGAATACATTTCCTAAGATGCACTCTCTAAAGCTGCCAATCTCTTATAAGCTGAACAAATGTACAATTAATTTCACCAAGACGCAAAAGAAAATTTAAAATACCAGCATATTAAAAGAAAAGAAGAGTGAGACAGTGAGAAAGAGAAGCATAGGTTTCTGCTGAAGCCCTGGGTGAGATTTTATAGAAAATTTTGGTGAAATTTTATTGGAGGCATACATTCAATGCTAAAATAAAAAATTTTAAAACGAAAATGATGTTTAACTTTCACCAGAACACTATAACGGCAAAGAGAATTTCGTTTAGCAAGAATTTGGTGTGCAGTTTTTGTTCTCAGGGTAAAAGGTACAGCAGGTGGGGAAAAAAATCACACAGAAAACAGGCAGAATGTCTAGAACGAGACTGTCTCAAAGACTATGAAATAGCTTCTATAAAGAATGATTTTTTTCCCTGACAAGGAAGCGTTTATTCCTTTCTTCTCTCCTAGGTGGCAGTATGATATACAAAAGAGAGTATTCCAGGACCCACAAGATACTTCAGCATTCAAAAATCACAAAGAAGGGAGACTCCAGGAAATTGACTTAATGCAGTATTGAAGTACAGACGGTTGTTTTGTAGACAGAGCAGGCTGGTACTCACCGGCTCCACATCGTATGAAAAAAGCGCATATTCTCTATCTGGAGATATTTCATATCTGATGGCTTTTAGTGATTCCTAAAAGAAAAAACAATTAAAGTATCATATGTTGTAACTCAGAATCCTGTACAAAATCTGTGACAGATGCTACCATTTTCAAAATTTGCTACTAAATTAGTGAGTACCAAACTAGTAACTGTAGCATCTATTTAACTGGCTAGATCCATTCTTCCCTAGTTGACCGATAACCAATGCTTTTCCCTATTTTATTTATATATTTTCCTATTTAAACAAGGTAATCTTTACTTTATCTCCTGAAATAAAGAGAAATGTGCACAGAACAACTTTTCCATGCAAAATTCCCAACCTCTCAATATGTTTACTTTTTCCTCTTACATTACCATACTTAGAAGCACATATGAAGCAGAGTTGTTATTAAGCAGACTGATATTTATAGATCATCTGCAACTTGTTTGTTCTCCCTTGGGGTTATCACTGTAAGTCAGTACCTAGAGGACTCACTATCGCCTTTCTGAGGAATTTCTCCCTATCTAGCACACCAGTCATTGTCCCTACACAAAATCACAAGGCACTCGGCCCCTCTGAGTTGCCCTGACCTCTACACTCAAGCACAGGGCTGTGCCGACCCCACCCACTCTCAGGAGGCCCTCTGCCAGCCTGGGGGACCTCACTGCATAATGCTCAGATGCCCCTGAGGGGAAAAAGAGAGACTGGACAATTAAGTGACATGCATTATACATCTTTGTAACTTAGCTTTCTCATGCAATGATACCTTAAGGAAACGATGCAACGAATTTCCTGGATTAGTGATCTTTAAAAATTCCATAACAGGGACAAGGGGAAAAATGAGAACCAAGACCTATCATGTAAAGGTACAAGATCCCAATGATGAATGTAACTGTACTGTATACCTAAAATGTACCAATAAACTCAGTGAGGAAAAAAAATTCCATAACACCTTATTTACCTTCTGATACCTTAATTTGCTCAGTCCTCACTACAGACTGGCAGCCTTGTTCTTGATGACTGTGTTCTACAAAGTGACCGTGAATAGTGAATTAGTAAATATTAAACCACTGCTGCCAGGGGAAAGACAAACCCTTTTGGTTACGCTGTATCAACCAATGCACCCTGTTTCACGGGTGTCTCCGTCAAAAGGCAGCCTTTCTGACTGCATAGCATTGATGTGCTGACACTGAACTCGGGGCCAACAGTGCTACAGCTCAGCCCAAACACAGCTCATCTAACATGCACACATTTCCTCTTAAGGCACCTCACAGCCGGCAAGCACTTAGGCACGTGAGGTAGCACTTCAGTGCTTTGCCTGGGGACTCTTAAACAGCAACATCTCCAAAAGACACAAGCATGAGAGAAGATAAACGTAGCACTCAATAGACTGTGAAAAAGATACAACAGTTGTTCATAGCCCGAGAGCAGAAAGGAGGAAGCAGAGCAGCACATTGCTCTCCAGCCTGGAAACTGAATGCTGGACAGCACCTTCTGCTGCTGGGGTGGGGATGACACACAACTGTGACGGTGCTGTATTGCTTGGGAGATCCGAGTGGGCCGTAGCACAGCAGCGAGCTGCAGAAGCCGCGAGCCTGGAAATGTGCTGTGCAGTGCCTCCTGACAGCGCTGGCTGTGCACCATGCTGCCAGCAGATGCTTGCGTTTGTGTGTTTAACTCTCTCTATGTGTATGCAAGACATTTTCATAGGAGAGACACTTATGCCTGGCAGTCACACAGTCATAGTGAACAAGTTCTAAAAATGTAAACAGATGTCACCAAATCAGTTTCCAGAAATGGTTTTGGCACAGGTGTTTCCACTGCTGATATTTGACCAACCTTTCTCCCTCCTCTGAAAATGTATGTAACCTGTTTTTCCTTTGGGCTTTTTGATTTTTTGTACTGGGGATTGAACCGAGGCCCTTCACATTGAGCTACCGTGCCAGCCCTTTTTATTTTGAGACAAGTCCTTACTAAGCCACTAAGTTGCCCAGGATGGGCTTGAATTTGTGCTCTTCCTGCTTCAGCTTCCCAGAGTGCTGGGATTGCAGGTGTGCACCACCACACCCAGTCTCCATACGGTTTGAATCCTATGGGCTCCACCGATCCTCTACATTTCCCTGTTCATAGTTACCTATGACCCTCATTATTGATGGGGTATGCAGTGGGGAGTTGGTCCTAAATCTGCCCAGCCACAACCCCTTGAAAGTACTTTCAGTGCTCTGATTTCCCTCCTCCTATTTTCTTAATCACACTCCTGTCATGTATCTCCTCCACTGCACCAAACAGATCTTCTCTAGGTTACCAGAGTCTGGCTTTGCTAAATGCCATAATTCTCTCTGTCATCTTACTTGACAGCAAATACTGTCCTCCTCCTCCAAGCCCTGCTGCATATGGCCTTCCCCTGAGCTCTGCCCCACTCCCTTAGGGACTTTGCTTGCTCTTTTGTGTAACTGGTATTTCCCTGACCTCTGAGCAATGCAGTGCTGAGATCAGTATTTAAATCACTTGTCGGGCAATGATCACTTCCTGAATGACATCAATGGTCTCATGGCTCTAACAACCAAGCCTGCTGAGGACTCTGGCCCACACTCTCCTGCCCAGTCACCTGCACCCTGAGGCCTGACCTTGAACCTCAGACTGTGCATCCATCCACCTGCCTCCCTTGCAGCTCTCACATGCCGGATGCTCAAGGGCCAGTCTGCCATGGTCCAGGGCCTCTGCACTTCCTGTCCTCTTTCCCATGTGGTTTAGAGCAGGGGACCCAACCCTGGTACCAGTCTGAGGCCTACAGGAGTTGGGCTGCACAGCAGGAGTTGAGCAGCAGAGCGCAGAGCTTCTCTTTTTCCAGCTGCTTCCATCATTCCCTTGCACCCCTGTCTGAACTCCACTTCCTGGTAGATTAGAATCAGTATTATAGTCTCACAGGAGCAGCAACCCTACTGTGCATGCAAGAGATCTAGGTTAGGGGCCCCTCCGAATCATCCTGAAACCATTTCCTTGCCCAGCCCCAAGACCATGGAAAAATTGTCTTCTATGAAATTGGTTCCTGGTTTCAAAAAAGTTAGGGATTGCTCCTTTAGAACTTTCATTTCTCTTCAAATGCCACTATCTAAGTGAGTTCTCTCTGGTCTTTCATAGAGAGAAACCAACAGGTTTGCTTTGTGCTTTCCACAGTGCCCCCCTGATTTGTCTCCCTAGACCAAATCCTTATCTGAGACAACAAACACTCACTTATATTTTGCTCATTCCTTTCACTAGAATGTAAGCTTCTTAAAAAGGTTGTTTGTTTTAATCTTTAATTTCCCTCTGCAATATTTGTTGTTTTCAATATACAGGTTTTGCCATATTTTGCTAAATTTATTCCTAAGTATTTAATATGGTTGATGTTTTTGTTTGTTTTTTTTACTGGAGATTGAATTTGGGACCTTGCGCTTTCGAGGCAGGTGGTGGCACCACTGAGCTAAATCCCCCACCCTGGCTGATGTTTTATACTTACAAAATACACATGTGTTCCAAATTCAGTCTATAACTGTTAATGCCTAATATACAGAAATAGAATGGGCATTCCCACCTTGACTTTATGTTCTCAAACTGCAAAGTAAATAGCTTTAGTAATTTTTCGTAGATTCTTTAGAATTTTCTACAGGATCGTATTTTCTGTGGGTGGTTTCTTTCTTTTCTTCTCTTCTCACCTGGATCTTTTTATTGCCTTACTGACTCTGGATAAGGACCAGCACCATGCTGAGCAGGAGTGAGGATGAACACTCTTGAATTTATCCTGATTTTAAGGAGGAAGCATTCGCTGTTTTCCATCTTGTATAATATATAGGGTAGATCATTGTAGAAGAAGCCCTGTGTCATGTTGGAGATGTTCCTATCTGTTTCTGGTTCTCTCAGAGTTCTTACAAAGAACATGTACTGGAGCTTCTCAAATGCTTTCTGCATTTATTAGGATGACTCTATGGTCTGGCTTCTATTTGTCTGTTGATATGGTAAGTTACATTGTCTGATCTTCACTCAGCAAGTCAGCCTTAGATTCCTGAAATAAGTTGCATTCTGCCCTGATGTGTTGTGATTTTCATATATTGCTGGATTTTATTTATTCCTATTTTGTGGAGAATGTGTGCATCCATGTTCATGAGAGAAATTGGTGTGTGGTTTTATTTCCCAGTAATATCTCTGTTGGATTTTCATTTCAGGATACTGCTGACTCAAGAAAGGGACTTGGGAAGTGTTTCTTCTTCTACTTGTCTTGTATTTTGGTCCTTTTATGTTGCTCTGACAAAATACCTGAAACTAGGTAATCCATAGAGAAGAAAAGTGTATGTGGTTCACAGTCCTAGAAACTTGGCAGTTCCAGAGCATGCAGTCTCATCTGCTCAACATCTGGTGAGAGCCTCTTGCTGGGCTCTACCATGGCAGGGGCATCATGGGAAAGTGTCCCAGCTTGGGTCTCTCTTCGTCTTCTTATACAGCCACTCATGCCATGATGGGGCCATAACCTCAAGACCTCAACCAATCCTAATTACTGATCACAGGTCAACTCCCAAATAGATTAACGTAGGAACTGGGGATTAAGTTCCTGATACAGGAACATTGGGGGCCATAGTTAAATCATAGTGTTTTATGTCTATGTAGAATTGACATTATTTTCTCCTGAAATGCTTGGTAAAATTGATCAGTAAAGCCATTTGGGTCTTACTTCTCTATTTATAATGTATATGTGTGTATATATATATATTTATCCAATATAGGGCTGTCTGGTTACCTATTTGAACTGTGAACTGTGATGATTTGTGTCTTGCAAGGACCTACACTGTGCACTCCACTCCTCAGGTGCTTAAATGTTGTCCTCAGTATAGTGTCAGAGTATCACAAGGCCTATGTTCATGCTATCCTTAAACCTTAGTTTACTTAGTGATGGCCCCAAAGCTCCAGAGCAGTGATGTTGGCAGTCAGATGTCACTGAGATGCTATAGCATGCTTCCTTTAAGTGAAAAGTTGGAAGTTACTGATGTAATTAAGGAAGGAAAACCATCCCATGCAGAGATTGCGAAGATCTATGTCAAGAATGAATTTTCTGCCTGTGAAAGTGTGAAGAAGGAAAATCACTCAGCTCCTTTTGCTTGCACACTTGAGCCTGCAAATATGACTCCCAGGGTGTGCTTGGCTGGGGGAAAGGCATTGGGTGTAGAGTGCTGACAGCCTCAGGAAGGTGTTCCTTGTGCTAAGAGAGGGCCACTGTGACAGAGCTGAGCTCAGCTCTCCACTCTGCTACCAGCTGAGTTAGAAAAACATTCTTTTATCACCTTGTTTTCTGTTCAATAAAATAAAAGTCATAAAGCACTTTGGCTCACAGGATTTCGCAAGAGATATTGTCCATGTGATGTGAAAGATGTGACCTATGGGGGACCATTTCTCTATAATCTTTCCCTTCCCCCAAACCCTTTCCTGTCGGTCTACAGTTATTTTCCTCATGCTCCTGGTATGTCCTGCTTGGGCTCTTTCTCATGTCCTGCACAGTGAAGACTGGACACCCTGCAGGTTCTGAAAATACTCTCTCCGACCTCACCCTGGGCCTTTCAGTCACAGCCTCTCACCTATTCACTACGTCACATGGACCACTCACTGTTCACTCTGCCTTCATGCCCTTCCCACTCACATCTCAAATTCCAGGGCTGGAAATGCTGGGGTTGATGGCCATCCTCTCCCTTCTTTCTCAGCTTATTCTCTTTCCTTTTTTTTTTTTTTTTTTTTTTTTTTT
>NW_022900928.1:86009426-86043165 GCF_012274545.1 Fukomys damarensis
TTTTTCTTTTTTTTTTTTTTTTTTTTTTTTTTTTTGTGGTACTGAGGATTGAACTCAGGACCTTGTTCTTACCAGGAAGGCATGGTAACATCAGCTTGTTCTTTTGCTAAGTGTCTTTTGACTACACAGAAGATTGCAGGTACAGCTTTTATATCTAGGTGGAAAGCTATCTAAGAGTAAGGTTGTGTGTCAATACTAATCCAGGCACCCCCTACCCAGCCTATGTGGCTGAGGCATCATTACGGTCCAGAGACAATACACATACAGGGAGACTTACAGTGCACCCCTAAACCCAAAGAAGGCAGGAAATGTGGGCCTAGGAAATGAACCTCGGCTTTATTTCTTTTCAGATCTTCTAAAGACATAGCATAAAATAATCCACTTATGTACCTTAAAAATTAAAAGGACAGCATATGAAATAATAATTAGAAAAAATAAGCAAAAGTACTGTATTTTCTGTACTATCTTATAATAAGAGAAGTAGAAAAAGACAAAGGAAGGAGACAGGAAAAATGAAAGAAAGAAGGAACCAAAAGAAAGAAAACGTCAGAGACATAGAAACAAATACTGAAATAGAGAGAAAATTTGCATCATGACTTTTTAGAAGTTCTTCCAAAAGTGTTCTGATGTCCCCCTTTTGGTCTCAGGCTGAAGGGGGCATAAACTTGGATTGGCCACTGCAGGAAAGTCAGAAGTGAGGTCCCTCTGGGGAAGGCAGCCCACATCCTATTTGATGGACAGCTGCCACCAGCACCAGCAAAGTTTTGTGATCCATGAGGGAAAGACTTGCTGCTGCCACATCTCCCTATTTGTCAAGACTTGCCAGAAATCTTGGTTCCACGTCTGTAAGAACCAGTCTTTGGCCAAAGCAAACATTTCAGTGAATGGCCCATGCTGCTGGTTCTACCTCCTGATGACAGACTCACATGAGGCTCTTTACCTGGTGGTTTGTGAAATCCAGATAGGTCAGGGATTGTCTGTGGCCATGTGGCTGTGTCACCCTCACTGTCCACTGTCACTGTTAATGTCACAACTGTGGGCCACACACAGGAAATTCTGTGCAGGGAGCTCAGGACAGCAAGGGCTGACATCCACCAGGTGCATGTCCTCCAGGGCTGGCCTCTCCCCAACTGTGTGAGCCTCCTGCACAGTCATGCCCTGGGCTCTGGAACAGAAGGGGAACAAGGCAATACCATGAGCTGCTGTCTCCTCCCTGATGTGAAACCCATCATATAGGGCAGAGCTGTCAGGAATGGGGTACTCGGCGGAAACTAACTAAATGAAACAGAAGGAGAAAAGGAATGAGTGGATGGGTATAGTTTTAAAATAGGTCCGGGGAGCTCAAGTTCTAAACTCAACAGATCCTGGAGTTCTCTGGTCAAGCAGGCAGATCTCAGGTTTCTGTCAGTGGTGGAATAGGGCTAATTACAGTTGTCTAATGATGCCCTTCTCTACAAGGAGTCTGAATTAATTAATATTCTGAGACTCAGACAAAAATTCAAATTCTATGTCTGATGACTATATAAATTCAAGGGCAAATATAAATTCCCCAAACAAAAATGCTTTTATTTAAATTTTAATCTAGCAATTAAGTAATTACCACAAATAAATTAGTGATTAAAACTAGACATAAAAAGCGAGAAAAACTTGACCTAAGCAGAACAACAGAATGCTTTTTTTATTTTTATTTTTATTTTTTTTTGGTACCAGGGATTGAACTCGGGTCCTTGCACTTGCAAGGCAGGCCACTAAACTCCTGAGCTAAATCCCTGGCCCCTACAGAATGCTTTTTTTAAAAAAAGATGTATTTTCTTTTCTAAACGTAACATTTTCAGGAATGGTCTATTGCTCTTACCTGTTCATCACTGGAAAAAAATCTAGTTTTTTGGAACATGAAAGTACATTTTTAAGAATATGACTGAAATTATCAAATACATGGCACTGAAACCGTAATCATGGAAATCACTATATTAGAAAATAATATGCAAAATTTTACCACCCAATAAGATTTGCATAGTTATTATTCATCCCTAGCCTTTTCAGTACACATAAGTGATGTCTGTCTTTGTTAACTGAAAGATGTGCTATTGTACTCTCCTGCTTATTGAATATAACATCATAAATACCTTTCATATTTCTAGAGCTTTCCTAGTTATTATTATAATGACTACAATGTTTCATCTGTATTTATTTACTCCTTTCATTTTCCTAGTTCCAGATATTTCATTATCACAAACAATGCTGCAACACTGTACTTTTAGATTGTTTACTTGTGACTAATTCTCTGGAGTGACTAAAAATTTATGATTATTTTTATTGTTCTGGAAATGTGTTGCCAAGTTGCTTTTTAAACACCTGGCATAATTTAACAGTACAGTGAATGACTGTATCAATCTTTGTTCCTACTTCCTGTCCCCAATAGTGTAATCAATACAGAGGACATATAAAGTCTGACCGACACACAGACCAATACAGGGATTTATTAGGAAACAGCCCTTTTAGATCAGCAGCACCATAAGTGGAGGTCAACCTGGAATTCTGTCTGTGGATATTCCGAGTTTCATCATATAAGAAGAGCTTGGATATTGGCATAATCTCCAAAGACAGTTCTCGCTAAGTAACTTTCAAGCAAAGGCTAAACACTTCACCCACAAACTATTGATTTTATAAGAAGGCTGTTCATATTCTGGGCTTCATTACTAAGTACTGTTGTGTGTCTAGCATCTTTCTGTGACTAAACCCACATCCTCCCAGGAAATGCCTGGAATGTTCTGACACTAAAATGTACTTTCAACTGAGCAACAGGCAGGTCATTGTCTCCTCTGCATTAATATTAGAAAAACATTTCTGCAGCTTTAGTATTTTTAAATGGGTTGAATCAGATTTTCTTAAGGGAGTAATTGTACCAATGGTGATTTTATAGGCAGAAACACAGGTATATTCAGTCACTCTGGGACTTACTTTACAGAATATGACTTAATTCAAAAAAGCAATAATTTGGGAGTGTGCTATCAATGGAGGCCTTCCTAATACCAGTGGATTACTCATAGAGCAGGGTCTGTGTAGTATTCAACTGCAGTACCTCCCCCACCCCACTTTTAAGAAAAGGTATCCTTACAACAAAAGAAAAGGAAATAAACATATGCAACTAGCCAGTTAAATGTCCTTTAGGAAGGAGGAGCAAGGTTTTAGGGTCCACAGATGGGATGGCACAAAGACGATGCCTTTTTTCTACAGGGATAGAGGTTCTGGCCCTGCCACCAAAGACCTGTGGGACACAGACACTCATCTGCCAGTGGGGCTCAGGACCTTCATCCATAAAACAAGAAGCTGAGTCTTTCTTCCTAAGTCTAACCCCACAACATAGGAGTCTATGATTTCTACATGTCTGAATGATGGCAGAGCTATTTTATGATTGTTCTCACTTAGAATTCCCAATCTGCTCCAGTTCTTTTTTTTTTTAACTTGGATTTAGTTTCTTCCTTTGAATTCCCCAGTGCGTCAGCCAAGAAAATAATCAACTCCTTGAAGTTGGACATTTATTTTTCTCCTAATACTGTGCATGAACATACTGTGAACAAAGAAAGTTAATTCTCTTTAAATTGGTTTTTGGTATAGAATCTCAGTCAATGTTTCTAATATCTTTAAACACGAGCCCACAATCTTAATGCCATTTAAATCTGAGGGTAAGTAAGTTTTCCCAGATGATAAAACAGTAGTGTCAGCTTGACTCTATTCTTATTTTAAAACATCAACATCACTTAATATATCTAGGCACACTCACAGGGTCTAAGTTAATACTTCCTATGCATAGGAGATTTTTAAAAAATTTGAAATAAGATTCAGAAAGTTCCCCTGAAATATTCTGTAGGCATTATTGCAATTGTTCTGTAAACATGTAAAAGTCTCAGGACTTTATCTATCAATTATATATGATATGCAACACTTGTTTCCGACACCTGCAGAGAAATTCCCAGACGCTGAGAGAAACAGTGCTTTCATCTTATTAAATTAGTGTGGTTTCAATTTCACATTATCTTCAGTAGCTCAGCCCATAGTATTACAAGTTTATTGCTTCTCCTTGCCTATACTAAAAGTCGAAACGCAAAGTCATTTTCTGCTTTATTGACTTGCAGGAGAAAAAATATGAAATTATCCTGGTCATTAGAGAGAGTACTTACAATTTTTTTGCCTTCTATTAACACTTCAGAAAAATTGCTCTCGACATTCCACACTATCACAGATCCGTTCCGTTCTCTGTAGATGAATTCTTTATCTACAAGAGAGGAGACAGAAAAGAAACAGGAGCCATCAAGGAACTGAGCTTGGCTTTTGATGGACACTTGTGTAGAATGGATTGAAGGGTTCTGGAAAAAAGATCTGCACTTTTCATCCATGGGTCCTTTAAACACGGCGATTCCATCTCTGCATCCTGTGGTCTCACGGGTTGCTTCTGTCTGGTTCTCACTACTCCACATCTGACATAATGCACAGCCCAGACATACACAAACCTTTGGACGTTGTGGGAATTTCTTGGGTGGGACACGCAGGGTGGACACTCAGAGCAGGTGAGGAAATGAGCTGCTGTAGAGCGCAAGGTGGATGGGAGGGAAGGGACTGGTGGCCTGCACCTGACATGTGGGGATGAGTCCATGCAGCACCTCAGCAGGAGGCAACCCCCAAACCCACAGCACCAGCTTTCATCTTGTCTACATGGTCCTTTGGCTACTCTTGGAGGATGCAACAATTTCTCTGATCTTTTCAATCTATCCATCATGTAGTTAGTGACCCTGGTCTTTTGTATATCAGCAATCAAGGTTTTAATTATCCCCTTGGAAATGAATACCTTATATACTAAATAGTAAGCAAATGAAAGGGAACACTTTCCGGAGGCTGGATTGTTGGTGGGAAGACGGACCCACCATGGGGACAGGAAAAACATCTTTCCAAGGAAGGTAGTGACATTTGGGTGGCAGAGTTGTTTCACACTAAATAGATGATGACTGAAAGACATGGTGCAGACTAGATTAAAAGTGAAGTTATTATAATTCAAGTATTCCTGGATTTTATTTGGGAAAACTAAAGCTTATTTACAGAGGAAGATTTTAATTATTTCTACAGTTCTAGGTTAATCCATTTTGTGCATTACTGTAAATTATGTGCAAAAGTTTAGTGCTAAACTTAGCAAGATACTTTCAGAGGAAATGGTTTTTATTTACTTTCTCGGTAATACTTTCATAAACAAAACAAGTAAGTCATGCATTTCTTTTCCTTCCCTTTTGCAAACAGCCAAGGGTCACCTGTTAAACCATTTCAGTAAAGCGAACTTTATGTTCCAAGTTTTAAAATTTATTTTTGGGAAAGCACTTGAAAATTGGTTTATCAGTTCCAGAGGAAAGTTGCAGAAAAGGGTATGACTTAATTCAATTACCACTCTGACTCCATTTGTTTAACAGGTTCGATTTTCTAAAAATCAAATCCTTGTAAGTGGATGAAGATTTACTACCACCAATTCCCCTAAGGAGTCACAATCTTTGCTTTAACCCACCCTTCATGGTATGAATCACCTAGAATAAAATGTTTTTCAAAAAGGTTTTATAATATTTGATCTACATATAATATGTTCATGTTACAAAGTGAAACCAATAAAACAACTTAAAAATTAGAACACAAGGTTTCTGCTCCATCTTTTCATTTTTCTTTTCCAACCTGTGGTCTCCCCTCTTGAATTTTTTTTCCTCACTGAGTTTATTGCTGCATTTTAGGAATACAGTACAGTTACATTCATTATTGGGATCTTGTACCTTTACATGACAGGTCTTGGTTCTCATTTTCCCCCTTATTACATATAATATGTTCATGTTACAAAGTGAAACCAATAAAACAACTTAAAAATTAGAACACAAGGTTTCTGCTCCATCTTTTCATTTTTCTTTTCCAACCTGTGGTCTCCCCTCTTGAATTTTTTTTCCTCACTGAGTTTATTGCTGCATTTTAGGAATACAGTACAGTTACATTCATTATTGGGATCTTGTACCTTTACATGACAGGTCTTGGTTCTCATTTTTTCCCCCTTATCCCTGCCCTCCCTTCACCCCCTCCTCACTCCCCTCTTGAATTTTCATCCCTAACTTTAATTATGTATCCTTAGGTAATGTGTTATTTAGTTTTATTTGTAGTGTGTGTGTGTGGTGGGGTGTGGTGCTGGGCATGGAAATCAGGACCTCACACATCTTAGACAATTTGTCTACCACTGCGCTACACCTCAGCCCCCTAGTTTTGTTTGAATTTGAGCACAACAATAATGGTCCTCAGCAATTCCCATAATATTTCTAAGATTAACTTCTATTATACTGTGCTCTCAGTTGTCACAGACATTTATTATTCCAGTATATGCATATCACAGTGGAAATCCATCACTGCTAACTTTGTAATTATTATTATAAATGTGCCTACTACGAAGATATTCCTTCACATCTTTCAGTACCAACATGGAAGTCTTTTCTCACATATATGTACAGAACTGGAAGTACCAAGTCCTGGGTTGCAAGAATGCATATGGCTATGGTGGTTTCACTGGCATCAACTGTGCATAAGATTTCTTAGAATTCACATCCTCAGCAAAAGCAGCCATTTCGTGTTTCTTAATTTATTTCAGTATAGTGGGTATTTTTCCAATTCAAATTTGTATCATCTTATTGTTAATGACTTTGAGTCTTTTTTTTCCCTCCTTTATTACCATTAATTTGTTGAAACCAGATCATTTCATCTTATGAAATTTTTTCTGCATTCTACATTCAGGTAGTCATTTCCTTGTGGTTTTATTTACTTATTTCAATTTTGATTAGTACATGATTGTGGTGCCTACTGATTACATTCATTTACAATTACATTCATGATTTTGAGTCTTATATGCTTATTTACCATTTTTATCACTTATTTTGTGAAATTCATGGCTTACATTTTTGCCTACTTTTTTTTTTCTATTGGACCATTTTTAATCTTATTGCTGTTTAGATTTTTAAACATCCTAAATGAAACGTACAATTCAAAATGGGTTTCTTTAGTTGACATTTTAATTTGCTTTATATAATGTTTTTATGTAGTCCAGACTTTTTAATCTTTGATGTGCTCCATTTGAGAAATCTTTTCCTCTCATAAGATCATATAAATAGTCTCCTGAATTTTCTTCTGACACAGTTTTGGTTTTCCCTTTCATTTAAAAATGAGGCTTAGTTCAATGGGAAATGACTAGTATATATGGTGTACAGCAAAGAACTAATTTCATCTGTTTATATGTGCAACTCTTTCTCCCAGGACAATTGGAGAGAAGTTCATTATTCTGTCAGTAACCAACAATATAGCCAAAACATTTGCATTTATAGGGTCTTATGATGCCTTTTATATTGGTACTGAGGAATGGGCTCACCCTCTTCAGTACCTCACTGTGAAATTAATACACTTTTATAATAGCTCTTACTACCTGGAAAAGTTCTCTGTCTTGGGAAAGGCTTGTCATTCCCTGAGATTTTGCTGTGCCTTATATACCTTAGATTCAGCCTAGGTTCCAGGGAATTCTGGGAAACTGACTGAGAGTACATTAAATGAAAAAGTCAGTTTGGATGAAATTTTGACACTTTCCCAACACTGAGTGTTCCTTTTGTGGAGGTGGTCTACCTTTTCATTTATTTAGGTAATACATTTTTATATTTTGTGGGGAAAAAAATACACAAGCAATCAACTATCTAGGAATGAATGTAACAAAAGGCGTGAAAGACCTGTCCATCCGCAGCTCTACAACATCCCCTCTACCCATGATCCTGGCAACAACAAGGGAAATTCTATAGCATGGTTGGCCTGGTCTCCTGAAATAGCAGTAGAAAAGAGAGGAGCTCCCTTAATAGGAACTTAACAGAAGCAATCAGGTATAATAGTGATCTTTAAGGGCATATAAGCTACAGTATTTTGAGAGTGAATGATGAAATGTGAATATGGCCTAGAAGTTCAGTATTTGCGAGTAGAATTTTAGGTATATATGATAATGTTCTTATGGATGTACGGAAGGACATACTTTGGAGATGCATGCCTTAGTATTCAGAAATGAAAGAAAATAATAGAATTTATATTTAAATATTTTCAACCAAAAAAATTGATGGGGATGCACAATGATAAAGGCATTGAAATCCACTGGTATTGGTGACGATCACGGTATCATTGTATTGGTAATACACAGGCTCACTGTACTGTCCTTTCTATTTTTCTTAACTTATTTTATTAAAAAAGGAGAAAATAGAACAACCCCGATCTCCAAAAGTGTACAACAGGGCCGATGGGCGGAAGAGCTCTGTGCACAGATGTGGCTTATGAGGGGTGACCACTTAGATCCCCTAGAGCTGCTCCCTGGTTGAGCAGGATGGGGATCCCCACGTGGAGGGTTTGAGGGCTTTGGGTGAGGGGAATCTGGAAAGACTGATAAGGAAGGAGGCTCTGAGACAGGAAGTAGCACATGAGCAGAGGTACAGGTAACTGCCCAGTGCTCAGTGCAACTGGAACAGGCAGCCGGAGACCCTAAGGTGGTAGACTGTGACTGAGGAAATGGGGTGCAGGGATTGCCGGGGCATTGTGGGAAGCCCTGGGGCAGAGCTACAGTTTATACTGTTTAGTCCCCAAGGAGACAGGGTGCTACAAAAAATTTAAAAAATAATGTTTGATGTGTTCTAGCTTTTCATGTTGGTGGTTTATATCACAAAACTTGTCCAAGGGAGGCAGCATTGGCTCAGGAGGTGCAATGGTTTCTGTCTGTCAAAGCAGCAAGCTTAGCTGGGTGTGGAGATACATGTCTGTAATCCCAGCACTCTGGGAGGCTGGTAGGCTACTCATACCTAGCCTGGGTAACTTAGCATTTTAGGGTGATGCTGTCTCAAAGTGAAAAATAAAAAAGGGCTGGAGATGTAGCTCAGTGTGAAGGCCCTGGGTCAAATCCCCAGCACAGATTAAAAAAAGAAAAAGCGGCAAGTTTTTCTAATTAGATTCCTTGATGTCAGAGCATGGAACACATGGAGCCAAGGTGGAGCAGGAAGACACCATGAGACCCAACCTCCTTTGTCCTGGGCACAGAGGTGGCCTAGTAGGACCAACATGAGACTTGTGTAATCTGTGGACTTCAGGTTATAGCACCACATGCCAGCATCTACTGCTCCTCTCTTGGTAACTACACAGCAGTGCTCCCAAGCTTATCCTGGTTTCTGGGTGGAAACTGCTTGGAAGTGACTACCTCTCAAAGATGACATTAGTGGCTGTGTATTTCATTTCATTTTCATCATAAGATCTGAGACTGCCTTAATCCCCCCCCCATTAGGTTCTTTCCGATGAATGGACTGCCAAAGAGCTTTTAAAAACTTTTAAGCTTCTATTATTCTTATGAAGGCTGATTTTTCTGCTTCTTAACAGAGTCATGATCACTTTTAGACAGAGCATGACATGACTTCTTACAAAGTGGGACCCTCTAATACTGGGAACCAGATTCCACACACATATGGGGTGGAAGAAAAAAAGATTTATCTGGAACTAGGATTTGCTTTTGTGAATTAGTTTTTATTTGAATCTACCATAAAAGAAATGTAGAGAACAGGTTTGCAGATGTTTAGATGGGTGAAGAAAAAGAAAAGATCAGCAAAGAATAAATGTTCTTTTATCCGAAGAATATATATTGTATTCTTAAAAAATGTGTATCTTCAGAGCCCTTCCTTAGTAACAAAGCAAAAGTACTTTGCTGATAACACATTTGAAGACCAGTTGTGATTCCTTTTCATAAAAATCTAAGATTCTCTGAAGGATCAATAAAGTGATTACCATAGAATGGTTCTATTTCTCAGGAAACCTCACTTCACTTCATTAACAAGTATTATGGAAGGTGTCAAAAGATTTGAAGACTTTGAAATATGTGGAAAGAGGTCACTGTCCATTTTCTTAGCACAGTATGATGAATCTTCTGGTGTTACTTCTGTGGTCTCGGTGGATTATGTGCCTGTGCCTGTTCCTGTCCAAGTCTCCGAGTTCCCCAGTGACTGTAACCTACAGGAAACTAAGGGCAATGTAGAGGATGTTCACCCACCCTGTCCAGCCCTACATCAGAGACTGGTTCCACAGAAAATTGATCTCACCACTCTAATCGCCCATTTGTATGCCTAATTCTTACTTCTACTGAGCTCATTAATTCATGAACTAAGTGAAATCTTTAACATGTTTATTTTATATTAATAAGTCTCTGAATTTTGTCCTTAAAAATTGTCCCTTAATAGAAGTGCAGTATGTGTTAAGAAATGGGTGGAATTTCACAGAGGAGCCATGAAAACAACCACAAAACTACTTAGAAAGTGATTTGGGTTACTAGTTTGTTTCAAAATGAACCAATTTACAGATTACTCATGTGGTTGCATGGAACACCAATTGTGATCACAACCAGTTGTTCTTCAGAAGTCATGACCTGTGCAATGGTCCATAAAATATGGTCTTGTGTCATTTCATTAGGAAATCAGTAACTGCATCTCCAAAAGGCTCTCCCTGCATGGGCCTTACTCTAGATGCTGGGGCACAGCTGATGCTGAGCTCTGAACACACTGGTCCCTTGGGAGTCTGTGACGAATGCTATGTTGTCACACAAATACAGAAGACACACCTTCGTCAATAGCCTAATTGTCAGCATCATTACAGGAAGGTGGCAGATGAGCAAAAAAAAAAAAAAAAAAAAAAAAAAAAAAAAACAATAAAAAAAAAAAAAAAAAAAAAAAAAAAGCCTCAGTTTTTTCTTCTTTTTAGTTCTGAGGCTTGAACCCAAAAGTGTTCACCCTAAATAGTGATCATGGAGCAAATTAGCAAATAAGTGTACCTAGAGGTCTGATTTAAATGACTGCCTTCCTGTCCTTTATCTATGCTTCCAGGATGACAAATCATCTTCTAGCAAAACCTAATATGCGAGCTGCAGGTCAGAATCGGCAGGAGGATTTCATTTGGAGGAAGTGATGAAAAGGACCAGGGCTAGGAGACAGGTTGTTGGAAAAAGCCTCATTAAGAATCTAGAAATTTGGCTTCTATTTTAGACTTTGCATAGGCTGGCTCTGCTACTCCTATAAAATAATATAAAAATATAAATTTTATAATAATATAAACTTTCTACAACAATGTCCTTAAAAGGACAGAGTATACTTTTTTCCTCTTTTTTTCCCTCCATATGCTAGCAAGAATGCTATTGGGATAAGTGGAGCTAGAATAACCACCCCGGACCTTTAGGTGATCTTGGACATGGATCATAAAAGCAAAATACACAGGACATAGATCCTATCTCCTGACTTTTATGTGAGAGAGAAATAACTGTGACAGGCAAATTTCTATCTTGCTTATGCCGGCACTATTTTTATCCTTCTGTTTCTCAGAGTTGAGCGAATTCTAATAAAGAGATATGATTCTACCCCGGCTCTAATTTCTGGCTTTGAGTCAGGGGAATTTGGTTGTAATCCTGTTGCTGCCAGTGTTTGTTAAGGCAGGATCCTGAGTTTATCAGTCTTTCATTTCCATAAGAAAATACCTTATTTTTCTGAAAGGGTTACAGGGCTGGTTCATTGAAATTAGCCATGTTGGAATATTGTAAGAGGAAAAAGAGGGAGGCCAGAGAGGAAGAGAAGGAGAAAAGAGAGGAGGATGAGAAAGAGAATTTTTTTTATGAATGGGAGATACTCACTGATGTGCATCAGCCTCAAAGCTCCGGACTGTATAGGGGCCACAGTGTGCCATGTTCTTCAGAGGAGACTGGCATGTGTGTCGCACACAAGATGTCAAAGGCAGGTCTCCCTCAGGGTGTGTGGCTGCCTGCATCTGTTTTAGGCAGAGCCTGAATCTGAATTTGACTGGTGCAGGCACTGTGTTAGGATCCCCACTGAGCTCCTATATACCCAGCTCCAGCTCCTGGGAGGGTTGAAAGATCACCAGGTGTATCATGACAACAAAACACTTCCGTCTATGGCTCTGGTTTGGACTCATGCCACTTTTCCTTCTGGCTCTGACCCAGAGGGCTCTGCTGGATTATTAATGTCCAGCCAATCAGGAGCCAGAACCAACCTTCCAAAAGGAGCAGGAAGATCAGACCATGGCTCTAAGTCCTGGGGAGGTGGTGTACCTTTCACACAAGAGTCCTTGCAGCATCATAGTTATTATAAGCAAGGAGGTCCTCACAGTTACTTCATAGGCAAGAGCAAATGCATGTCTGGTATGGATCCTTATTCAGGAGTTCTAGAACATTCCTGCCTTTCTTAGCTGTTCACTGTGCAAGTGCAGACATGTTCTTTGGCCTTTTGGTGACTAAATCTTCCCATCTAAAAACTGGGTTCTGAACATTTATTTTATATGACATGAGGGCAATGTTAACTTTCACTGCTACTCAGTGTCATGTGTTAAGGACTGCTGACCTGGCCCACAGAGGATGGCAGGGATAATTCCCAGTCCTCAGGGACATGGAAAGCCAAGAACTTCACAGTATGCCTTCCCTGTAGGACCTGATACAGCTGAAACCTACAGACCAAGTACTGAAGCAGTCTTTGCTTTCATTTGTTCCTAGTAAGACTATGAGATTTGTTACCTATACTAGACCACTTGGCAGTGCAAGGGGGATGATTTATTGCCACATAGACATGAACTAAGCATGGCTTGGCTTAGATGTGCTCAGGCAGAGCTAAAGTTGGTGGCAGGAACATGTGCTTATCTTTACCCAGACTTCTGGGCCAAAATCCCGCGTAGATGCGTGTGAAACAAGTGGGTGACTTCATTTGAATTGCCAGCACTGTGACTCACAACTGTACTCCATGCAAGCCTTCAAGAAAGGTTCTAGTTTAAGCAAAACAAATCAGCTCTCAAAAAAAGAGCAAATGGATCTGCATTGTAAGATGCATACAATAAGGCTAGGCTGATTGGGGTTCTATTATTATAGCCATCCAGAAAATCAATGCCAGGCATTTCAGGTCTCCTGAGATAAGACTTTCAGGAGACAGAAGTAGCATTGATCTTTATGGCACACCTACATCAGAGGCAGTTCAGTCCTAGGGCAGTAATGGTGCTGTCATGTCAGCTGACTGCTCCATTCTCATTCATTAGCACCACCTTTCTGAATGGCGGAACCTGAGAGTAAATGAGGTGGAAGGTTGTAACTTGCTGCAGAATATCTGTTTACTCTATTAGCAAATAGTTTAAATGCCTGAGCTACTGAGTTCCATTGGCTTCCTTTTCTCCTCTTCCAGTTGCTTTTGCATTTGCTTTACTACATATGACTGTGGGAATGCACACCTGTACCTATCACACACTAAACCAGAATGGTCAGTGGCCAGCTGGGTACAGTTTAAAAGGCAGACCATTTCTTTCCTACATCCCATGCCACGGAATTACAATGTGAAATTTCCTCCACCAAACATAATCATACCTTATCTATTCTACAGAGAGAAATAATGTCACTTAGATCGACATTAGTAACTTGTCCAAGTGTGTATCCACCTGCCAGACTGGTGCTGAATGTCTGACTTACGAACGATGTGCCAATCTACCCAATGCTGCCCCAGGTTTGCTCTCTTGATTCAGTTCATCACTAACTGTTGTCGAAGCTATGCCTGTGCAGATGCTATGCTGAGTATTCACCTGGTGCGGAGGTCACCAGAATCTCCTGTCCCCAGCAGGATGGCCGGACACACTGCCCTAGACTCTCCAATGACTGATAGACATGGGATGTGCTTGGCCCTCCTCCCCTTCAGTGGAATCTACCACAATTCCAACTTGGACCACCAAGGAAATTGCTCCTGTGGGCTCCTTTTGCATACCAGGAGCCCCGTTGCATACCTAACACCATCTCCACTGTCCTCCAGCCCTGGGAGAGCTTTCCTTTTCCAGGACACCTGCCCCGGGAGCCATTCCCCCTTGAAGGGAGAGCCTGTGCCCGGGTATCCTGCAACACACAAGTAGTAAATATTCCCAAAGTGTAACCAACAACAGTAAATTCTGGGTCTCAACAAGAGTTTGCCATTACCAGTGAAGACAATTTCACCCCCTTGTGACATGGTTTCTGATTTGAGATGCGTGATCTGAGAGTTCATCTGTGGGACAGAGTAACAGCTACTTTAGGCCTGACCTGGCTCAGCCCCTTCACTACCTTCTCCGGCACAGTTTCTTCTTCCACAAAAATCAAATAACTCTTGGTAGTGTCACTGAGGATGCAATCACTGCTCTTAACTTGTGATGCTCCTTTCTTTACCAAGGAGCAAAGAGCTTTGCCACTCAGAGAGAGGTTTGGAGCTGTGTTATTATGCCCAGAGCCACCAAGCAGAAAGAAAAAAGCTGCTGTAATTAGCAGTGACACCAATATGAAGAGCAACACTACAGCATGGTGTAAAGCACTTTATGTATCATTACACAGAGGAGGACAGAAGACACTGGCTCACCAGGAATAGAGAAAAATAATCATTTCTCAGATAGGGTTATCTGAGCCAATACAGAGTTCACCCAGCTGCTAGAAGGAAACTTTCTCAGGGGTTTTAAGCTTTTCTCATTCCCTGTGTGATCAAAGTTAACATCATTATGTCTGAACATCCACAAAAATTTGAAGAAAAATACACAATGCTTATAAATTAGTGCCATGGTTTTGGGAGAAAACACAACCTTCTGTCAATGACCTCCGTGGCTTCTAATCTTTATCATTCTTTAAGCAGACCAATTTTGCTAAAATGGATATGAGTTCCATAAAGAATCAAGGAAATGTTTATGGCAAAGGTCAACCTAGCTCATATTTAGAAGACTGTGTTGCATCAATAATTTAAATGTTTAGGACTAATTATAGTAAGAAAAAATATACTGCCAACAAATGTTTGAATTAATAAATTTCATGTTAAAATATAAAAGTCATTAATGTTTTGGCAAGGGTGTACAAAGGGTTAGGAAAATGCCAGGCCTGGTGGCATGGTCCTGTAATTCCAGCACTCTGGAAGGCTGACACAAAAGGATCACAAGTTTGAGCTTAATTGGTGCAACTTTACAACTTAGTGAGACACTATCTCAAAATAAAAAATAAAAAGGGATAGGGATGTAGTTTATGGTGAAGGCCCTGGGTTCAATCCCCAGGGCCAAAAATAGTAAAGTGGGCATTTTATGTGGTCAACAATTAAGTTCCTTTAGGATGTAACACACTTTCTAGGACATACATGTTTATTATGCTGTTTTGCTAATTATAAATGCTATTCCTGAAGATTATACCTTTTTTGGCAAGTAGAACCATGATTCCCTTTTCCAAGTCTTTAGCTTTACTTTTCAATGTAGGTTATAATTTCACTGACAAGTCAGCTGGTGTAAATTAGGAATTGAGCACTCAGTTACTAAATGAAATATCATCAGTGCCAACACCATGAGTTCCTTCACCTGCAGTGAGCTCACAGACCCCTGATTGTAGCTTTGCTAGGGAGGTGTGTGCAGACTAGCTTGGTTCCTACTATAAATGGTATGAGGAATACAGAGAGATATATTAGCTACTTTCTCCAAGATTTGAAGAACTGTCACAAACAATATTGCATCCATTCTAAACTGCTTTGAAGGAAATAACTGGACACAAGAATAGAAAATTCTAGAGATAAATTTTGGTTTGATATTATAAAGAACTCTTTAAGGATCATACCATTCAGATGCAGACTGGGTGCTGACTGGCCCTTACAGCCCTGCTTCTCCTTGGTGTCCGCTCATGGGAGTGGGTGATGCCACTGAAAGCCTCTTCTTAATTTATGCACATAAATTCCTATAAGATTCAGTTTTAAAATCACTTCCATAAAGTTTTCAAACATGAACACTTCTCTGTATGTGTTATCTTACGTTGATACTGATTTTATATTTTCTTGAACCTCTTTATTTCAGTATCCCTTCTAAATATTCTCTAGTTGCACCAACATTCACTTTAAAAAAATTTTTTCTGTCATTCCCTAAGTACCAAGAACCTCCTATCATTTAAAGTGCTTCTTACTGTGAAGGGCTTATGAGATAGGATTAAAAAACACAATGAATGCTTAAATTTTAAAAATTATTACAGAAAAATACACATTGCCATTAACCCTCCCCAAAATACTCTCCATACTTCAAACACATTGTTCATACCACTTTCTGAAGCAGTTCTGGAAGCCCTCTTTCAACAGTATCTTTAACTGTGCTGTCACGGCTGCCCTAATGTCCTGAATTGATTAAAAATGTTTATCTTTCATGGTCATGTCGACTTTGGGTAACAGCCAGAAGCCACACAGTGCCAGAGACAGTGAATAAGGTGGATGAGGACACAACATCATGTTTTATGAGCCTGCTTTTCTGTTGGATGGCATTCAGCAGTAGGACTCACCATGTGTGTATTATTTTATCACATCTCCTAAAACCTGTCACAAAAAAGGACTTCAGAACTGCTTCAGAAAGTGACAAGAATGATGAGATAAGTGTATTTGAAGTGGAGTATTCTGAAGAGGATTTATGGCAATGTGTCTTTTACTGTAATAATTGTTTTTTATCTAAACATTCACTAGATCACACCCTCTACAGCTGCCACTCAATACCTGAGCAGCCGTCAAAGAAAAAATTGCTTTGAAGATTGGCTAATAAATTTTGTTCACTCAGTGTTATGGCTTATATCTAGATGTTCCCCCAAAGCCTCATGTGGTCATATATGGAGCTCCTTGGAGGTGGCTAGATCTAGTGTGTATGATGCTGGGATTGATTCATATAATGTGAGGGTTAAGGGTGTCATACCCTGGGTGTGAGTGCTGTGGGTAGGCAGACTGGATAAAATATAAGGGACAGAAAAAAGGCTTGTTGCTTGCCGATGGTCATTTGTTTCCTTACTAGTTCATTGCTTTGTTGCCTTTCTGCTTTCTGCTTGCTATGATCTGTTTCTCCTCTGCAATGTCTGTCTACCATGCCACCTTGCTTTGAAGCCAGTCAATTATGAACTGAAACCTCTACAAACTATGAGCTGAAGTAGTTTCTTCCTTTAACTTTGAGTGTTGGATATTTTGTCACAGCAATGAGAAAAGTAAACAAGACACTTGGAAATCTATTTCTATATCTGCTGGAACAGACTCTAGCAAACTCAGGGTGGTCTAGGACTAAAAAATAAGGTCTAGTCTTTATGGGCTCTCAGAGAACTTTCTAGGAAATCTTCATCCTCCTACATGATAATTTATAACAACAGAAAAAGAAAACATGTAAATCTATATTCACTACCCTTCTAACTGAAAGGGCAGAAGGAAATGCTTACTGCAGCTTCACCATGGTCAGCTCTTGATCACGTCACCACAATCAGCTTCTGGAAGGGGCTGGGTACTGACTTCTGCTCTCCTAAATATAGACCTTGGTTTCAACACAAAAGGGAAAATTATATTTTTCTCTTTCAGGTATTATGAGTCATTATCCTTTTATGCTTTCCACATTCTATGCAGAATAGATTGAGAGAAAAATTGCTTTTAAATGATTAATTTGGAGAAACTTAGCTAAACGCTATCATGATAATTTGATCACTAAATAAACAAAACAAGACAACAAATACTTCATTAGTCAGAGGCAGTTTCTTTTCAAAGCATTAGCCACTTCAACACTGCAGAGTAAATACTTTAATGTAGTTTTTTTCAGATAATTGTACTGTTATAAAATAGACTATTAAACACTCAAATGGTCAAAAGTATGGATTTCTACACATTTAACTCTTATCCCTAAATGCATACTGTTACTAATAGCATAGAAATTTGTGAATATTTTAAAATTCTCCTCTAAAAATTGTGAAAGCATTAATGGGAAACAATACTTAGCATATTTTTGAGTATCAAACGATATCACATGCATTAGAATTGAGAAATTGGCCAATTTGGACACAGATAAGAAAAGAACTAAATGTAAAACCTTGGAGGCGCTATGTCTAGAATGGTAGAGTAAGGACTAACAAAGATCTGCTGACCACAAAAGCAGTGAGATTGAAAATTTTGTCAAAATCAACTTTTACAAACCTTGGCAACTAACCAATGATTTTTCAACAATCTGAGCAAGATTAAGAAAAATCACTGATTCTCCACAATAGGAGTGATCTTGGGTTTTAAAAACTGCCGTATGCCTAACTCCCCAGCTCCAAGTAGCCTTGTTAACAACTGTTGAACAGCTGTCTGAGGTCATGGCAACATGTGAAATAACAAGAAGTCAAAAATACCTGAAAGGAAAAGCTAGGAAATGATACAGCCACAGGGGCTTTGAAAAATTTGAACATATGCTGTAAATCTACAAAGTCATTTCCATGTGTAAGGCTGCAGCTCAAGAAAGATACAAGAAGGTACAATCTTTCACCTCTGGCTGACCTTGGGACTCTAAGAAAATTGGGCAGGACAGCTCCTATGTGGCTTCTCTAGCATGCATATGACTCACCTAGCACTTGTTGAGAAAAGACTCATGGATTCAAGGTATTTGAAGGTCTGGGCTCATTGTTACCTAAACACAAATCTAATATATAGAAGAGCTTTAGTTCCCATGCATGGAAAGAATGTGGACTTTAATAAATTAGTTCAGGAAAATAATAAAATAATTATAATAACAATAACAAACAATAATAGCAAGACCTAAGTAGGAAGGAAATTCTATTTCCAGAGTTTCTACCTTATATTATTTAAAAACTTCACTATTTAACACAAAGCCTGACATGTGCAAAGAATAAAAGTATGGCCCAAGCAAAGGAAAAAAGAATTAGCATATGGCTGTATAAAGTTTTTATAATAAAGTGACATCTAAAGATTAGACATTGGACACGTTAGAATAAAACCTTTAAATTAGCTGTTACAAATATATTCAAAGAGGTAGAAAAACTATGTCTTTACAAATACAGAAAATCAATTAAGAGACTGAAATCATTTTACAAGAACCAAATACAAATTTTGGACTTGAAAAATACAGTAACTGAAATGAAAAATTTCCTAGAGGGTGCAAAACAGTATTTGACCTAGCAGAAGAAAGAAGTAATGAATCTGATGCTAAATTAAGACTATCTAGTCTGGAAAAAAAAAGAGTAAAAGAATGAAGAAGAATGAATAGAGCTTCAGATATCTGTGGAAACTTGTTCAGTTATCAATAGATGGGAATCTCAGAAAGAGGTGAGAAACAAAGAGGAACATGTAATATTTAATAAAACAATAGCAAAGAACTAAAATCTGTTTAGAAACATGAATCTACATAATGAAGAAACTGAAAAGATTCTAAATATAATAAGTGAAAAGTGATCCAACTCTAAACTGACTGTACTCAACCTGCTAAAATGAAAAGACAAGGAGAAAAATCTTCAAAGCCATGAGAAAAATATAATTCGTCATGTAAATGCAACCCTCAAAAGATTAACAGCTGATTTATCATCAGAAACCATGGAGGCCTATGGCAATGGGATGACATATTCAAAAGCTGAGAGAAAAAAAGATTATCTACTTAGAAAATGAACCCAGCCAGGTTACCCTTCACAAAATTAAGGCATTATCAGATAAAAATTGAGATATCGGCTAGAAGACCCACCTTATAAGAAATAATAAAAAGGATCCTTCAGTCTGAAATTAAAAGGTTATTAGAAAGTAACTCAAATCCACATGAAGAACTAAAACACATTAGTAAAAATAAACACAGAAGTACTTATCAAACACAATGCAAATGCATTTTTGTTTGTAACACCTTTTCTCCACTAGGATTTAAAAGGCAAATACCTAAAGCAATAATTATAAAACTATGTAAGATTAGTGCTCGCTTCGGCAGCACATATACTAAAAAAACTATGTAAGATTATAATACACGAAAAAGTAAACCGAATGACAATAATAGAAAAAAGGACAGAGGTAACAGGTTTATGTAAGAACAAAATTTTTGCATACTATTGAAATTAATTTGGTAGTAATCTGATTCAATTACCATAAACTGAAATGTTATTGTATAATTGATATTGTGTAATAGGAAGAACAGTTCTTTAAAAATAGAGGAAATGGGAGGGAGGGGGAAAGGGAAAAAGGGAAAAGAAAAAATACATGAAAAGGAAAAAAAATGGAAATAATGTCTGTAAAAAGGGAAGGGTGGAGGGGGTGAAGGGAGGGCTGGGGAAAGGGGAAAAATAAGAACCAAGATAAGTTATGTAAAGGTACAAGGTCCCAGTGATGAATATAACTGCATTGTATACCTAAAATGTACCAATAAATGTAATGAAGATAAAAATACAGTAAAAACTACCAAGGACATTAAAATGGTACCCTCAAAATGTCTATTTAACACACAAAAGAAGGCAGTAACAGGGAACTAGAGGAACATAATTACATAAGTCATATAGGAAACCAATATGAAAATGACAGATACAAATTATATCTTATCAATAACAACTTAAAATATAAATGAATTAAAGACAATGGTTGGAAGATGGGAAAATATATGGTACTCAATACATTGTTTACAAGTGACACACATTTTATATAAAAAATTTAAATACATTGAAATAATAACAACGAAATATGTAACATGTAAACAGTAACTAAAAGACTCCTGCACTGGCTATAGTAATAGCAAATAAAGTAATCTTTAAGACAGAATATTGTTACTAGAGATAAAGAGAGATGCTTTGTCATGATGACAGTTTCAATCCATGAAGAACATATAACACTCGTAAACATATATATATATACACCAAACAAGAGGGCTCAAAGTGGCACTGAAAAATCCAATGGAAGAAATTAACAATCTAAATATATTTCTTAGAAATTTTAATATTCTACTTTCAATAATTAATATAACAACTAGAGCACAGAAGGGAAATGATATAAATACTGTAAAACAAATAGACCTAGCTATCTTTAATGTACTCCATTCAACCGTAGCAAAACACATCTCCTTCCCAAGTATACATGGAACATATTCCAGGAAGTCACAAAGCAAGATTCAATAACTGAAAAGAGTCAAATCCTATCAAGTATGCTCTCTATGCATTGAAATTAAGTATCAATAACAAAAAATAGGAAGTTCTAAGATACATGGAAATTAAATATTGTGGTTATAATTAATGAATGGCTAAAAGCATATCAGAAGGGAAATTAGAAAATACTCTGATACAAATAAAAATGAAAACAAAATGTATAAAAATATTTGGAATGCAGTTAAGAGTGTGTAGAGGAAAATTTATAGCTATAAATACCATACTAAAGAAGAAGACCTAAAATCAGTAAGTCTCTACCTATTGAAAGTAGCAAAATAAGATCAAATGGAACTCAAATCAAGCACAAAGAAGGAAATATTAAAGATTAGAGTGAAATACATAAGAAATAGGAGACCAAAAGAGAAAAACAAAATAAAATTTTGCTCTATAAAAAAATCGACCACATGTATAACTTTAGCTAGACTTACCACTATAAAAAGAGAGAAGATGCAAATTTTTAAATTTAGAAATGAAAAAGATGGTATTACTCCAAAGCTTACAGAAATAAAAAAGTATTTCCAAGATCTGTCATGTAAAAGTACAAAGATCCCAAAGATGAATGTAACTGTACTGTATACTTAAAAAGTACCAATAAACTCAATAAAAAAGAAATAAATATTTATAAGGGAAGGATTTGAAAAACTATATGCCAACAAATCTAATAACCTAAATAAAATAGAAAAAATTTTAGGGAGGCAAACTACTAAAATTGACTAAAAAAACGTAGGAAATCTGTCTATTTCAATGACAAGTAAAAGTAAAACTTAATTAGTAAGCAAAACACCACAGCAAAAGAAAATTCCAGGCCCAGATGGCTTTACTTGTGAATTCTACCAAATATTTAATAAATTAATGCAAAACTTTCACCAACTCTTCCAAAATATCGAAGAGTATTCTGTAAGGCTAATACAATCTCGATACCAAAAACAGTGAACCAACATCCTTTACAATTCTGTTTATAAAAAATCCCCTAAACTATTAATAAACTAAGTCTAGCAAACTTAAGAAAAGTGTCCAGAAGAGCCAGGTGGAATGTATCTCTAAAATGCAAGCTTGGCTCAGCACAGGAAATCAACCAGCCTAATGTACCACGTTAATAGGAATGTCTGAGACCCAGTCACAACAAGAGGAGCCCAAGGAGAGGTCACGACTAAAACCAACCTGCTATCCCATGTTGGATCCTGCAGTCATTGTGGAGAATATCAGCTCAGAACTAAGGGGATACGAATCAAGTGCACGCTTCAGACAGTGTTGCCAAGGTTCATTAATCATGCCTGCTGTGCCAGAGTAAGACGATGAAACACAGGAGCTAGGTATGGAGCACATGGAGGTCTGTATCATCTTCCCAGTGTTTCTGTATATAGGAATCTACTATTCTGAAATCAAAAGTTTACTCAAAAAGTTCTCCAAGAACAGATTCAAGCCAAGAATTAGTAGGTGTGCAGGGCTGTACCGGGACATGGGAGAGGCCTCCGGCTGCGGAGTCTCAGGGTGTGAGCGGCAGACTTTGATGAGACCCTCATCCTCAGTCTCTTCAAGGTGCTGCCACTCAGCACACAGTGACAAAGGCACGTCCCCACTAGCCAGAAGACTGTCTCTGAATGCCAATTCTGCAATTACAGCATGCAACAGTAATTCTCTACACTATCCTCCAAACTTTTAAGGCCCTTACTTTCCCAAATCTCAAAGTCCCTTGTCACTGCATCGTTGACTGCAAGGTCCAGCCACTCATATGTTGGGTGATGTATGACAGGATTTAAAACCACAGCTGTAAGTTTCAGAAACCCCACAGGAAAAAGACAGAAAAGGAAAAGGAAAGAAAAGATGTGGTATATTTTCCATTTACTCTTTTGACTTTTTAACTAAAAGTCACCTGAGTTAAAAATTTTTTTTTGATATTTTTAGCTGAGAAAGGCTATTTTGAGAGACAGTATTTAATTTGCATTTTGAGAAATATGGTATTGAGCTCTGGAGTTGTACTGATATCTTGGACGAAAATAGAAGGATGAGAAGAGAGTAATTTTTCACAAAAATTAGGTCCCCTCTGTTGATCCTTTGACTTCTCTATTCCTGTACTCTCTCATATCTCTGACTCACACCTAACTATACTTTAAAAAATAATTACTGAGGCTCTAGGCTTTGGCAGAAAGAAGAGCTCTTGCTCAAATGACAATATGTCACATCGCTAATGTTATTATAAATGACAGGCAGCTAAATTTACATCCTGGGTAACACTATATATTAATAGATGAATTAATAGGTTGGCGATCAAGAAATCAGACACCCCGTTAAGAAGCCAGATTGTATCTGTCTTCATGCTTATTTGTTGCACATGTACAATGTATATATACATCTACAGCAAGGTCATAAATCTCTTTAAATGCCGGCCTTATAATCAATTCTCTAGTCAGACTAAAAATAGCATCCCTTGTAATTTTCAAGTGTATTCTTAGCCACTGGAGGGCACTGTTTTACAAAATGCTCCAGCTACGAAAACAGCATCAGTCAACTGAGATATACTTCGGAATTTGTCAGTGTTAGTAGTAAGGATAATTCAGCTAAAATCACATTTTATTGTTTATATTATTTATCCATAAGTCAAGAACAGCAGGTTTTACTCTCAGCCCTTCACTTAGAAAAGTACATATCCATTCAATGTTTCGATCATTTGTTTCTTTTCTTTTTTTTTGGTTTTTTGAGACGGGGTCTTACTATGTAGTTGAAACTGTCTTGAACTCACTATGTAGCCCAGGCTGGCTCGAACTCACAGCGATCCTCCTGCCTCAGCCTCCCAAGTGCTGGGATTACAGGCAGGCGCCACCACGCCTGGCTGATCATTTGTTTCTTTATACAGATGTAGAATACTTTCATGAAATGCATGATTTGGCTCTTCAATGTTGTGGCTAGAGTCTCTCAGGTTTCTGGAAATTAGCATTTATACTGTCTAAAGTTGTGTGTGTCCACAAACTGTTTCTAGTCCTGCGACCTCAGGAAGTAATTTCACAAGAAAAGCACAATCATGGTACCAAAACCAAGAATCGGGAGGTGAGGGTCCATGGGCCAAGAAGTACAGACCCTAGCCTGTGGTCTCTGTCTACTGAATTCACAGTTCAACCCCTTGCTGCTTTCTGATGAGCCACCCACCCTGGCATGGAGAAGATGTTTAAAGAGTATTTCTAAAATAGTTAAATAAGTTATATGAGGTCAAACACACAGAGGAGTAAGCTTCTGGCTATGCCTCCTGTGAGAGGCTTTGATACCATAACAGAAGGCAGTGCTACCCAACAGGTCACCTTCAGCCTCCTCTCCACATTTCCTCTGCTGGAGAATACACAGAGAGTCCAGAATCCCATGCAGCATCACGTTGCTACCAGCCTGACCAGAGGCCTCAAAGCCAAGTTCAAGCTCTTGATTATAAACATTAAAGCTTACTGACTCTGAAACTTCAATAGACTGATGAAAATGTCCCACAGGTCTGGGACATATTTAATCTGTACATTGTTCTTTTTCTCCCCAGTTGCAGATGCACCTTGTTGTGAGGGAAATGACCATCATGGGCAACTTTCGAATGGACTAAAACATCCTAGGGTACTTTCTTTTCACCTATGAAATAGGGCTATATCTCCAAAAGATCATGAAATTTGGCCCCAAAATCAACGCAGGATGCTTTATCCCCCACAGTTCCTTTCTATAGGGCTGATACCAAGAGGGATATTTTACTTTTCAGATAAAATATACATAAAAAGTTACTGTAGGAACCATTTTGAAGTATATAGTATACTCATGTGGGTATACTCACAGAGCTGCAAACATCACCCTAATCACAGAATCTTTTCATTGGAACTGATCTGGGCAGTTTTCTGGGCCTAAGTCACTTATCTGGAATCTCCGCTGCCTCTAGATCAGGGTGTTCTAACCTCAGCGCCATGGACACCTGGACCAGGGAGCTCTATGAAGGGCACTGTCCTGGGTGCTGTGGGAAGCTTAGCAGCCTCCTTATTCTCCACCTGTGGGGCCAGTAGCAGAACAAGAATCTCAGATAGTAATTTTCAGATACCTTTGTCCCCCAGGGAACATCTGGCAATGTGTGAAGGCATTATGCTTTTTGCTGTAGCATGGGCGCTACAGCAGGTGGAGGCTAAGGCAGAGGTAGTGGACATTCTTAATGATTTTCAGTGAGCAGTTCTAACAGCCACAGTCTGTCTATATGAGGAAGATTAATTTCCCATTTATTGGGATCCCTGTTACCTTTAGCCAAGGTTGGCCCTTGCAACTCTGTTTATCGATTTACTTACTTTGCTTCTCAGCTCCTGATCTCAGTATTCTCCGAGGACTCTGCTCTGAGTTATGTCAACCATGACTGTCTCACTCCAGCTAAGTGCTGGCTCAGATATTTGAGTGGTAGCCTCCTATATGTGGTGCTGACCTCCGATATTATTCTCTCCCATACACCTGTCACCCCTTTTCCCTCTCTTCATTGCAACAGAGACACAGTGAATACATCCTTTCCCATCAGCCTTCTGGACAGGAGAGGCTCTTGTGACCGGACATCTGTGACTCTGCTTTCTGGCATAAAGGTGAGTGAGGCCAGTTGTCCAAGAAGTTAACAGGAGGTTAAAAATAAAAAACCATAGTCAGACATGGTGGCACACGTCTATAATCCCAGCACTTGGGAGGCTGAGGCAAGAGGATCACTGTGAGTTTGAGACCAGCCTGGGCTACATAGTGAGTTCCAGGTCAGTCTCAGCTACATAGTGAGTCCCTGTTTCAAAAAACCAAACAACAAAACAACAAAAATAAACAAAAATAAAAAAGCATGCTTAGTTCCAATTCTTGGAAACAGGTATTGAAGGTACCTTGTTTCATTTTTTCCAGGTATTTTTCCCCAACCATGCATAGAAAGAAAAGAAATTTTTAAAAGAGAAATGGGCATTTCTAAGTCATATTCAAATTTTTTCCTTCATTTCTGTAAATTTTGTGAATATCTTTCTGAAAGCAAGGACTTAGTTAGACAAGCCAGTACTATTCTTAAGTATGGAACTATACTACTCCCTCAGTCTCAATTCCAGGATAAGGAAGACTTCGAGAAGCAAGAGTTGGAATTGGGAGGTATTTGGGTTGGGGAAGTCTCCTTGCATCTGTAGAGTTTTTGTCTGTCAAATAGTGGCTGGATGACAATATCATAAAGATCACTTTCTATTGTCTCCAGATTTGACCTCTGGGAAATCCCACTGGCCTCGAGCATAAGCTCCATGGGACAGGGGTTGCAGATGGTTCCTGATATGTACTGGCTCCCCAGTGCAGGCTCCGTGGATGACTACCGTGAAGATGAGGCAGGGTGTTCCTTTATGTTCTCTGCATGTAATGCAGCCCAAGCAATAAAGACACCCCAAAGTCTGCAGCTATAATCACAGACAGTGACCAACAATGGGCATTAAAAAAAAAACAGGTGTTGGCATACAATTTTATTTCAAAGTGACATTAAGGCCAACTTCTATCCTGTTTCCCAGTGCAATTTTGATTGTAACAAACTGGTCTTGGCACCACTCTGGCTTGCTCAGTAGCTCTTCTGGACAGTAATGACAGATCAGATAGATCTAAATGGACTCTGAATTCTGTATTTTTTAAATGATTCTGAGATTAGAACCCAGAGCTTTGTGCATGCTAGGTAAGTGCTCTACCGCTGAGCTCCAACCCCATTCCCTTTTCTTTATTTTAAGAGAGGTTCTTGCTAAATTGCTCAGGCTGGTTTTGGACTTGTGATCCTCCTGCTTCTGCCTTCCAAGTAGCTGGGATTACAGGTGTGTGCCACACAGCTGTTCTGTCCCTTTAGTTGAAGAGGCTGACTCATAACCCAATAGCACAGTGGAGGATTCCTTCCTGGTTGGGCCCATGTGGGCCTGACAGGCACATCCTCCTCAGTGTCTCAGTTACTTTTCTCATTGCTAAAATATTTGACACTCAAAATTAAAGGAAGAAAGGTTTATTTAGCTCACAGTTTGCAGAGGTTTCAGTTCATAGTTGGCTGGATGGATCCAAGGCAGGGTGGTATGGCAGAGAGGCAACACAGAGGAGAAACAGTTCATGGCAGGGCAAAAGACAGGAAGGCAGCAAAGCAGTGAAGTAGAAAGGAAGCATGCAGCAAGCAACAAGGGACAACCCTCTTTCTGTCCCTTATATTCCATCCAGGTTACTTGCCTAGTAACTCTCACACCCAGAGTGGGGCTCCCCTAATTCTACCCAGAAGTATGCCAAACCAATTAGTGTACTGATTCGGTGATCACATACCCTTGATATCAGAATCACACACTTAATCCCAGTATTACACACTTAGATCCAGCCACCTCTAAAAAGCCCCTCCTATGACTATGCAAGGTCTAGGGGGGACATCTACACATAACAAGGAACACTGACAAAGAATCGCCCTCCAGGAAAAGTTATGGGATACATACATGATCCTTGGCAATGGTATATCCTCCTCTCGCAAAACCTTGAAATCACTGGGCTCATAGAGCCCCCTTTTGGGTCAAGTTAATTATATTATGTGAATCCTTACAGCTTTAATGTTCCTAATGTCTTCACTCTGCTTTTGAAAAGTTAATTCATTCCTTTTAGAGAGGAGATTTGCAGGCTTGTATTCTGAGAAAAAGGATTATCCTGAGTGCACTTCAGAGGCTCACTTGCCTTTATATTTTTCCTGAGATAACTTCATCAGCGTATTTTCCACAGGGAAAAAAAAACAAATCTTAGAAACAGATCATGAGAATCTCACTAAAAATTAAGATATATAATAATTTATGAGTCTTTAGAGATTTTTCTGTATGAAAATTTAGGACTGTGCTATGCAGAGTACATTGTCCATTACAAATTCTTGTGGGGAACTGGCTAGGGGAAGGGAGGAAGCGCCCCTGCAGCAGGCACTGTGCTCCTGCTCTCCAGGGAGACCTCAGAGCACAGGGAAGCTCCTGGATCCTTGTTCTGTCTCCTATGCTAATGCCTTGTGGTTCCCTTTTTCTGAGCTCCCTGCATGAGGAGTACACATGGCTGCCTATTTGCAGGACTTGCACTCTGTCGCATTCTAAAGGTATCAGGAGCAACCTGCATGGGCCATTCCATCCCTTGCATGTCCTATGGGGGACC
This sequence comes from Fukomys damarensis, assembly GCF_012274545.1. Lineage (NCBI taxonomy): Eukaryota > Metazoa > Chordata > Mammalia > Rodentia > Bathyergidae > Fukomys > Fukomys damarensis. The sequence continues at coordinate 86,037,589 of NW_022900928.1, forward strand.
TGGCTATGGAAAATGACTCATGAACACCTGTACATGTGCCCTTTGCCAGCCCTCATACCCACCCTCAGCATTTAAGAAATAGAGTGGGAAGATACCTTGGAGGGGAATATCTGGGCTCAATGAAATTTCTATTTTATTTTACTTTCATTTTTATTTCTTTTTTTAGTACAGGGATTGAATTTAGGACCTTGGATAGAACTCAGGACTTTGCACTTGCTAGGCAGGTGGCAAAACCACTGAGCTAAATCCCTGGCAAAACTTTTATTTTAATAGCTAAATCTTGAAAGTGGCTTATATATCTATCAATATATCTATCCATCAATGGATAAAGAAAATATGGTATTTACACACAATGGAATACTACTATGCCATAAAGAAAGATAAATGAGTCACTTGTAGGAAAACGGATGCACCTTGAGATCATAATGTTAAGTGAAATAAATCAGACACACAAATGAGAAAAAAATAAATAAGAGATACAAGGAAGTAGGGAGTTACATATTTTTCCCACACAAGAAGGGGATAAAATGATGGAGGGAGCAGATGGGAAGGGATAAAGAAGAAGTGAGATGGGTTACAAACATGTGCCAACTTCCCATAAGCAAGGCCATCATCCTATAATGCAAACATGGACTAATGAAAAATTAAAACTGAATCAAAAATAATATGGCTGGTTCAGAGAGACTCCCTCATGGACTGAAGACCTGGGGTCCAGGTCACTGGTTTAGCCTGCCCAGGTGAGCTTGTCACTAATGTTAAGCTGCTGACATTCATAAACAGCATGTCTCTTAGTAAAGAAGACACCATGCCGAAGGCTTTCCCCAGATTCCATGTACCTGCTCTGCATCTCTACCTGAGTAATACAGCCATGCTGTATTACTGTCACATGGTTCATGTAGGTCCCCAGCTCTGTGCTGGAACAGATGTGCACAACAGGTAGCTGTGCAGACCCACGACACATCTCATTCACTCCAAGAAAGAATAGCCAAGCGCCCAGCTTGCACCTGTCACAGAGGCTTAGGAATCACAGCCCAGCCTATGTGGAGTTCCAGATATTCATGCCCTGCTCTGGATCCTCTTAAAAATTAAAATTCATAGCCAGGTGTGGTGGTGAATGCCTATAATCCCAGCACTCTAGGAGGCTGAGGATTACGAGTTCCAGCTCAGCCTGGGCAACTTAGTGAGACAATGTCCAATATAAATAAATAAATACATGTCTCAGGATATAGCTTGGTGCAAAACTCCTGGTCAATCTTTAGTATCAGAAAAAAATATTAGAACTTATTACACAGTTTAAGACAGCCAAATAACAAGCAATTTATAAAATGAACTACCCTTGGGATATCACAATTATATTTTCCATTATATAAAATGACTCATCCTAGTATAACCCTTATATCTCTCCAGGCATTCAAAATATAGATTATCACATTAAATGAAATAAATCAGACTTAGAAAGAAAATACGGCGTGTTTTCTTTCACATGTGGAACCTAGAAAAAAAAGAAAAGATGCCTTGAAAGTAGAACAAGGAACACCAGGGAAGAGGAGGAGGACCATGGCAGGAGGAAGAGGGCAAGAGACACTGAGGGTGAAGATGGACAGTGTATGTTATGCACAACATGTATGAAAGCCTTACAATGAAACCATATATTATTGTGCACTACTAAGGCATGCTAATTCAGAAAAGGTAGAAACAAAGGTGATTCGTTAAGAACAAAATAAGTCAAAATAGTTTTGTTCTGTCATCTGTATTTTGAAATGGACCTTCAGCCTGTGAGTGTCAATAATGTCCATTTGCAGAATAGATTCTGGGAGCCTCCCTGGTGTGCCTGTCCAGGACCCTGGGGTTGCTGGACCATAGGAAGGGGCAGGTCTGTGCTTAGAGATAGCACCACTAGCATGGCCCAATAAATAGTTCGTGCAATCATGGACAGCCCTTACCTCCTTGTAATTTGTCCCCTGAAATTATATGAAAACATGTGAAGTGTGAGCTTTGAGACAATCAGGCTCTGTCCCATGTCTGCTTCTGCCATAGTCCCAGGGTCACAGAGCTGGCTGAGTAACTTCTTAGATTGACCCCATATTAAACTTTGTGAGGCTGTTCAGAGAGCTTTCATTAACCTGCTCATCTATGAAACACTGTCTTCTGAATGAGTCTTGTCACCGGGCCTTGTTTAAGAAAGTGGACTCAGTACAGCTCACTGGCTGCCAGCCTGCACTGGGTCACATCTTAGAGCCAGGCTAGTTGAAAAGCAGTCTCATTCCTGTAGGGAGATTTTACAGCTGATCTTCACTGAAAATACTCAGATTTACAGGGAGAAGGGAAAGGAGAAGTGGGGCTTCCTCCCCAGTCAAGAAACTTTCTCCTCCAATAGGATGTAGGGTCACATCACAGGCCTTAGAGACAGACACACCTGCAGTCATATCTCTGGGTTTCCAGAGCCAGGCACAAATTATGGGGAGACCCCCCTGAATTTTGTAAGCTCCTCTCTCCTATGTTGATGGAGGTCTTCATGAGAAGGGTGATGTGAGTGTAGGAGCTGGGACAGTGTTTCACCAGGGGATAGGAATCGAGGACAGGAGGAAGGAGGGCAGATGTAGGACAAGTGTGAGGTCCCAGGACACAGCAGTGGAGTAGGAAGCTTCCTGAGGGATTTCCATTCCTCTGAAATTTCTACTAAATCACTATACATCTGGGGCACTGTTTCCTTTGATCTATGGTAGTTGGCATCTTACATTGCCCCCTGATGTATGCACTGATGGCCCCAAATCCTGTCTGGAACAAAGCTCCAGCATAATCAAATAAAGCCCTCAGCATAATCAAATAAAAATAAGCCAGTGCTTTTTCAGTTAACCATTTAGAATGGGCCTTATGTTGTGCATGCCAGGTGTCTTTAGGATCCCGAGTTATCCAACTGATCAGAGCTCTGGACTTTAGTAGATGCTTAATAATACTCATGAAGCAAGTGCAAAGTGCTCTAAGGAGTCTATTCATTGTATTATGCAGCTGAATCTATGGAGAACTTAGTCTGGTTTGTCACCATGAAAGAATATTCAAGTGATTGGGGTTGGACAAACCCACTCAAAGAGATTAAGTTGTAGTCCTGGAAGGGGAGTCATGAGAAGATCTAGTAGTAGAAGATATTAAGGGTCAGGAGGAAGCAGAGAAAAGCTTGCCATTTTCACTTGGGAGACTCAAGTGACATGCTCTTTCCTATGCCTAGGGCATCCCTTCACTCCTAGGGAACAGTGAATGATCACAGTCAAAGGTGTGGGTCTAGAATTTAAGCCATTCCATAAAAATCGGATAGCATCTGCTTCCCTGGCCCATCCTTTACCCTCTACATGAATATGATGTCTGGTGGATGGGAAGGGGATATAGTGGAGTTTGGGTATTTTAAAATCTTGTTTAGTTTTCATCAGAAAGAAGGAAGAGACAAAGACTGTGTACAAATTTGAAGCCCTCACAGTAAAAATCAGGGGAAATAAATGGGGAAACAATTTACTTAAGAGTCAAATAAAAATGGAAACATCTTAGCTTTTACTGATTGCATCATTTCTTAAGCATTTCATGATTTCTTCTAGTCCTGTCTTGGGATCTGAGCAATCAGAAAGAAAGACTTTTAGTAGCTTGAGGAAAGGCTGCAGGGATTGTTGCCAAAGCCCATCAACTGGTAAAGTACCAGGCTCTAATTTTATTTTCAATCTACTTGCTTTTTGTTTAACCTTACTTGTTAGGAGATCTCAACCCATCATTAAGTTTGTAAAACCCAACAATTTGGTTTAAGGAAGAACACTGCTACCTTACATTCAGTAACAACCTATTTCAATGTGTGAAGTCATTGAGAAGAAAGTTGAAAAGAAAAATATCCCATGAAGCAGAGGCAGGAGAATGGCAAGTTTGAGCCCTGTCTGGATAACTTAGTGAAACCCTGTCTCAAAATAAAAAACAAAAAAGGCTGGGGATGTAGCTCAGGGGTAGAGCACCTCTGGATTTATCTCCAGTACCACAAAAGAAGGAAGAAAGGAAGGAAAGAAGGAAGGGAGGGAGAAAGGAAGGAGGAAGGAAGGAAGGAAGAGGGAAGGAAAGAAAAAAAGGAGATATCTTAGTTACTTTTTTTTTGTTGCTGTGACAAAATATCCAATACCTACAAGTTACAGGAGGAAAGGTTTATTTCAGTCCACCTTTTGTTGAGGTTTCAGTGCATAGTTGGCTAGCTCCAAGGCTGGGTGGCATGGCAAAGGGGTATCAAGGAGGAGAAACAGTTCATGCCATGGCAGGTAGAAGGCAGCAGCAGCAAGCAGCAGCAGCAGTTTACCTTTCCATTTTATCCTATCCAGGCTACAAGCCTGTTGATTTGTGCTACTCTCACCCAGGGTGGGGCTTCTGTTATTCATACCCTTAATCCCAGTATCACAGCCTTAATCCACATTCTCATACACTAACAGCAACAACCTTCCCCAAACTCCATGTATGGGGGGATCTAGATAGATAAAAGCCACAACAGGAAGGAAGGAAAGAAGGAAAGAAAAGATGAAAAGAAAGAGGAAAAAAATGAAGGATGGAGGGCACAAAGAAAGCAGAGTAAGGAAGAAGGGAAGAAAGGAAGAAAAGGAAAGCATAGCAAAGGAAAAATTGCAAGAGAGATTGTCACTACGTTTTGCTTCCCCTTGCCCTCTGATTTCAGCCCAGGAGGCATATTCTCACCGTGGAGCACAGCCCTTTGTTCTCTGGTATGCATGCCACATGGATACACACATTTGTTACAGGGATCTGCAGTGTCATGAGACAGGGGTCTCTTTACTGAGCCAATGTAATGTCACAACCAGAAAGTGCAATGAATCCTAAGGATGCATTTCTAGTCCATGGCCGTCACTATATTACCAATTCACCAACCCCAAACCTAGTGTGGACTTACAGGAAGCTCTATGAAAGTGTCAAATTGAGCACAAAGCCACACTCATTTAAGTCTCTAAACAACTACTAGCCACAGTTTCTGCTCAGGTGCATTTATTTGACTCTTAGGGATTTGTTTGTCTTTGCAGATCACAGCTGCAGGAATGATAGCATTTGGTGCCCAAAGGTGTTAGGATGGGACTCAATGCTAACACAAAAATAAGTCAAACAGTAAAAGTAAGTAAATAACATCTGGTGGAGGAAATAAAGCTCCACTCCATCTGGCTACCTTTCAGGACCATAGGAGGCTGTGTGGGTGCCAACAGCCTCCTGCAGTCCACCGCACTTCTGCTGTGACCTGCAGGTGTCAAGCTTGAAGAAGATAGCCAACAAGGGCAGCTATGGGTTTACAGCCAGACCCTGGGGGTCCTGAGCCAATGTGAGAGCTGGGGAGGGGGACCCAGGATGGGTCTGGTCCTTCAGTCACTTCTGGGTTTCCCTTGCACAGGAAGTGCAGCCCCTAGTGCTTTCTGTTCAATAAACAAAATGTCTCATTGAGCTCAGGGCAAGTCTTCAGCCTCACAGGGGATATTCGTAGAGTTGAAGTGGGAGGTAAGGAAAAGGCTAGAGAAGGGAGGGCTGGCCTGCCTTATAGTCCACTTTTTTTTTTTTTTTTTT
>NW_022900928.1:86043969-86076041 GCF_012274545.1 Fukomys damarensis
CCCTTTTTTTTTTTTTTTTTGTACCTGGGATCGAACCCGGGTCCTTGTGCTTGAGAGGCAGGCAGTAGAAGTACTGAGCTAAATCCCCGGCCCTATAGTCCACTTTCTAGTTGAGCTCTGAGGTGTCTGGTAACCAGGGAAACAGCCAGGAAAAAAGGAAGGGCTACCTTGGAGCTGCTTTCTGGGACCAGGGCTACTTTATGAGTTAGCCAGCAACAGGATGACTAGATCTATACACAACGGGAAAAGGTAACGGCTAGCTTAGCAACAAATCCCTGGCATGCACTTAGTGGACTTCTGCAATCCTTGGCCAACTCTAACCCAAATTACTATGTGACTGACTGTATAGATTTGACCTGCTGTGGGCTTTGGGTGCCATGACAGTTCCTCCAAGGGCCACAAAAGGTAAAAAATGCCACCCTCATCCGCCCATAGAGGGGCTGAGTCAAGCAGGAGTCATACCTCAGACCAGACCCTTAGTCACTCCCAAACCTTAAAGCTTAAAACCTCAACACCAAGGCCCTCAGTGTAATGAGCTCTTCTCACTGGTCTGCTCCCCTCTCCAACTGTGGAGCGGATCCTGTTTTCTTCTCATTCAGATTAAACACTGATATTGCTGCTACTCCTGGGTGTCCTGCTTAATTCTTTGTTTGGGACATCAAAAACTTGGAAAAGACCCCAAACCAGTAACAGAATGAATTAGATGAAGACTGTGGAGAGCTTGCTGTCACTGTGACAGATACCTGTGATGACAAGGGACAGGGTTTATCTGGGCTCATGGGTTCAGGGGTTTCAGTCCATGACTGATGGGCCCTTGGCTTTGGCCTCTGGGGTATATGTGGGATGCAGGAGCGTGTCCTGTTTGAAGCATGTGGGGGAGCAAAATACATTATTTTAATGGTTGCAATTTGCAAAGAAAGGAGGAGGAAGAGGTTGGGGTCTGCCTCCCACTCCAAGCACACACTGCAGGACTGAAGGCCTCTCTCAGGCTCCACTCCTAAAGGTCTTATCACCTCCCAGCAGCAACAAAGGCTGGTGACCTAGCCCTTAACATAGACCTTGGGGGCACTGAAACCACAGCAGATTAGCTCTGCTCCTCCCAGCTATGTGACACAGGGAAAGCGCCTTGACTTCACTGGCTGGAGGTACCCCATCTGCAACACTGGTGTTGACAGAGCATTTTTGACTTCTAACTTGGGAGGTCTGGTCCACATCCCACTGTTCTTGCTGGGGATGAAACCCAAGAATACAAGCCAAGAGGAGCTGAGAAAGTTTGCACACTTGTTGGCTCTTTGGCCTATAAAGGGTAGAGATTGTGGGTATGTATCTCTACTTGGGAAAATCCTTTTGCCTTACTCATCACTGATCCAGATGGATGAGCAGCACCCAGGCAGGAGCACAGAGGACAGGCCTGAGAAACCCAGCCACCATGTCTACCTACAAGATGATGTCTCTGGCCTTGTTAGCTGTCATTTCTAGAGAGATATTTTAAAGGATCCCAAAGTATTCAGAGAAGGGGAGATGGGTAAAGGCCTGGGAGGGAAGAGAAAAGACCATGACTCAGAGACAGCCCAGGTTGTGTTCCAGGGAGTTCTGAGTTGAAGCATCAGATGTGACGTTGGCACATCTTGGGGGGACTCAGATCTAAAAGCCCCCAAATGAAACACCCAGTTACCAACATGACTACAGTATTCCTGTCCACCTTGACCACTTCCGCTACAGTAAGAAATGGGGAAGGACACAAAGAAAGATTGATTCCATCCCAGCCATTTGTAAACCACCAGATACAGTAATACCTTGGTTCATGAATGTTTCTATTCATGAAAAATTCTGTTTGAAAATAGAAATGTTTGTTTCTATTTTGTTTTCACTCATAAAATCTGAATTGAGTGATGAACATGACTGCAGCCATCTTCCCCAGAACCCTGAAACAAATTAAGTTCATGAACCACTGTATCAGAAGGTCTGGTGCTCAAACTGCCTTCTCCAGAAGATGTGCAACTCAAACAGAGAACACAGGACCCTTGCTGCCAGACCCATTGACTAGGACACGATGCCAGGGGGCTGGGAGGAGCACAGGTATGGCATTCTTACCCAAGTGCCTTGTCTCTGGTGAGCTATTGCTCTGCTCCATCATCTTGTGACTTTTCATGAGTCTGCTATTAAGCAGTGACAAAAGAATATTGTCAAGATGAAAGACAAAGGATCAGGCAGAGAAGAGGAAGGCACAGCACAGAGAATCACACACAATGTCACATAGGTCACCAGACATCCTGTGGGAGTTGGGTTCCCAGGTAAACTTCCTGTTGACCCATCCTATTAGAAGATCTGGAGCCACTGGGTCACATGGAAATGAAGTCACCTGTCCCTCACAGGATGATTTTCAGTGGTTAAGGAGAAAATGCACAAAGAACTTGGCTCTGTGTTCAGACCATTTTATGCACAATCAGCAACCATAAAATTTATGATGGGAACAAACAGTATCAGGCACTGTCTTAGTTATTTGTTGCTGAGACAAAATACTCGATACCCAAAGTTAAAGGAGGAAAGCTTTATTTAGCTCATAGTTTGTAGAGATTTCAGTCCATAATCAGCTGGCTATAATGCAGGATGTCATGGCAGACAGGTATCACAGAAAAGGAATAGTTCTGGTAGGCAGAAGGCAGAAAAACAAAAGGGACCTTAGCAGCTTTTCCTCCCCGCTTTATACTCTACCTAGGGTACTGGGCTTAGTGGTGCCAAACCAATCAGTGGACTGATTTAGTAATCACACACCTTTAATTCTAACGTCACACACTCTAAATTCAGCCACTCAGAAACAGCCCCACCTATGAGTCTTTGGGAGGGCATCTAGACAAAAACCATAATAGGCATTATCTCACCATTTTAGCATTGCCAGTAAAAGCAAGAAAATAGAGTCAGATACATATTGACAATTATAAATATATGTACACTTTCTTTAAATGCCAAGAGTTACCATGAATAAAGGGCCTGGTTAACTCTCAATCAACTAGAAATTCAGTTATCCCAAGTTTTCTTCCATGGGGCTGTGATGTGCTCACTTGCTGACTCAGCCATTCAATCAATGAATGTTTATTGGAATTTTATTATACCCCAGATGCTCCAGCCCATGAGGGAAATATGGTAATTACTATCCTGCAATGATGACCCCCACGAAGCTCCCTGTCAAGGGCGAGATGGGGCTGTAGACAGACACTGAAGATGAAGATACATCTGGGCAGAGGGCTGATGGGCCAGAGGGGATTCTGCTCAATTACAGGGAGATGAGGTGATTCATTTTTTTATTAATTAAGAAGCTGATCCATGTTTGAAAAGATGTCAGTAGTAATTCATTAGGCTCCAGCAGGCTGCCAGGTAAGGGATATGTGGGATAATTTAATTGAGACAATAAATGATAACAGCAAGGGTCACTGCATTGAAGGATGTGGAGCCTCTAATTAATGGGGCTTCCTGGTGCGTGTTACAGGGCCACTCTAGAAAGGGTACCTGGCAGATCTCACCCTGGGCCACACAGCTATGACAGCCCATCAGTAATTTGGAGGAAAATAAAATAAAACAAAATTGTGCCTCCTGGCCTAGGAGGCTGCTGGGATGAAACTGTCCCTGCTGTGGCCACGCTGTGAAGCATTACGGGACACGAGGTCAACTGCTTTGCTAGGGTATTGGCTTGGGGGCAAATCTGGCATCCTCACCTACCATGCCTTAGGCCCATAGTGCTCATCAACTGCACAGGTACAAAAAATGAGGAGGTGCTATGGGTTTCCCCAGGAAAATTTCTAGAGGATTGGAGCTCTTAAGGCAACCATTTAATATCCTGGAAAAGTAACTCTTACCTGAGATCCCTTTTTTCACATATGCATAGATACATATGATGATATGAGGTATAATTAAAAATAACATCAAATACTGAAATTTAAAAATTTATGACAGTAAAGAATACATTACTATGAATACTCAAAATACTCCCCCTGGCTTCAAACATATGTATCCCATTGTTCTTTTCCTTTCTGAGGCAGTTCTGGAAGTCTTCTTTCCTGAGTGTCTTTAGTTGCACTGCCATGGCTGCCTCCATGTCCTGAATTGATTCAAAACATTCCCCTTTTGTGGTTATTTTGACTCTGGGGAAGAGCCAGAAGTTGCATGGTGGCAGATCCAGTGAATAGGGTAGATGAGGAAAACGTAACGGTGTTACGTTTTTATGAGCCTGACTCTGTGCTGGATGGCACTAGGCAGCAGCATTCACCATAGGTTTTTTGGTACAGGGATCGAACTCAGACCCTTGCCCTTGGCAAAACAGGCGGCGGAACCACTGAGCCAAATCCCCGGCCCCACCATAGTTTTTTTTTTTTTTATTACAGCTCATAAAGATATGAATGAGAAGTTTCAGAACTGCTTCAAAAAGTGCAATAATGATGAGATAAGTGTGTTCAAAGTGAGAACGAGTATTTTGAGGGGGATTCGTGGGCAATGTGTCTTTTACTGCAATGTATTTTTAAAAACATGAACATTCCCCATATATTTTGACAACACACACACAAAACACACATACAAACACACAAACACGTTTATTCCCTAAATAAAAAAAAATCCTGCTCATTCCTCTGTAATACAAACTAATAACCAAAGTTGGGATCAGAATCTGCACTTGGCAAAGGTCTGAACTGGGTTCCATAGCGATGGTACTTACTTTTAAATTTCCCTGGGAAGCGACAAGGTCATCATAAGCCACAGAACTGTTTCTCCCTTCAGGAAGAGTGTTGGCCCAACTGGGTGTGCAGACACCTGAGTCCCTCGGTCCTGAGTTAAGCCTTCTCTGCCCAGGGCCTGGCCTCATGCTGTCCTTCAGGGATGGCAGACTCCCACCTCTGCCAGCAGGGGGACCTCGAGCTGGTCAGGAAGGGGACAGAGCTGAGAGGGTGAGAGCACAAGGCCCGACGTGGGCAGAACTTCAATGAAAATTGCAGAATTCTAGTGCAACAGGAGGGAGCAATCAATTCTAATTTGGAAAATTGAGAGAAAATTTATTTTAGATCAAGCCATTGAGAATGAAATAGAAGTTTTGAAGCAGAGAATTGCTGCTCAAAAGCAGTTTCAGAAAAAGAGCAGAGATGAGAAGCTGATTCAGCCAAAGATGCTGGTCACATCCAGCCAGGGAGCAGAATGATGGGAGGGGAGGAGCTAAGGAGGCCTTGGAGGTACACTGGACTTTCTAGAGCACTTGGGTAACTTCGAAAAAATGCCTTAATTTCTTTGATTCACAGTTTCCTAGTTGGTAAAGTAAAGATAAAACTTCCTGCCTCCCCGGTTTTTAGTAGGATTAGAATACAGTTACTAAGGTATTAAATGTAACTACTATTATTTCTGTAACTGCTGCTGTTGATTGCTTTTGTTGCCACTGTCACTAAACATTACTAATTTTTGCATTTTTCCTATCCATGCCTTAGGACACCCCAGGAGGAAACTCTAAGAAGTTAAGTAGATGATAGTTTTAGCTGAGATACTAGGAACGTGAAAAATGAAGAGTGAGAATGATGCAGACAGGTGGGTAATGAAACAGCATCTGTCCATCCGAGTACCTGGCAGCAATGGTGTGGAGAGGTTTCACTCATTAAAACAGTAGGAGGCATAATTGGTCTCCTAATGGCAGAGAACTGAGGTTCCCTTGTCCTGAGGAAAGGTGGAAACTTCAAAATGCCAATGAACAGAGAGAACATAAATGGGTGGTTAGCTCAGACGTGTACGTGTGCTTTCTTGTTGGGGCTTCAATGTATATTTGATGTAATGACTTCAAATGATCACTATTGTTACTTCCTCTCCTCACTGAGCCTTTGAGAATCACTCTGCCTCTTCTGGTGCCTGCCTTCCTGGGCACAGCCTTGTGATCCCTGCTGGCCAGTCTGCAGGGCTGCTGTACCAGACATCCTTCGGGGACATTTTCTCTGTCTAGCCATCTAAGGCTTAATGGTTCTGCTTGGAAAATGTAGCCTTCGACCAGCAATAGAAAAAGCCCGGACCATTGAAAGCTGGTGTTCCCCTTTACTGAGTCCCACAAGTTTTATTTTAAACAATGCATCTGGATTTTTAGAATAACAGAAGAGGATAAAGCACATGTGGAAATCGGGTTGCTTTGAACCTTGTGCACCAACTCCAACCTTATCTTCTCAAACATATAGTTTTCCAGTCCCAGCCAGCCCGCTGACCTTGTCTTATGCTCAAAGGAAGCACTCCTCTCCTGGTTTTAGAGTCTCTCCAGTGCTGTGTTCTGAGACACAGAGGGCTCTTGGCTACTCAGTGCAGGATGAGTGAACTTGGGCATAAACACTGACAGTGAGAGATCTCACTGCATTCGGACTCAGTGGGACACAGGACAGGAGGCGGTCAGGGAACAGGACCATGAGAGCCCTACCCAGAGCTGGCAGACAGCTAATGAGCTTCCCCTGGCAGCCAGGCCTGCTAGCACCTAGAGACACCGTGAGGAGGAGCTGGGAGTGTGGGCCCCTGCAAGATGGTGATGGCTTTGGCTGGCTCCTGATGCAGGGCACGGGGTGTATCAAACTGTTTCTGAGGCTCAGCCCAGCCTGTCTTTGTAAAAAATAAAGTGAAATAAATCAGACACACAAGCTTAAGTATCACATAGCTTCCCTTATATGAGAAAGTAAAAGTATAAATAGATTAAAGAACAAAATAAAAGATGATAGGAAATAGGGAGATGGATCTTTTGCAAAAGGAAAGGGGGATTAATAGATGCAGGGAGGGGAGAGAGAGGGGAGCGAAAGGGGGACATAAAAAGAATTAAGGTGGATTATGTCCATGTACCAACTCCCCACAATGAATGTAATCATTATGTACTGCAAATGTGTACTAATAAAAATTTAAAAATAAATAAAAGGCAAGTCTGCAAAAGCCAAATCTGTGTGTTGGGTGCTGCCACCCAGGGGCATCACCAGGTACTGAGGCACAGTGAAAGATTCTGCAAGCATGGAGGAGACTGTGTTTCACAAGTGGGAAGAGGAAAAGGTGAAAGGCCATGCTTGTTCACATGTTGTCCAGCTTCTTTCTGGAATTCAGCTTTCCCTCTGCTAAAGTCTGCTGCAGAGTTAATGAGAGGGTGGACAAGAGAGGCTGTGGATAAGGCAGAGTTTTTACTTTTTGTGATTTTAGTTTTGGAAGGAAATCAAGAACTCTAATTTGGAGGTATTAAGGTTAAAATTGCAGTCTATGAGAAATTGGAGATGTTCAAGAGAGAGGCCTGGTATGGAGGTGTGCATTTGGGTGACAATGGAATAGGAGGAAACATTGAAAACCATGACACTCAATAAGACACCAGGGGAGGGAGTCAGATGGAAAGGGAGACCACCGCCTGGGGTCTGCAGCCACCAGTGTGAACATGTGGGGCAGAGGGACAGACAGTATGGAGCAGCCGGGGTGCCAGCCAGGAGGCGGAGACCAGATTCAGGGATGCAACAGCTTTAGGCTATGGAACAACATTGGTCTGGAGCAGGAGCCACAGGCTGTGTCACAGGATGCTGAAGAAGTCTGAGAAGTGACCACTGAGTACAGCCACAAGGAGGCCACAGGGCCCAGACAGGAGAGATACTGGGCATGTGGGGTAGAGGCTGAATGGCCTGGGGTCAAAAGAGAAGAGAAGAGGAACTGGAGGTGCAAGGTTGGATGGCTACTTCATGCTACACAGAGGGCAGACAGAAAGCAGGGTCCTTGGAATATGCACTTGTTAAGGGGACTGTGTGTATGCAGGTGACCATGTGTAAGGTGCAAGAAATGAGGGCATATTTGTTGCAAGATGAGAATAATCTAATACAGGACAACAACAAAACAAAACAAATTTTCAAAACCTCAAAATTTATGGGAGGAGTGATTTGCTGCTGCAGTGATCCTCAGGTAGGCAATGGGAATTTGCCTGTGATGTCTTTCTATGGAGGGAATATGGGGGACAGGTCAATGATGGCTACCGGTGGAGGTGGCAGAGCATGCAACAAAGAAGACCAATGGCCATGAGGTAGAAGGTCAAGTTGTCACCCATCATCTCAGAATGGAAAACAGCAAGAGGACTGGGGAGCTCAGGTGGACTGGCCTATGCCAGGGATGGTGAACCTTTTAGAGACCAAATGCCCAAACGGCAACCCCAAACCCACTTATTTATCTCAAAGTGCCAACACTGTAATTAAACTTGAATATTACTTAGCTGGGAAGGTGATTTGCTCCTCTTGCCAACAGAGAGGGCTCTGTATACCCACTGTGGCACGTGTGCCATAGGTTTGCCACCCTTGGTCTACGCACACAAGAAGGGACCAAGATGCTGCCCCATATCATGGAATCCCAGAGCTACACAAAGGGATCCAGAGGGTGGAGCAGGGCAGTGGTTGCCATAAGGGGGATCAGAAATTCCTGAGCAGGGCGACCCTAGAGATAGCATTTTTGGCTGGCCCCAACACTGCACGGGGACAGCACAGGTAGTGCTGAGGTGCTCTCGGGGCCATTGTTGTCTATACCTGCTTCTGTTGTCCTGGGCTGGAGATCATCATGTGAGGGAAGTCTACGCAGATGTTAGGCAGTCACAGAGTTAAGGGGCTGTTGTACCAATCATTTTCAGCAAAGGCAGATTGAAAAATAAATAAGCCTACTAAAATGGGGGAGGGAAATTTAATTTCAACCCAACATATTTCCTCCTGACAAATAAAACGCATTAGTTCTAGACTATTAACTCCAATATTAAACCCAAGGTACATTTGTTAACTTTAGTGGTTAATGTGTACTAAAAATATCCCATCTCTTTCTCTGCACAGGATGACTCCATTTTTCTTGATCACTTGGATATTCTGTTGCTTTGGTATAGGCATTGTGGGAACAGACATGCTGGAATAGAGTTTAAAGAGTGGTAATGATTCAGAAATATTCACAGCCTGTAATCTTGTTTAAGACATGCAATTTAGCTAGTGAGGTTGCACAAGAAATCAGCTGGAGACAGAAGACCTGGATTCTCTCCAGTGGCGCATCGTTCACCAAAACCAGGGAGACCTCAGTTCAAGTGTGAATTCTGCTACTTGCTAAGTGTGTGGTACTGATTCTATTATTTAAACATCTCCAAGATAAATTCCCTCATCTGCAAAATGGGAATAATAGGAACTGTGAGAATAAAATTAATATGTATAAAACAGTCCAGAGGTAAATATATAACTAGTAGGTGATGAAGATGATGATGATGAAGAGGAGAAGGAAGGCACACAGGAAGAGAAGAAGAATCTGGTGGTGGCAGTAGTGATGCTGAAGGTGATCCCTTTGTCTACCAACAACTTGCTCATGGGTGAATTTCTTACCCTGTCTGGGCCCAGTAAACTGCCTGCTATATTGCAGGTCCTCAATAGTGTTACTACATGAATGAATATTCTAATAATTTCCAAAGGTCATCCAAGGTTTAGATGTGCTCTCAGCACATGAAATAACTTTGTGAATTTATAGTAATCTTTTCTTAGATCTTCACACTTGGACTTGTGCTAAAAGAAAATGCATGAAATCCCCATGGCACTTGTAAAAATTAATCAGAAACTACTATTGACCATTGGGTCATTTGCTATACACTGTTATACTTTTAAGGGGCAGGAAGCAAGGGAATGATCAGGAAGAGGCGTGAGAGAAAAGTGTAGTAGGAAGGTTGCTAGGAGCAGTGTAGGGAAAACCATTTTGTCCCCATTGTCCAAAGGGCCCACTCTTTGGGGAGACCTGACCATCAGGCAAAACCTCACACCCAGTTATAAAGCGGGGGCCCTCCTGAGAAAGTCCCTACACCCCAGGCTGGTTGGTCCATGAGAACCACAGGTGGTTTCTATGAGAGGATTCTCTGAGGCCCAACTAGACAGGCTGTGCAATTTCAGCAGGTTCGTAGCCACCTTCCAGCAGCTGTGTTAACTCCCAACTTCGGGAACGTGAGGAAATCCTGGTGAGTTTGCTGTGGCCAGATAGACTTGGCTCATCTTGCCTAGCACCACTGACATGCTGGTGACACACAACCTCCTTATTCCATTTAGTGGCCTAGATGTCCGCAGAAGCCCATATAACTTTGGGACACCAGGTCTCTGCTTGGCTTTTCTTTTTTTTTTCTTTTTTTTTTTTTTTTACATGCAGTGCTGATTTTGACAATGTTTAAAGCTGTGGTATTCTAGTAATATATGCCTATATTATTTCAGCCCCTCTTAAAATCTTCCCAGGTTCTCCTCCAACCTATTCTGAACCTTGAAGCTTGGGTTTGCTCTCCCTTAATTCAGGCCTTTTGATTGATGCTCAGAATCTGCCTCTTTGTCAGCTTTCATTTTTTTTTCTTGGTATTATCTCAGCTTACCCTGGTTTCTCCCACTCAGGGTTAGCACAGACCAACCTTTCAAACTTGCATTTTTCCAGGGGCCTGTTCTCTGTTTCTCTAACAAGTCCTAGGCATCCCCAGAAGACTGAGTTCTTACACTGTCTCTAAAACGTCTATGCAGGAAGAAGGAGAGCAATTTCTCCTCTGCATCTGGGGTGGTTGCTCATCGTTTCATTTCCAGGACATGACCTTGATCTTCTTAAGGAGAGGAACCATGATGTATTCCCAAGGTCATGCCCAGAGCTCACCCTTGGTGCTCATTCCTGCCTGTGCTGCACACTGGCACAAATATACAACAGGCACTGTGGTGTTCTCAAAGCAAAAGGTGAAATCAACGCCTCACTCAACAGAATGACCTGTGCCCAGGCTATTACTTGGATTTCTGTGCACCCTCTATTGGCATTCACAATATACCCTTCTCATCTCTCCCCCATTTTTATAACATACCTTCCCTTCAGGACAGCTGCTTCTTTTATTTGCAAATAAATTACTGCAGATATAACAGAGAAGGAAAGAAAAGCTGTTACCCCAAGTAGGACATGAAAGACATTGCTAATTGATTTCTGAGAGTTTGTGAAGCATGAAAAAGCATTTCAGAGGCAGTTTGACACCTAAAAGTACAATCTGCAAAACAGTGTAATGGAAAGAGAACAGAATTGGAAGTTAGGAGGTGGGCTTCTAGCCAAACTGTCTGCTAACCTGCTCTGTGACCTTAGAAAAGCAACTTGGCCTCTCTGGACCTCATTTATCATGAAAGCAAGGATTTGAGCTGGACCTCAAGCATTGTACTTGAAAGGTCCTGACCTGAGGATTATTTTCAAGTGTATTCCACTGAAGCACAGGCTGAAGGCCAAGCACAGTGGCAGAGATAACAGGCACGGTGCTGGAGGGAAGAAACAGCCTTTGAGGACAGGAAGCCACTCACAAGGCTTCAGCCACCACAGAGGAAAGAAAGAGATCACAAAGGACCCCAAACTTAGGAGCAACTGCCTTCCACCCAACTGTCTTTTGTTCCGTTGTTTAAAACATTTTCTCCTAAAAAAGCTAGGTTTGATCCATATTAAAGTTTAAGAGGGGGAAAGAAAACTCATCAGCATCTACACACCAGGCTCCCTGTGTTTGGCAATGTCTTGCAGGAGTCCTTTGTCACTGCTGGTTCATCTGCCCAGAGAAAATGACAGTAAGAGGACAGAAGATCATGCAGAACCACAGAGAAGACAGGCAGGTTCAGGTACCTCTAGGGCTGTTGCTTAGCAACAGGCCACCTCTCTCTGTGAATCAGTGGCTCCAGGAGGGGACCCGTGGAGGAAGCATCCTCAGCAGACCTATTTCTCAGGAAGGTGAGGTGTGCTGAAGTCTGCCAGGCAGCACCATGAAATAAGGAGTCAGGTTTCATCAGGTCCGCATGGTCATAGTGTTAGAGTATGGTGACTCTAATAGTGAAGCTTTGCATATCTGCAGAGCTCCCACAGCCAACAAAGGGATGAAGAATGAATGAACCATGGCACAGGGGCTTGGGTCCCGGGGAGGGGGCTATTCAGGGCTCCAAGGACTCTGCACTTACCACTTATCCACTTTGCCTCTGGGTCATGGATTTTGAAATCTTTACTGAAAAGATCTTCCACAGTGACCTTCTTCTTTTGAGACAGACTATTGTCTTCCGCTAGGAAAAAAAAAAGAGAGATAGTGAGACTTTAATTGGTTAAATAACATATATGGCAAAATATGATTTCTGTAAATGAGTGGTGAACAGCCAGTCTTGCCTTTTCTTTTTCATTGAATTATGAAAAACTATGGTAAGGAGATCACGATTCAGCAAAATAGCATCTTTGGGTCCTTACACACACAGGCAATGCATAAATGATTCTACTCCTTATGTGCAGAGGTGAACACTTCAAGGCTGATGCATGAATAAGATGGGGATGATAAGACAGAAGGAGCTTCATGGTAATGTAAACAGCCATTCATTAAGTGTTAAATGCTACTAACTACAGGCAGTGTATTGGCTGCTGGGAATTCAAAGGCACATGAACCATTCTGTAATTATCTATGCCTCACCTGTCCCTGGCTGTCACTGGATTCTGGGTTAATGCTTATTCAGACAGAATGACCCCCAAACTGGCTGACCAGCCTGTCTCATCCATTCTTAGGAGGAAGTGCCTGGAATAAGCCCAAGAAGTCATCAAACTAATATCCAGCCCATGGGGGGATGTTTTGTTCACAGCCCCAGGTGGGTGAGACTTTAGAAATCTGGCAGCTTTTATCCTATTTGCAGAGGTCAAAGCTTCTAGGATTTTAGCTCTCATGTGAAGAGCCCATCTCCATTAGAGTCTCAGCAATCCACGTATCTGCTCTATCAGGAGAACCTCAACTGATGGAGTACACAGAGCAGCCTACCAAAGCAGCATCTCTTCTGTTACAGTGACAAGATACTCCCTTCCCTGGCCCGCCTCTGTGATACATTCTCTACCTGGAGCTCCTAACCATAGGGCACTAACATCACTGCACTGTTCTTCATGACTTTTGTCCTTTGCGTTGGACTCCTCACATCCTTGGTTTGTGTCATTCTGGGACTAACTGTGTGGGTCTGCACACAACCTCTGTCAGTTAGCTTCTGATCAGTGTGCATTGGAATTTTGATGTCTGCTTGCTATGGTGGCATCTCTTTTCAAGCATTGGATTGCCATGGTCCCTGCCCTCCACAGTGCCCTTTGCCTCTTTTAATTTTCTCTTTCAAAATCTCTAGAAAATTTGCAAAATAGCAAGGAACTTAGAATTGTATAATGAAATAGGAACAAATGATCTCTGGATGAGCTCTTCAAAGCATCTTCCAGGGTTGTTGCTCATACATTTTGTTGTGTCACACTGAGCTTTTCTTTTCTGGCCTTTCTGGATATTAGAGTACTGAAGTTACCAGAGAAGCCAAGTGTCCCTTGTGCATTGATTGATTTCATGAATATCAAATGAAATGGCTACAGATAAAAATTTTTGAAAATTACAGAATCATATGACTCAAGGTGGCTCTCGCCGGGATGTGCTAGTGTGTGGAGCTACCCTGGGGTACAAACATGATGCGCAAAACATAACCTGACTCTACCTGCACTGCATATGCCACTGAGGCAGCCCTAGGAAATACACACAGCTCCTAACAAGATGTTTTCCTTCTGAAAAACAGACAGAAAGAGAATTTAAAGATGACTGAACATTGGTCTAAGACCATTCTAAGAGACTATACTATAACCCAGCAATTAAGAGCTATAAATCTTCCTGAGACTCCTAAGTACATGGTCAGAAAAGAAGCCTAAATATCACATGATTTGTCACATATGGGAAGCTAAAAGTATAAATAAATTGGGCAAAGCACAAGATGGATAATCGGAATCAGAGAGATACACCTTTTGCAAGAGAAAAGGGGATTGAGAGATGGTGCAAGGAGAAGAGGGGAAAGGGATATTCAAAGAATTCAGGTGTACTATGTACATGTACAGGCTCCCCATGATGCATGTAATCATGTACAGAAAACATGCACTAATAAAAATAAAAATTAAAAATTACAGACATTAAAATTTAAATTTCATCTAATTATACTTCACTACTCAAAGTTGATTCTGGCTCCATGTATCGAATAGGAACAAAATGTAGGAGGAGTGGCATTTAAACAAACCATGGATATGAAAGGTGGGAAGGCAATTTATTCACTTGCTAAAATTTTTTCTTCTCATAAATGTTTTATTATTTTGAAAAACTATTGCTTTATTTGTTTCTTAAAGATGTGTTGGCAATGTATAGATTTTTATATAGGACAGTTTGTGGTGGAAGCACTATGGAACATGCTATTCATAGTACTCCCCTGAAGGCAGAAGCTTGGCTTTGTCACTAATAGGCTCTACCTCCTGAGGACACTCATGGCTGGCCTGCCCGGACCTTGAAGACTCATTCATACACCCAACTAGCTAACTCAATCATTGACTTACAGTGTGAGACGCTCCCAAATCCTTCAAGGTGACCATGGGCATGACTGACTGCCATGTCCTAGGAATCATGCTGAGCCCTAAAGAACCAAAATGGCAGACTCCACCCTTGACTACAGGAAGCTCATGGAGTTGTGGGAGCCAAAGCCAAATGGACAGCCATAAGGCTATAGTGATGGTGGGTGCTGAGAGGAAGGGAACCTGCCTTCTAACATTTCAGGGGGTCGGGGAACAGGAAATCAGGAGGGATTCTGGAAAGACTTTCTTGAGGAAAGAACCCTTAGCCAAATTAAAGGATGTAAAAGAACAATCAATCTAGGAAGGATTAAAGGTGTTGGTGGAGGTAGCATTTTCAGGAAACTAGTGTGACAGCATGATCCTGAAATAGCTTGAAATTAAGGCAAATTTGCTCATTATGTTTGCTACCCTAAAATTCCTTAAGGAAATGTTCATGTGTGGGCTACCATCACAAATCCAGTGTAAGAGCTGGTAGCACTTCCAGTGTAAGAATTACACATTTCTATTTCAGAAGAATTTCCAGTAATTATATCATCAGCACTGCTCCTATCCTCTTCATCCCTCCTCCCAGAATTCCAGCCAACTGGTCAGAGCTCTGAGGACCATCTCCATGGCTCACACCTTTTCTTTCATGTTTTCCATCTTTCCACATCTTTGAAGGACATTGTCATGATGTCTTCGCTTCAATCTTCCATTTATCAATGTTTCCTTTATCTGACTGTTCTTTTATCCAGCTACTTAGAGTTTAAATTTAAGATGATTATGTTTTAATTTCTAAAACTCCTCATTAAGCTCTTTTTCAAGATCATATACTCTTGCATTATGTTTCAGCCTCCTTTATTCAGTGGATAATTCCTTTAAAAACCTAAAATGTCATTTCCCATTTCCCCTATTGATGTAGACTTCCTTGGATCTCAGTGTGCTTGTGTAGGTTGTTGCTTGGCTCCATGGGTAATGGTTTTGGCCTATAGGGGCCTTTGTTGGAAGCTTTGATCCCAGTGTCCTGGTTGTCTCTTGGTGGTCTCAGGAGTCACATCACACAGTATGAAGACTCTCTGGGCAATGGCTCTTGACCAGAACTTGTGTGGCCACTTGTGCTGAAGTCCTTTCCTCTACTAGATGGGTAATGTTTTAAGACATGGTTGCCAGTCCAGCCTCTGTCCTCTCCAGGACATAAACATGCCAGCCCTTCCCACTGTGCTGACTTTAGCCAACCTGCCTGTGGGTGATAGGGACTGGATCTTGCCTCCTGCTGCAGGTTCCTTCATGGGAAGAACTCTGTTTCTGAGTGCAGTTATGATTTCATATGTATTTCTCTATCACTTCCCCATACTTGCTGTTAGAAGGGAGATGATTTCTTTGCTTCACCTTTCACTTAAACTGGAGGTCAAATTGAAGTTGGAGATTAAGAAGTGGCCTCTGACTTTTGTAATTTGGATTTCACCCTGAAGGGCATCTGGGGGTTACTGAGAAGTAAAGTTTCTTGCAGCCCTTTAGCTTCATACATTATCAGTACCCACAGGACACTTATGCCCTTGCAGAGTCCTGGTCATCCTTAGCATACGTCTCGCTGCAGTCTGAGCAAAGTGGTGTTCAGTATGGAGGCCAGGGAATGAGTTAAGTGCTCAGGCTCTTGTCCTGCTCTAGGGTATTTGTTAAATACTCATGGCATTAGTGTATTGGTCAGCTTTCCCACTGCTATACATGACACACAATACTCACACCTGAGAGAAGGAGAGGTTTAATCTGACTCACATTGTCAGAGGATTCAGTTCACGGCAAGTTGGCTCTAGGCAGAAACATCATAGTGGAAGGGCATGGTAGAGCAAAGCTGCTTAGTTCATTGTGGTTTGGAAGCAGAACAAGGAAACAGTGCTCCAGAGGGAGAGGCCAGGGATCAGATATCAACCCCCAGATATCATGCCTCTAAGACCCACCCAGATCTAAGAAGTGTTGTCCACTAATCCCTCAGGAGGATCCTAAAGCCAATCAAATTAATAATCCCTAACTGCCACATCCAACTCCTGTCAACTTGATACTCAAACACGTTTCCTTAAACCATACTTCATCTCCAAATAAACACCAAACATGATCATAGTTCTACCTCACATAATATAACTACCCTACATATAACAAGAAGTATAACAATAGTGAAAGTGTTAGAGAAACATTTGAAACTTCACCTGTACAGAGAACTAGAAAGAACTCCCAGCCCACAGGATGGGCTAGATGGTTGCTCAACTGTCTCTGCCTGCACTGGGGTAGGTGAGGTGTGGCCCAGGCATTCTGAGCAGCATCCACTGAGATTAGCCAGAGACCTCTCATAAATGTCTGATCCTGATGGCAATGGAATAGCCTGGCAACTCAAAATGCTTCCATCTTCACAGTACAGAGATGTTTATTACCTTTCCAGAGCAAGGAGCAAGGAGTCACCTGAAGGGAGGTAATCCTGAGCAGCTTGGAGATTAAGTAAGTCTTGTAGGGAGATGTGAGTAGTTTTGTGGCAGATGTCAAGTACGAAGAGGTTTTTAAATATAAAGGGGGCAACGATTATGGCAATCTGGTCAGATATGTCTTCATGGAGGAAACCTTTATAATTTAGATCTAAGACGTGCTCCCAAAAGTCTCATGTTTTCAGAATGCGGCTTTCAAACATGACTGTATCATGAGGGCACCAACCTTATCAATAGACTGATGAGCTCATAGCCCAATAGGCTGTTGCAGGTGGAGCTCAGTGGAGGAAGTGGGTAGGTCACTAAGGACGTGTCTTTGAAGGGTTCATCTGGTCTCTGGTTCTTTTTTGCTCTCTCTGCTTCCTGGCCACTATGAGATTAGCAGCTTTGCTATGTTGTGCTTCCACCATGATGGTTTTGTCTTGTAGCCCGTGGACCACAGACTACACTTTTAAGATAATGAACCAAATAAACCCTTTCATCTTTAAGTTGTCCCCGAAAGACAAAGGTGGCCAACACAGACCCCATACTAAGCTCAGAGTAAAGTACATTTCATATTTAGTGTACAGTAAGTTCTTGACTTCTGAGCATTCGAGTTGTGAACTTCCACATGTGTCCTATGACTCACTTTGTCAGCTTATGAATGAATCCAACTTATGAACAATTTTTCCAGAATGGAACTCATGATGTTTCATGTTATTTTGTTACTGTAATGTTTTCTGTTATTTCTACAAAAGTTGATGATTTGTTTTTTCCCTTCTAAACAAATGGGGAATTCAAGGCAGCTGACTACTTTGCAATGTTGGCACTACTAAGTCAAGAGTTCTGATGAGGGACTAGGTGTGCCAGCACTGCAACATGTTTTGTTAGTGATTTACCTCACAAGTATGGAGCTTGTGTGGACCAAACACTGTGTTTTAGGCACTGTTAGGTGCTTGGACCAGCACTTTCAATTAGACTCCTTTTTGTTGTTGTTGTTGTTTCTGTTTTTGGTACTAGGGATCAAACTCAGGATCTTGCACTTGCAAGGCAGGTACCACTAAGCTAAATCCCCCGCCCTAGATTCCTTCTTTTTAAGTAAAAGAAGTGTAGTCAATGATATGTGTTGTAGCTGCTACATTCATCTCATGCTTCAAGCTTCATTCATTCATGCTTCTTGATAGGTTATTATAATAACGAAGGAAAACATTTCTAACATCCTTTACTGTCCACAGATCAGGAACACTGAAATGTAAAGCCAGGTACATCTCTGCAAATTGCAAAGTTCACCCTGGGGATTTTTTAAAATCTACTTCTGAATAAAGTGTCCAGCCATAGCAGATTGTTCACCAGATGAATCCTGGGCTCAGCACTGAGAAGGTGTCATCAGAGCCATGCATAGAATCCCTGGAGAAGGAGTGGCAGCAGCTGTGTGTCTAGGGAGCACTCGCTCCCTTTCACAGAGTTAGCCTTACTCCAAAACACATCCAAATAGATTTTTCCAGATAAATCTCTCTAGAAAAGTCCGACTCTCAATGTAAGAAATGAACCAACTACAGTTGGGATGAGAATTACTTTAAATCTTATCTGAGGGCCAGCAGATGATCTATAAAAAATTTGTCAGCATTCTATAGGATGCAGTTCTCTCTGAGGCTCCAAGTTGACTGAGCCTCCTTTCCTGACCTTAAGAGCAGCCACTGATCTGGTCATTTACTTTGAACTCTGTATTCCATACTAGCTTTAACTCCGCCCCCCAACTTTTTTTAAGATAGGAAATATGACTTCACCTTTTAAAGGGGTCTGACATACAGTAGATGCCCAATCCATTTCTTTTGAATGATGAAGCCATTTGTTTTATAATCTATACCTTTGTTTCTATTTTTTGCTTATTTTCTTGTAATGAAGTCTTTGTATGACTAAAGTATAATATTTAGGGTTTTACCTAAAGTTTATGTTTATGAGTAGTCCCACAGATGTTGCTTTATTTTAAAAGCTTTTTCTTATAGGTTCACATATCTTTAAAACCATCTAAGAAAACTAGCAGCATAACACAGAAATTATCTTTGTTGTATTTTTTCCTGAAATTCTGGCAACTAAGTCATCAGTCCCCTGTCTAAGGCACTTAGGACAACTTGTGGTGGCTCAAGAATGCCTTCCTCCTGGGTATCCTTCCAGCACCACATGGTCAGTCCTTCAGCATTTGCTCTTGCTGATTCTCCATGAAGCCCTTTCTACACAATCTCAGTAAATGACCCTGCAACACTCATTTATAGCACTCAGCCTCACCTAGCACTAATGAGTTAACCATGGTCACAAAGAACACTAACAGCAGTGGCATCAGCTTCAGCCCAAACAAATCTGGGCTCTGTAATCATAGCAGACACCATCCTACCCACTCAGTTGGCTGGCAGATGGAGATGAGTAGAAACAAAGGCATCCAGGAAACCACCTGAGGCCCATGTACCAATGAGCTTCATCACAGACTCATTCGAGACACCCATGCTGCCTTTGACAAGATGCAGGGGCCACAGTCATTGATGAGAGATGACAGGACACCAGGGCGGATGTGGATGTGTTCAATGTAGGAAACAGCAGAGAGAAATATCTGGAAGATGTGAAGCCAGCAACCTTTTCTATAAGACTAAGAAATCATAAGTTACCCATCAGTTGTTAAGATATACAAGAGTGCCAGTGATTATGCTACCCTACTTTGGAACTGTCATAGGGATTACGTGGGACTTTGTGATGAGATAAACCAATGTAAGATAAAGGATGGAAAACTAATGTAATCTAAAGTGCCACAATGAATTTCACAAAGAATAAGGCCAGAAAATGCACATATTATATGACTGATTATATTTAAAGTGTAAAAGTAAAAAGTATGGTGGTATCGCAGTTTATGAATGCTTTTGTTTGCAAACATTTTGGTTCACAAACAGAGCCATTCGGCAAAATTTTATTCTTGTTTGCAAATTTTGTTTGCATCAGGTGATGAACATGACTGCGGACATCTTTCCTGAATAAACATGAATGTGGCCATCTTTTCCAGAACTGTGGAATGAATTAAGTTTGTGAACTGAGGTACCACTGTATGAAAACTTGAAAAGCTATTCTAAGATGTCAGAAATTAGCTAGCCCTTGAGGGAATTCATGATGAGAAAGAGCATGGGGGCTTGGAGAGTGCTGGCTACATACTGTTTTTTGATGGGTGTTCTGATGATAGAATCATGTTCAGTTTGAGATTTCACCCAGGAAGATAATGCCGATAAATATTCAATTTGGATATATCTTTTTTATATATGATATAATGGATATATATAATATATATAATATAATGGATATATCTTTTTTGTATATAATATAATGCATTTTATTATGTTTATAATATATATAATATAATGGATATATCTTTTTTGTATATAATATAATGCATAGTTTATTATGTTAATTTTAATACAATGTTTTAAAGGAATTTGTTCCAGAATTTTAAACAGATAGAGGGTGAGCAATACTGTCACAGACACTGCACATAAATCAAACAGTGATGACATTTCAGTTCCATAAAATAACCCGTTTGTTATGTTTCGGCCTAAAGACCAGTGGGTTTTCTGCTTGATAACCTGTTCTTGGCCTTACGCTGAAGTCCATCTTTAATATGACTTTTTGATACCCAGGGCTTTCATTTATGCACCCCTGAATGTGTTTTAGAGTTTTCATTACTAACCACTGTCTGTCATTAATGCAGAAATCCCTCAAAGTCAAATGTCAGAAATGTTCTGATGTGAAGATGGCCCTGCTGGATGTTAGATGCCTCAACAATGATGATGCCGAACAGCAGAGTCCTTACGTCAGAATGCAAGAGCTTCAGCTGCCAGAAAAGGCAGACGCATACTTCATATACAAAAATTTTATAAAAGGTAACTTTGGGCTAATTATTCCAAAGAGAAATTGAGAAAAGAGCACAGACCAGCAAGGGAGAAATGAAAAACAAAACTGAAAAGGACACATTCTCATTTGGTGAATCCTTTCACAGCTAAGATTGCCTCAGCCACTTTTAATTTGATTTCTAAACCATAAATTGTGCATAATGGTGATAATTAGACTGTCTTATAGAACAAAAAGCCTCGTTGCTCAGAATGATTGCCACAGACCCTTCCAGACCCAAAACCTGCATCCTGTAGGAGTCTTCTCACCACACTCGGAGGGGGCCACATATCCTGGGATGTGGCTTCAGAAAAAGACAGAATCCACTGAGCTCAGAATGGAGTTTTTAGATAAGAAATAGAAAGCAGATATACTGTAGTCTCAGTTTCCAGAATACAAGAAAGCAAATCAGCAGTAGTAGGAAAATCCTGGGTCTTTTTTTTTTTTTTTTAAAGCACATATGATTGAAACAAAGTCTATCAAAATGAAGCCAATGCTATAGGATGCACTCAAGACTGTGTGCAAATGTTTCCAAAATGTTCCTGTCCACTCTCTGAGACTAGAAGTGGTCTTTCACTGGTGGGCACCATGCCTACCATTGGTGATATCTGTGTCTCCTAGACCACAGCTTCAGTTAACTACCCAAGGCTACATGCTACAGTCACTCCCTGCCTTGTGACTTCCATTCTTCTCTGTGGTTACAACACTGTGAAATCTCCTTGCCCTCGGCTCCATGGAGAACATTCACATCTTCTTTCTTTATATTTTGTGTGTTCTCTGCTGCTAACAGGGCACCATTAGTGGTGGCTCGATGGGTAGGCAAGATCAGCTGGCACAAAGATGCCCTGCACATAACTGCATTTAAGAAAGATCTGGGGCCAGTGGAGGATAGATAGTTTGACACACTCCTCTGCCTGACACAAGTTTGAAGGTCAAAGCAAAAGCCGCAGCTTGCCAGCAGGAGAGTGACACAGAGAGCCCATGAAGGGAGGAGCTGCTGAGTCTCATGTGGGGCAGATCTGAGCCCAGGTCACACAGCCCCTGGACATAAGTACTATGCACAGAAGCCTCACAAAACCAAAGAGGTAAGCAAGGCTCAGAATGAAAGAAGAATGAAAGAAAATTCTGCTCCTCAAAGTCCTTCTGGAATTCAGAGATTCACCAAATTCCACCCCTGTGCTTGCCTCCAGCTCATTGTTGCCCCTGACAACTAGCATCAGCATCCAAAGAGATAATGGCCAACAGTGACAGTCCTCTCTATTTATTGCAGAGGGGACTCTGCACTGGTGGCTCTTACTGCATATACAAGAACTAAATGCAAAATGCCTTCTGAATTAGCTGCTGCCCCAGATTCCCTATGTGGTGAAATGCCAGGCACTGAGTGGCACACATGGAGAGCCGCTTCTTCGGCAGCCTGGAGTTACCTGTCCAGACACCCCCTACACTGACTATCCCGGTGTGGCAGCTCCTGGCAGCTGTTCTGTGCTGCTTTTAGCTATGCTTGTGAGAGTGCTCAGACTCTAGGAACATAGATGTTTGCATGGGCTTTGGAAATGTGGGAGAAACTACAAGCTACATAACACATTGTGGGGGTCTAAGTCCTAAGGGGAGTGAGAAGGGATCACAGAGCCAAACAATTTGCTACATAAAAGAGAACTCTGTTCTGAGAAAAGTCAAGGCAGGAACAGGCTCCCCAGGTCCTGAGGGATACCTGATTTTCTTTATAGTAATTATAATATGTAGTTGCTAAGGTCCCCTGCTGTGTTAGATCATCAGCAACACAGTCACCAAACAAAACAAGTATTTGTCTTTACTAATCCTTCCTCATCTCTCTCAAGTCTCATGCAGTTTTCAACCACTGCATGCGTCTTTGTCCTGTTTAGGGGGTTGTGCTGTGTTACATCCTGAGACCCTACCTTCCAGCAGCTCTGAGCTACAATAATATGGTCCAATAAGAAGGACCATAGGGCACTATTTTTTAGAATTTCTGCTGAAACCTCTTCAATATTAGGTAAGTTTTATGCATTTTCACATGTAAATGGCCAGATTATTATTTTTTATAACTTTGCTATCATCTGTTAAACTAAAAGCATAATTGGGGTAAAATTTATATATCATAAAAGTTTATCTTTCATTATAATGTGTGTCACTCTGTGCTTTTCAAGATATAATAACAAATATGCATCTATCGTCACTATCAAATTCCCAGAATATTATCATCACCCCCAAAGGAACTTTCATACCTATTAAAAGTCATTTCCTTTTCTCCCAATTTCTAGCTCCTGGCAAATGCTAATCTGATTTCTATCTCCATGGATTTGCCTATCCGGGGCTCATTTAATCTGTGGCCTTTTGTGCTGGACTTGTTTCACTTACATAATGTTTTCAAGGTTTAAACATGTTTTAGCACTTGGAAGTACTTAATTTTTCTTGATAATATACCATTGTATGGCTAGGCCTCAATTATTTGTTCATTTTTTAAATTAATTTTCTCCTGGTTGGAACAAAATATCCCACTCCCACAAGTAAAGGGAGAAAAGATTATTTCAGCTCACAGTTTATAGAGCTTTCCACCCATAGTTGGCTGGCTCTAAGGCAGGGTGTATGGTAGAGGGGCATCACAGAGGAAAAATAGTGGCAGACAGGAAGCAGCATGTCCCAAACAGCAAGCCTGCCTTTGCTTTTTATTCCATCCAGGCTACAAGCTTTTTGGGTGGTGCCATCCACATTCAGAGTGAGGTTTCCGCATTCAGTAAATCCATTCAGCCACACCCTGAGCTATGCTAATTCCAATCAATGGACTAATTTAGAACCACATGCCCTTAATCCCAGTATCACACACCCTATATCAGTGGTGACAGACCTATGGCACATGTGTTATTTGTTTTTCTTTTAAAACAAAAAGATGTTAATGTATGAATTTTTTTTTTTTTGTAAATTTTGGGTTTAATCGCAGTGTTGGCACTTTGTGATAAGTGGGTTTGGGGTTACTGTTTGGGCACTTGTCTCTAAAAGGCTCACTACCAGCACCCTACATCCAGCAAGCTTAGAAAAACCCCACCTAGAAGTGCATGAGGCTTTGAGGGGACATGAGATACATTTACCAGGTGATGGATATTTAAGTGGTTTCCACACTTAGTCTATTATAAATAATGCTATTATGAGCACCATACACAAGTTTCCATATAAATATGTTTTCAGTTTTCTTGGTATATATCTAGAAGTAGAATTATTAGGTAATATGGCAACTTTGTTAACCCTTTTGAGGAATTACCATATTACTCCTTTTTCTATTTTAAAGGGTAATATCTGCGCAATCTGCTTAATGAGGACTGAAAGTTTGGGGTTTTCCCACAAATATAGGTATCTAATATGACCAGGAGAATGGATAAAACAGATAGGCACTGCTATCTATGGACATGATGTTTTCCTATGGCGATGTGATAGGCAAAGGCTTTCTTCTCTCTCTGCCCAACTGCTCTGAATAACATTCTTCCACTATGAATTATCACATATTGCCTTCTTCAGAAGAGTCTTCATAAAAGACCTCTCCGTACCCAAAGGCCCTAGAGAACTTCACTGGGACCACTCCCAGAGACTAGAAGGGAGGCCTTTGCTGCAGCTTTCCATGTGAATTTTCCTCCCTGAGAGACCATGACTCTGGCTAGTACTCCTGTTCACTAGCAGTATCCAATAAGTACAGTGCCCTGGGTTCACACTCAATATGTATTCTTTTAATAGTTTTTTTTTTTTTTGGTTATTGACTCTAAGATCTTTACACTGAGATGCATCCTCAGCCCTTTTTATTTTTTATTTTGAGACAGGGTCTAGCTGCTATCACGCTGCCTAGGTTGGGCTCAAACTTGTGATCCTCCTGTTATGTCCTCCCAGAGTGCTGAAGTGGCAGCAGTACATCTCCTTATCTAGCTTTTCTTAATTCATTTGTTATATAACATCCCTTAATTCTATTATATACATATATATTTATTATATTTATAATGTCAGTGCCTTTAAGTTCATCAAACATGAGTAAGTTATTTTGAATTTTAATATATGCCAAACATTCTCACTTAGTTAACAACATAAAGAAATTCAAAGCATATGAAATGGATTTTTTCCTTCACTGAAAGCATATTACATCATATTATCATGTGACACAGAAGAAGTAGAGCAAGGGAAAGTAGAATGAAGAAAAAATAAATTATGTAACATTAGTTGCCTAAGAAACATCTCAGGGTAAAACTACGCCCTTGTTACATAGAAAACATCTCAGGTGGAGCTGTGCTCTTTCTCCCTGGAAGTGACAGGCTTTCTGAGAATGAGCTCAGGTACCTGGTGTCAGCAGGATAACCGAGGTGATGATCAAGGAGCAGATGACCAGAATGACCAGGAGTGCAATCGCGATGCCTTTCCAGTTTCTCTGTGGCGGATTACTTCCCACCAGCTCCTAAGAACAACCACAGAAAGACAGAACCCCAGTGAGTAAAACAAGGAGATAAAACTTGCCCCAAATAAACATCTGCAGTTTAAGCCAAGAACCAAGACACAAGAAGAGGCATCTTTCTCCCCACAGCTTTGGGCTCTGCCAGTAACTTTGTGAGTTTTTTCTACCTACAGGGCTGCCTCTCCCCCAGGCCAGCCTCCAATGATGGCTCCAAAGAAGCGTTGTGCTGTGTGGACAGCTCTGTGCCAATGCAGTGCCCTTCTCCCAGTGACAAGTAAACAAGACTGGAAGCATGGGATCTTATAGTGCGTTCCCTCCTCACACCATCTGTTCCCCATGGAATCCAACCAGGAACAATGAGATTTCCCATCTTCTCATCCTTCCCTTCCTTCCCATCCATGTTGTAGCTTCTAATTCAGGGCACCAAGTTTAGCACACACAGAGGTCCAGTGTTAATGGATTTCTGCCCATGCCTCCTCATCACATGCGTTTTCATCCTCTCATAGCTCCTTGTATGAAGTTTTTGGGTTCCCAGCTCTCTCTTCCCTGGGCAGCTCCTGTCCCTGTTCTAGACTGAGTGCTCTCCACAGAGCCAGCTCGACATGCAGCAAGGGCTGAGGGTGGGAGAGGCGACTGCCGATGGCTGCAAAAGGGTGAATAAATCTAGGAATGTAAGCTGGCAAATTGGCTGTGGAGGACAAATTCTCAGTTCCCTCCAAATTAGGAAGATCATATAATTTATAGACCATCCTGGATTCTTTGAGAGGCAAAATGAGTAACATTAATAATTATAAGTAGTAAATATGATAGCGTATTAGTAACATTTATTATTATTATACAGAAACAAATGTTATAGAAGCAGCTCTGGCCACATTGCCAAGGGAACTTCTGTGTAAAGATCTGAGAGTCCTTCCTGCCTGGTGCTCACAATTACAACTCACAGGACCCAAGCCACCATCAAGTAGAACAGTGATGATCTCAGAAAGTGTATAAAGTAATACATAATACAGCCACATGAATCCACCATAAAGTGTGGCTGTCTTCACACATCAAGTTAGCCCCCTGAGTGCCTGAGCACACATCGTGTGACCTGCTGGTTTCATGGGAGGAAAGTGCAGCTGCCCAGCTAAAGGGAAAGAAGGAGCCACACCCAGCAGAAGTGAAGGTAGATGACTTCACAGTAAATAGGCGGAGGCCACAGTGCAGGGAGCCAGGGACACAGGAGCATCATCATGGTGGACGGTGGCAGATGCACAGAAGAGACTGCAGTGACAGT
Organism: Fukomys damarensis; assembly: GCF_012274545.1. NCBI lineage: Eukaryota > Metazoa > Chordata > Mammalia > Rodentia > Bathyergidae > Fukomys > Fukomys damarensis. Next base: position 86,070,431 of record NW_022900928.1, read on the forward strand.
GTAGGATAGGCAGTGCCAGACACCAAGGGACAGCTGGCAAGTGCACACTTTATTTCCCTTAGCTGAAGGCAGAGGGGTCAACCAGATGGCCCTCTCAGCAGGAAGGAGGAAGCCAATTGACTCTTGTTTCTCACAGTAGTGCATCTTCCCACCAGTCTATCACCCCTTCTATCTGGAGGCTTTAAGAAGCAGATGAGCCAAGAAAGGAAAAGAAACAATATGAGAAAAGCAAAAAAAAAAAGAAAAAAAAAAGGAAACAAAGACTTTGTTAATAGAGAAGGGTGGAGAGGGTGAAAGGAGGGCAGGGGAATGGGGAAAAAAAATAAGAACCAAGATACATCATGTAAAGTACAAGATCCCAATGATGAATGTAACTGTATTGTATACCTAAAATGTACCAATAAACTTAATGAAAAAAATAGTATAAGCAATTTTTTAAAAAACTTGGATTTAGAACAGATTTTGCTTTGAGTTTTTGTCAGAACTTGGTTTCTGTAATAGCCCTGTCACAGACTTGTAATACATGAACTTGTTCATGTTATTACACATTTAACTAAGGTACTGTTTGTACCAATTTGGTTTGGTTGTGTCTACTCCAGAGAAAGTACTGTATGTTAGAAATTGAATGTGAAAATGCCTTGCAGCTTCACAGGTGTTTGAGTTTTCTCACTGAAGAATTTTTCAGACTTCATTTATCATAGGAAAACTCTTAGTTTTAATTATATCTTTTACTGTTTGCCTTAAATTACTATATTTCATTCTAATCACATACATTGTAGAATTGAAGGGAGATGTCTCATTAAATACTAAATTAATGAAGACCGTGGTGGATGTGTGAATGATGATGGTCATACTGCATAATTGTAGCTGGTCTTTTTGATGCAGTTTTGCTAAAATTAAAACAAATCTTGGAAAGTTAAAAAAAAAAAAAGGAGCAGATGAGGACTTGTAGCCTGTTTCTGCCTTCCACAATGGAAAGAAGCCTTTTCTAGGAAATAGCTAGAAAGGAGGATAGTTTTAAAAATTCAGAGGCTATGGATAAATCAGCAATGGGTTAGGCAGCACAGGGGCCAAGAAGACCCTAACACACCATCCATAGAGCAGGGTACTGTGAAGCAGGGGACATCTCCCATGGCTGAGATTCCCACATTACTATGGCCTTGCTTGTTGTGGGTACTTTGGCAGGGCTTCTGCTAGCTGTGAGTGTGAAGGATGGATGAAGGGCATAGCTACCAGATGCCACTTAACATTGGCTCCATAGTATGAGTCTGGGAGATGGCAGGGTGAGTGGGCTGTGCAGCGACTTTCCAGAGACCGAGACATCCATTCCTGTGTGAGTGGGAGAGAGGTAGAAGATGCCAATGGGCTCATTACAAGCCCTGCTGATTAATTAAAAGTTAAGAATGGCCGACCTAACTTGGGAGTTAATTATGCATTGCCACCATCTTGGTGAAAGAGGAGTGGATATTCATTTCCCAGAGCCATCAGGCCAGAGGACTCAGGGGTGCCTCTTCCCTGACTCCTTCCCCCTTCCCTCCATGTTCTATGGGATGCCCCAGTCATCTCCGCTGGGCTTTTCACCGCAACTCTATATGGGCCGGAGGGATTCACCCAGGGTCCACTGTTCATCCTCATACAAATCTGGAGACTTCTAAAGGCAACTATTTTATACAGTATGTGACTTTTCATTCTGCTGGAGTGCTCCAATCTCCAGCATTTTATCCATCTCATTCCCAAGGCAGCTGCCACCCTCTGTTCACAGTCTACAAAACTATGTTTGGAGACTGAACTCTTGTTCTGTTATTCTTAGAAAAAAAGCAAAAATAATAAAAATTTAAAAAGAAAAATCAGTTGAATTACTGACTCCAACATCTATCTGGATTACTTTTACCTGCAAATTAACGTAATTAAGGGTTCAATTTATTTTAGGGTCCACGGCTTAAATGATTGTGACTGTGATAATGATAGATTCTGTGATGAAATTCATTCCAAATATGCTATTCTTACTTTCAACACTCAGCCTAACTTAGATATGTTTTGATAGAATGTTTTAAAGGTATCAGATGGTTCCATAAATTCCCCAAAGCAACAGTGCTGTGACCTGATCATCGTAGAAGAAATTTTGTAACATGTCTCTGTGAAAACACCATTACTGAAGTCAGCAACAGAATTTAAAATTGAGCATTTGCATCTTTCCCATCCCTGAGTCTGAGAATAATGTCTTAGCATCTGTAGGTAATGGCTGCCTTTAAACACACACTGAACCCACAGGCGATTTTGAGATGAACTTTCTATACTGGACATTTTATTCTGGCTAATTCAACACATCATTTTGAGTGTCAAAAATTCCTATGGGCACTTAATAAATATTAAGTGACTAATAAATAAAGATTAAAAATTACCAGCAAGTAAATGGTAGACACTGAGATGCTTTGAGCTTATCTTTGCAAACAGGCTTGCCACCTGACTCAATATTCCAACAGGGAAGAGCTGCCTTGAAAGAAGCATCTCAGAAAATGATCCAACTTCTTCAAAGTCCCGGAATCACACTCTGCCCCAGACTCCTCTCTTCTCCTGAAGTCTGCTCTAGGGTTTCAAGTGTGGAGTTAAAACTTGGATGGGGTCATAAACCCCAAGAAGCCGAGGTGGGTGTAGGAGTTGAGGGTTGATTTCCATATAATGAGTCTGTTCAGTAGGAGTGAGCATGTTAGAGCACGACAGGAAAGAAGCGAGAGGCTGAGATGCAAAGAGATGAGACACAAAGAAGACAGAATGAGCCCTCCTGGTTCCCCATTTTTGACATCATTGTCCTGCGGGATATATTTCCCCCCTTGGATTTAATAATATGCTCCTGTTATCTTACAAAATATTTTCTGTCCTCTTTCACTTAAACTAGTTTGAGTTGATTTTGGAAACCTGAGAACAAAGAATTGAAGTTTAGTGGAAGTGCTGCAGTCCTGGCTCCCTGTCCCAGATAGTGTGGTGTCCAGTCATTGACAAAGCACCTGCTTTGTGTGTGGGGCGATGTGATGAAGCCCAAGTGCAAATAGCCATCACTTACTTGGTTGACGGGCAATTTGGAAACAGCTAATTTGCTAGTGTTATGCATGCTTTCTTGGGAAAGACCGCCCATTCCAATAGAACATGTTTACCCGTCCAGGGAAGCCCTGTGTGGCACTTAGCTGCTCCCTAATGGCCCCTCAAGAGGAGGTTGGTTCCTGCAGAAGCTAAGGCTCTGCCCTGGTGGTCCCAGATGGGGGTTCTCAGAAGGCTCAGGAGTTGGAACTATTTCAGAGGTTTTAGCTATTGTAGGTATCAAGTTATGCTGAAAGAAGGGATCTATTAATAGATCAGTGGTAACAACTGCTGACCTACTATCGTAGCCAAGCATGTAGATACCATCAGAGAAATCATTAGCCACAGAATACAACTCATTAGTGCTTGTAATATCTTTTTAATTGAGGGATTGAAACCAGACCTTTGCACTAAGCTATATCCCTAGTCCATTTTTTATTTTGAGACAGGATCTCACTAAATTGCCCAGGTTAGGCTCAAGCTTGTGATTCTCCTGCCTCAGCCCTCCAGAGTGCTGGGATTACAGTGTTTCACCCCACTAGTCCTTGTAGTATCTTAATTTCATCTGTAGTATTAGTCCCCTGGTGCTACGCACCTCCACATTCACAGGCTTTTGGGTTAGGATGTGGACATGTGGTTGGGGCTGATGTCATGATATCACTGCTCTGCCTGATGTGGTGCTGCAGTCAATGGGAGGAGATTCTGTACAGCAACAAACATAATGACCTACATGTGTAGCCTGGGTGAATCTCACAAATGTAACTTTGAAGTGGGCCCAACTCATGGACTGTACAATGAATGATTCCATTTCTATATAGCTTAAAAATGATCAAAACCACGCTATAAGTAAGGGTTTCATACTGAAGTCTATGAAGACCAGCAAGAAAGGATTTCTATAAACTCTGGATTCTGTGAATCTCAGGGGAGCAGGGATTCACCTTGGGAAGGGGACATGCAGGCACTGGAACTGTAGGGTGCAGATCTGTTGTGACCTGGACGGAGTTTTGGGGAATTTCAAGTCAGCTGAACAGATCTGTTTTCAATGATTCCACAGCTAGTCACTGCAATATTTTACAGTAGCAAGTGTAACTGTGTCTGTGTACTGCCTAACAGCTTTGTGACACAAGGACTACCAGAGTGGCGAACTGAAGATACACTCCTGTGATGAGTGCCAGTAGGAGGGAGAACACTTGGTGTGACAGTGTGAGCACACCATGGACAGGAAGCTCAGGGCTCAATGAGACAGAAATAGATGGAGTGTTAATCTTCACTAGGCAAAGGTTCTTAGAGGAAGTAAAAATGAAGTGGAGGGTTTGAGGTTGCACAGCAGATAGAAAGAGCAGAGCTGGGCCTGTGTCCCCTGAAGAGGACACACAGGAGAGGGTGGAGCTTGGTGCTCATGGGCTACATCTGGCAACCCAGTACAGTTTCAGGAGCATGAGCTAGGGAATAGGCACAGACAAACCAGCTCCTGACACGATCACTTGTGATTCATCCAGGCACAGGCAGAGCAATCTGTAAGCCTACAGTACCTTCAGTACCTGCTAGAAGCAGCCAGGCTTCAATTAATTATTCATTGTGTTTACTGACATTAGAAAAGCACATAGGAAAAGGCCAGGATTTCTCCTGCTGTGCTTTAAAGTGTGTCAAATATCAGGACAAGGTGGAATCGCACACCTTAAAATGCAGAGCATTCACAGAGCAACTATAAAGTTGATTGGGAGAAAATGAACGACAGTGAAGAGAGGCGGGTCTTCCCTCACATGGGTCCATTCTAGTGTTTAAATGTATTTTCTTCCTAATATTTATTCACTGTGAAAAGCTCTGACATAAATTTCTTTTATGTACCACGGACCATTTACTATAAGTAGAAGGTAGCAACAAATTACAAAATCAATGGTGCATCTATGTCCGGACGGTAAAGCAGCTTTCTACTCTTTGTATTTCCATATTTGGGAGACCACAAGTCTTCAAGGCAGGGAGAATACATTTTTAAATAACATTTAGCAATTGACATATATCTGTCAATAATCACTCTGCAACACTGTGGGGTATACATTCCCGCTTCTGTTTTATTGGCTCATTTACCCTGACTTAATTATTGGGGACTCTTAACTTTTCATAGAGGTGCTAAGCACAAGACAGGGGTAATCATTAGGCCGAGGAACTTAGGGTAGATTTGGGCAAGATGAGCTATCTTACTCTGCTTGACTTCACACAGATGGTGGTGAGACATCAGCCCAATCAGTCAGACCAATCCCCACCCAAGACACTGTGGGGAAAGGGTTGGCTCAGCATGCAGTTGCTTTGGTGCAAACTCTCAGTATTCCCCAGTCCCCCTTTTCTGTGTCTTACTCCTGTTTCCCTCTATACACACCTCTCCCAGTCTCTCTCCCACAAGCACAGTCCCTATCTATGAATCCATGATTGCCATCAAAGTCCCTTCCCCTGGGAGTAGCCATGAACACCAAAGCAACAGCTGAGTGATTTTTACTTTGTTACTTCATCAGTCCACTTTTTTTTTTTTTTTTTTTTT
>NW_022900928.1:86076264-86134768 GCF_012274545.1 Fukomys damarensis
TTTTTTTTTTTTTTTTTTTGTACCAGGGATTGAACTCAGGTCCTTGCACTTGCAAGGCAGGCCACCGAACTGCTGAGCTAAATCTCCAGCCCTGTATTTTTTTTGGTAATTAGGCTTGAACTTGGGACCTTGAACTTGAGAGGCAGGCAGTGGCACCAGTGAGCTAAATCCCCAGCCCTCATCAGTCCACTTGTTAAATGATTTAATTGATTGTATGACCCAATGTCTTCATTAAAGTTTTGTTTGTTTGAAACAGGGTCTTGATATGTAGTTCAGGCTGTCCTCAGACTCAAGATCATCCTCCTGCCTCAGCTTCTGGAGTGCCGCTGTGATTACAGGCGTGCACTCCCAGGCTTTTCATGGCAGGTTTCAAAAGCTCATGGACACCGTTATTGCTCTGGGTGAACTGAATTTAAAAAACCACAAAAACACACAGTCTAGGATGTTTGCAGAGGACTTGGGGCCCGTTTGTCCCCACAACATGTATGACGTGAAGGAAAAGCAGACATCTGTGTTGGACTCTGGGCATCCTGCAGCCGATGAGAAGACCTGGGGGCCTGGGAGAAGGCAAAAGGCCAGTCGGCCTTTAGAGAGCTGGACCACAAGGGAGGGTTGAGGTAATAAACCATTTGGAGAAAAATGGGCCAGGACAGACAGAATTAATGCATTCATGTATAATGTCTTCCCATGACCCAGAGGTTTTTGTACAAAAAAAGAAAGGAAGAAAGGTATAATTGAAAAATAAGTGCATATTTAAATGAAAAATAAATATTACATTACAATACAAGGCACAATGCCATTAGTCCCATCAAATTACTTCCCTTCAATCCAAACACTGACCCCATTATTCTTTTTCCTCATTAAATTTATTGGTATATTTTAGGCACACAGTACAGTTTCATTCATCATTGGGACTTTGTACCTTTACATGACAGGCCTTGGTTCTCCTTTTTTCCCCTTACCCCTGTTCCCTTCACCCCCTCCTCCCTTTCCTATTTACAAATACTTTATTTCCATTTTTTCATTTTCTCATGTTTGTTTCCTTTTCCCTTATTTCCTTTCCCCTACCCTTCCCACCTCCCCTACACCTTTATCCCTTTTCTTCCTATTTCATATTGTCAATTATACCATTAGAATCTTATGTACAATTATAGTTTTTCACACCAGAGAAACTATTCAGTATTTATACGTGACTTATTTATTTCACTTAAGAGTATATCCTCAGTATGCATTCATTTTCCTATGAATGACTCTAATTTCTCATTCTTTATGGCTGAGTAGTATTCCATTTTATAGAAAAACCACATCTTTATCCATCTCCAACTGATGGGCAAATGGGCTGTTTCCATGTTTTAGCTATTACAAAATGTGCTGCTATAAACATGGGTGTGCATATATCACTGTGATGTTGTTTTCATCTGCATCTCTCAAACGATCAGTGATGTGGAACATTTTTTCATATATTTCCTTGCTGCTTTTACTTCTTTGTCTGAGAAATATCTTTTCATTTCAGATGCCCATTTTTGAATTGGGTCTTTATATTTGGGGGAATGACTGTTTTGAGTTCTTTATATATTCTATATAAGAGCCTTTTGTCTGAGGAGCAGCTGGTAAGAATTTTTTTCCCACATTGTAATTGCATCTTTCAAATGATCCGTGATGTGGAACATTTTTTCATATATTTACTTGCTGCTTTTACTTCTTTGTCTGAGAAATGTCTGTTCATTTCAGATGTCCATTTTTGAAATAGGTCTTTATATTTGGGGGGCTGGTTGTTTTGAGTTCTTTATATATTCTAGATAATAGTCCTTTGTCTGAGGAGCAGCTGGTAAAATTTTTTTCCCACATTGTAAGTTGTCTTTTAGTTCTGTTGATGGTTTCTTTTGCAGTGCAGAAGCTTTTTAATAAGATGAGATCACAGTTGTTGATTCTTTCTGCTAGTTCTCATGATACTGAGGATTTGTTCATAAAGTCTTTTCCTGTGCCAATGTCTTCAAGAGTTCTGCCTAACTTATCTTCCAGAAAATTTAGTGACTCTTTTTTAATGTTTAGATCTTTAATCCACTTGGATTTTACTTTAGTGCATGGTGAAAGCTAAGTGACTCCATTATTCCTGCCACTTTCAAAAGCAGTGCTGGAGCCCAGTTTCCTGCTTAATTGCACTGTCATGGCTGCCTTGATGTCCAATTCCAAATGTCTCTCTTTCATGGTCATAACTTAGTCCATAGAATCCACTAGAACCTAACTACTCCTAAGTGGCCTTCTGTAATACAACTGCAGATTTGCCCAGGAGAAGATAAATACATTGGTTCTTATTTTGATCTTTGTTTCTTTGAGTCACTTTGTACCTTTGGTGCCTTGGATTAATCTAAGCACCTCTCTAGTGTTCCCCCAGCTCTTCTGGGGAACAGGCAAGGACCTGCACCAGTCGAGACCTGGTTTCTATCTGGGGCTGGGGTCAGGCCCAGTAACATGGCAGCTCAGGGTTAAGGGAGCAGGACACAGTCCCGGGTCATTCTAGGTACATTCTAGGACAACAGGGTCATGAATATCCATGCCAAAGAAGTGGGCTCAAAAAAGAAGATGGCAGAGCCAGAAGTTCCCTGAGACTATAGCTGTGCTCTGAGGGCAGAGGCTGATGGATTCTGAGAATCCCTCATGTGTCTGTGGGCAGGGCCACCTTAGGAAGGTGAGGGGCTGCAGACCTGGTGGGCAGGGTGACCAGGCCTGAGCTCAGCCTGTGGTGTGACGGGCCATTCTCACACAACCATGAGTCTCTGTGCCCAGAGTAGCTGTGTCTGTAGAGGAGGGCAGGGACTCCTCCTGACTGTTGTGCTACCTGCAAGCATCATCTTCGGGACATAGGTCCTGGCCCCTGACCTCTCCAAACCTGGAGGAGATCCGTCTCCCTCCTCATGTCCATGTCACCTCTGCTTCACAGCTCCTATCTGCCTCCTGCCCTGGCACCTTCACCCACCTGCATCCTTGGACAGAAGCCAGCTTTCTCTCCCACTGCTTCTCTTAGGATTCTGTCACCCTTCCCCGTGGCTCTCCTAGCACTGCTGAGACAGGCACCTGAGCATAAGCCATCACTGTGACCCAGCCAGGTGCCACCGATCCTTGTGATGCTTTCCCACATTTGGCATGCGATCTTTGTTGAACGGAATGGGTTTTACCCCACTGAGGCCACTCGGATGAGCCTGGGCCTGGGAGTCCACATCCCTAGACTTGTGTCTGCCTTTAACTTGTGACTGAGAAGTGGACCATGGAATCCCCAGTGTTCTCATCTGTGAGAAGTTTTCATCCGTGCGATGCTACGTTGAGGATGAAGGACATAAAAGGAGCCTCAGAACAACGCCCAGCAGAGCCAGATGATTAGTACGCATGGTTGTGCATTCACAGCATGTGTAAAGAGACCACCAAAGCACACTTCTCTTGTACTTGCGTAGAAGTGCAATGGGCCGAGTATGTCTCCTTAACTTACAGGTGAGGATCCTTGACTTCAAGGTGATGGTATTAGAGGAACCTCAGGTGATTAGTTTGTGAGGGTGAACTGCCAGAATGGGGTTAGTGCCTTTATAAGGAGAAGAAGAGCTTGCTGTCTGTGGTCCACTATGGGAGGACACAGGGGATAGCCATCACTATCCAAGAGTGCTGGGGTAAGCCTCCCAGTTGTGGGGTTCTGTTCATATCTGAGCCTGGAGTTTAAAGCCAGTGTTTTTGCAGCTCTGAGCCTCCCTGTCCACTGCATCATTAAGCAAGGCTGTGCCTGTGCCACAGTGCTCTCTGCTTCAGAGAAGAGGAGAGATGAGCGGCGGCAGCAGCATCCATGTAGGAATATGAGGATGGAGGAGAGGTGCTGAGAGCACCCCATGAAAAGAAGCTTCCAGTTTTGAGGGCTGGTGCCAGGAAAGGTGGTGACCAAGCCATCTGATTGGTGACAGTGGCAGGTGCCATTCCTGTGCTTCAGACCCTCCAGGAAGGTGTCCTGAGGTCCAGAAAGCAGAAACAGCCAGCCAGGTCCTCTGTGTGCTGGTGGGAACCATGCTAAGGACAGGTCTGTGACCAGCCCACAGCACCGCCTGAATGGGCTGTAGCCTTCCTGACCCTCACTTGGGGACAGGGCCAAGACATGGGCGCTGCTGGGCCTCTTCTGCCCTGTTGCACATGGTCCATCCCCAACCCCTGGACTCTAGGAGGGAGCTGTGTACTCAGCACCCTCAGAGCATCATCTGTTTTGGGTAGCAACTCTGAGACTAGTGTGTGTCCCTATGTGTTCAAATAAGACAGTGATACTTTTCCTGATAAGGTTCATGTGACCTGGAATACTATAACAACGCGGTTGTGACAACTAGCTTGAGCCCCTGGTTTATGAAGTGTTTTAGATGCATTACAAAAGGAGGTGGATTATGTGCCACCCCTAAAATCAATGCTGTTTAGCAATGACTCCTACCCTGACACCCCACCCCAAGCATTTGGGAAACAGAGGTCTGAGACCTCTCAAGACACAAGACATTTCCTTCCATTGAAAAGAGACAGGGATAGGCAGGGATAGCAGGGGTGGGTCCAGTCCAGCTGTGTGCCTAGGATGCCCCAGAAGAGGTCGTGAACTCCTCAAGCTTGGCATTGCTCACACTTGGGTCCCTCTGACCGGCTCAAAATAACCAGCCAGGGTTCATTTCATTTAAACAAATCAGAGATTAGATTAGCTTGAGTAAAACAGGAATTACCTTGTTTTACAGGTTAAGAAGAAGCTGAGGCTCAGAGACGTTGAGGGCCTGAGGTTAGGGTCTGGGCCTCTGAGTCAGGCACTTCACGACGACATGTGCCCAGGAGGGGAACATTCCTGAGAGCTCCCTGTCCCTTAAACGCACACCGTGCCTCAGCACATCTCACTCTGTGCAATGAGAATCTGACTCACTTTAGGTGTGTGATGCTAAAAGGGCGACTTCAGAATCAGTAAGGGTTTAGATTTCATTTTTCTTTTTTCTTCTTTTAGTTTTCATTTTTCTATCTCTAAAAGCCAACGGTTGGTTTCTGGCTTCTGAATATTTCTTTAAAACAATACTGAAGTATTTTATAAAATCCTGTGAAGAACTTTTACCTTCCAATTTTCATAAAAAAACTGTTGTGCCCAAGTCGCGAAGTCTCCAAAGACCACCAAGGAGTCATGTCCGATGCAACTGCAAGAGGAGTTTATTGTAAGCTTGAGCTTGGACTCTCAGGTGTCACCATCACAGCGGCTTCAGTCTGAGAGCCTAGATCCAACTTTGAACCAAGTTTATATAGGATTTTTCTGTTACTATTTTTAGTTTTCCCTTGTCATCAGGGCATCGGGTGCGGCTTCAGTCTGAGAGCCTAGATCCAACTTTGAACCAAGTTTATATAGGATTTTTCTGTTACTATTTTTAGTTTTCCCTTGTCATCAAGGGGCATCGGGATGGCACACTGGAACATGATCTAATGCTTATATTTGCAAAATTATCATGGGGTGCTGGGAGGGTACGTTTTGGAAAGTTACCTAAGGCCTTTAAACAATTAATTCCTCTTTTTTGACTTTTGCTAACTAAGATATATGACTATCTATGTCCACTATAATTAATTCCTATATCAGCTATAACTAATTCCTATATCGATTAGATCACCCAAAAAGAAGCTTTTATATCAACTATACTTAATTCCTATATTAATTGAATTACATAAAAAGAAGCTTATCTTAAAAAGAGAAATAGAAGCAGGGTGGAGATGCCCTAAAAGAGGAACTGCAATTGTCAAAGCACAGAGAAACTGCCACATAGAATGAAATTTTTCAGAAAGGAACTTTTGCATTTACTCTACTCTCGGTAAGGGGCATGGAGCCCACCGTGACCTGGAAACTTGGTCCTCACAAAACCTTTCGCCAAAATTTATGCCAGATTTTTAACTTCCTCCTTTACCTGCTGGATTGGATCTCTCCTATCTTATACAGACTTCAGAACACAGAGCAATCAGTTCTTCTGGGTCTCTTGTACATGAAGTTACTTGGCTACAACATCAATATGAAGTTCAAAATGCTAATAGTGTAACTAAAAGACTGACTCAGAGCTTCCACATTGTAGATACCTAAGGCACACTGTTTATGAAATAATTGCTGGTGTGGTCTTGGGTAAGACAGTGCATATCAGCTCTCTAGAAGTTAGCCTTAAACATTAGCTTTGCCTGGTTATTGGGTCTATCCCAGCATCTAGCAGATGCCCTGCATGCTACAAACGTGATGGTAAAGGGGTACCCTTCCTCAAACACCGTAGAGTCGAAGACACAGCTGAAGACAGGACCAGAGATAAACACATTGGCATTAGTTCAAGATGAAAACCAATGTCTAAATTCCACACGAAAATATTTAAATGTCTGTAATGGCCTTTGCCAAGATTGTGGTGCATTATTAGGTTGAAGATCATGTTTTGGCCACGTTTGGCCACTTCTGAAGGCTGAAGTTTGCTTTCAAATCACTATTCTCTTGGGTACAATTTAACTTCTGAAAGTGACTTTAAGAAATAAAAAAACTACATAATAAAGAGGATGCATCATTAATATTTCAATCATAAATAAAGCCAGGAGCTTAATCTTATTTTCATCCCTCACCAGCTTTTGTTAATAGCAGGTGAATTTCACTTAATCTCAAGTTTTCCAAAAGTATTTCATGAACACAAAACAGTATTTACTCCTAACTTTGGACACTGATAAAAGAGACAATAATACTTGTGGATCTCTCAGCATAATATATGTAAGCAAGAGAAGCAGAGAACAAAAAATAACAAATAAAAATGTGATTGCAATAAAAATTGTTTACAACATTAAAATTTTAATTATGTTGGTTACTATTTTTATGTTTATAGAGATTTCACCCACACTACTCTGATTAAAACAGACCGACCCATCCTCCTTGTGTCACTGTTAAGGAGTACTGCTGGAGGAAATGGTAATTTGGGGGGGGTCAGAAAACTGCCCCTATTACTTGCTAAGCAAACACATTCAACATTCAACTCCTAGTGTAGGAAACAAATGATTCTCTTGGAGTTCTGTGTTTGATGATCAACTGATACTCACTTTTTGGGAATAATTTTCGGCTCTAGTTTTCTGATGAGTACCAAATAAGCCACACGCTGATGATTACCTAGTCATCATCTCTCAGGGTTTTATATCATGCCAACATATCCTTTCAACAGTGACCCAGTAACCACAGTGCTTAGTCCCTAATCCTGTGACACTCCTCACTGGTGCAAAGTCCTAGTCATATACAGTTCAAGCTGGGTCCTACAGCCCAGGCACCTTGCAACACAGAGACCTTCCCAATGAGTCCAAGTCAAACCATCCAAGGAGCTTTGACTTGCCCATAATAGCACCAAGGTCAACATAATATAATAAACATCAAGCTAATGTGGGGTTTGTTGCACATATCTTTCTTCATTACAGAGCTGCCACCTCCTTTGAAGTCACATTGATTACGTTCATCCCTATAGTTTCCCTAAGTCCCATAAAATTTTTGTATTAAGCAAGTCCTCGACCACATAAGCAACCAAAAGTATGTGCTGTAAGAAATATCTTTTAAGTGTAGAAATGAATAGTTCTAGAATTGGCTGATTTTTCTGTTTTCTACTCAATGAAAAGACAAGATGTTACATTTTTCAGATTTTTTTATTGTACCAAGGCATTATTGCCAAGCCCTGGTTGGGTGACCATCTATTAAAGACTGCTGTACACAAACAGCTGCAGTGGCAGGACAGCTCCAGTGACTGTTGGCAAGATCAGATGGAAAAAACACACCTCACATAATACTATTGGTGCTCAATATGTTCTATAGTAGCAAAGAAGTCAAATCCAATCCTAAATTTGAATCTAAGTAATTTTTACTAAAATCTTATCTTTTAGCCCCATAATACTGAAACTCATTGCTACTCACTTTAAATACTAAGAATATATACAATGTTTTTCCAACCAAGCCTATATACAAAGAGGAAGAAGAGATTCCAGTACTCTGGAAGTTGCTACACTTTTGGATGTACTGAGAAGCTACATGTCTATGCAGGGCCATGTTCCCACAGGTGAGAGATGTGCCCAGAGTATGGGTTAAGTGGAGTTCAGAGCTGTTGCTGAGCTCCAGAGGGGACTGCTCAGGACTATACCACCTGCCTTCACCTATAGGCACATGGGGCTGCAATATTTACATACACTTTTATAGATGTTATTTAGGAGTATCTAATTCATGTTGTAAAGTGCTTCACATGAAAAAGAAAAAGTGTGTCATTGGTTTCTGGGAGGAACCAATGTGTGCTATGATAGTCTATTAGAACGTACACCCAATCCTTACAGTTAGCCCTAAGGCAACTCAGTGACTTCTTCCAAGGGAGCAGAGAAGTTGTACAAAGTTGATCTGTTTATCTGTTTTGGAAACAATTTATCCACTAGACACCTCACAGTGGGATTCATCTACATTCAATTATGCAATGTTGAAATAATGAACTTTAAATGTGCATAAGTCTCTAGAGGCGTTCACGATAAAATAAACCAACAAGAAGAAAATAATCCCCCAAAGCAGGTGGCTGTCTGTGACCTTTATCACAGGCAAACAGATCTCTCAAGCTTGGAGGTCTCTGGGTGAGATCATGGAGACCACCCAACAGAAAGCCTTCAGTTCACAGGTGAGGAGCCTGAGAGCAGCACAGGAGGTGGTCAGGAGGTGACAGATGTCAACTGACAACCGCTGGTCTAGAGTTTATGCTGACTCTTAACCCAGCTTTAAGCTCACTTGTAAACCTCTTGTTGTCATCTGTCCTAAGTTCAAGCAGGAACTCAGTGAGAGACAGTCCCTACCAGGTCTAGCAAGGAAATCGTTTCATGTTACACATATTTTCACCACAGGACTCCTGAAGATATCTATACCCTACTTCCAAGAACCTGCAACTATGCCACATGACATGGCAAAAGGGAAGGAAGGAGTGGATAGGACTGATAATTTTAGTCATTAGTCTTAAAACAGGAAGCACCCTGGACTATCCACCTGGACCCAATGTGAAGGGAAGGGCCATGCTACTTGTGTGAGTTGAAATAAACACCAGCTTCTATCCTAGGCTTAAGATACTCTGATCTCTCATCATGCTAAAGGTGAGAGAGAACAGTAGGAATATTCTTTCTACACTGTCGAAGGAGGAATGCAAAACTGTTATACACAGTATGTGTCCACACTGGTGGGGAAACTGTTGATTATTTTCTTTCCACAGAAAGAGAATTGAAATAAAAAGCCATAAAACAAAATCTATGGAGACTCCATAATTTCAAGGGAAGGATTCATTGTCTTATTTTCTTTAGACTGTTAGTTTCTGGCTTTAACTCTTATTTTTCATCATCTGTGTGCAGTTGGAAAATTTCACCTTTTTTGAGCAACTTGGCTAATGTGCTTCTTGGATTTTGAAGTGAAAATAAACTCACACTTAATTGTTTTTTCTCCAAACTTGGCTTTAAACAATGTAATCAAAATCTTCAGCCATGCTGCAAAACACAATTAATTTGTAAAAGTGATTAAGGGAGGCATCTTACAATTTTCCAATTCATTAATCATCACAGAGATGTGTTTGCCAATAAAACTGTTCTTTGATGACACAATTTATTATATTCATTTTTTTCTGTATCCTCTGTTTAGTAGTCAGAAATAGCAAGATGCTTCATATTAAGAAACAACAGATGACTGGGTGACACAGACTACTCCTCGATCAACTTCAGCCAGGGGTTCTGAGCTCTTCTCCAACTAGACCTTCACCTGGGGCACAAAGACCATAAGGAACGTCAACATGGTTCCCAATAGCCCAATGCCTCATCCCTCAAAAGAGCTTTCCTCTGTTGCTGTGGCAACATGCTGGTTCTGGTAACTGCTCCCTTGGGCCAAGGCAGTAGCAACTTTCTGCTCCTCTGGCTCAAAATATTTTGCCATCTCTTACTACTTTCTTCAAATCCTGCCCTTTTTCTTCTAAAGTGACATTGCATTACCTTTCCTCAAACACCTGTTTTAAATATACCATCTATATCATGCAGCTATGATTGATTTAGTTATTTCAATAATTAAACAAATGTTTCCTTAGTATCTACTATGTGCAGGGCACCTGGGTCATTGTCATAAACCATATGCACAGTAACATTTAAATTAAATAGCAGGTTTTACTTCTTCCTTAATAATTTCTTTGATGGAACTCACTGGGTTTACTAAGAGCTGTCAGCATCATTTGAACATCCTATATTAGATGTAACCTCTACAAAGCAAAGTCTTCAGACCACCCCAACAACACACAACCTAATCCAGCCATTAGTGGAGTAGAAACTGAAATTCAAAGATGTGAAATTAGAGAAAAATTCCAGAAGAGTAGTTATAGGTTTTGGGCTCCTGTGTGGTGCTGTGTGCTGCTGTAGTGTATACAATTTCTGTATTATGCTGAAACCCGAACATAGTTCAGCACTTATAGATGTGGGAACTGAGGTCAGATCAGTTAAGTATGGTGGCAAAGTCATACACATAGTGACTGGAAGAATCAGATTTCAAATCCTGGCTTGCCAAGTTCCACAGCTCAAGAATCTTCCAGTGAGGTTGTTTGGCTCCTTCATCAAAGATGAGGTCACTGAGTATATCCGGAGTTGTTTCTGTATTTTCCAATGTATTCCACTGATCCTCAGGTCTGTTTCTTTGCCAGTACCATTATGTTTTTGTCCCAGTGGCTTTGTAGTATAGCTTCAAGTTGGGAATTGTTATACCCGCTGCCATGTCTCTGTTGCCTAGGAAGGCTTTTACTATTCTAGATATCTTCTGCTTCCAAATGAATTTTTAGTTTCTTTTTTTTTTTTTTTTTTTTTTTTTTTTTTTTTTTTTTTTTTTTTTTGGCACCTGGGATTGAACTCAGGTCCTTGCGCTTGTGAGGCAGGTGACAGAACCACTGAGCTAAATCCCTGGCCCTTCTTTAGTTTTATTGTGATCAGAAAGAATACTTCCCAGGAGACCCTGAATGTTTTCACTCCACATAACAGAAGGGTTCTATCTATCTATCTGCACTCCCCTTCACACAGCCCTGGCAACCACAGTTGTGTTCTTTGCTTCTATGATTTTTACTATATTAGATCCCTTCTGAAAATCAAGTCATGCAGGATTTGTCCTTCTGGGACTGACTTAATCACTCAGCATGGCAAAATGTGTTTCATGTTCATTCGTGTTTGTGGTATGAGGTAGGATCTCCTTTTCTAAAGGCTGGGTAATGTTCCTGTGTGCATATACATCATGCTTTGCTTGTTTGTTTGTTTTTGTTAAGCACAAGCCTGACATGTAACCACACTTGGGATATTGCGAATAGTGTTACAAAGATTTCAAAGGCTCTTGTCTCTTTCCTAGGTCAACATTCACAGATTTTGCAAACTGGTTTGGCTTCTAGCTTTAACCATTGCAAAGAGAAGGAAAGAGGAGAGAAAACAAGCCTGAGGAAAGCTGAGGTCACTGGGAAGGCCTGGAGGAAGCCCCCAACCTCCCCCCTGAGAAGCCAGGTGCACTCTGAGAGCAAGGAGAAGGTTCTTTGCCCATGGATTGTTCTTTTCCAAGTTAACCTTCTAGGTTGTTGATATACACAAGCCTTCAAAGAAAACAGTGACTAAACACATTATCTTCATTGTTTTTCCTTTAATACTCTAGTGAAAAAAGCCCAAGGGCAAAGATTATTATTAATTCTTTGGATGTTAAATTCTTACATCTCATTTCTAGCAGTCATGGCTATAACTACGTTAATGTTAGGTCAATTGTTATGGTTTAGATGGGGAATGTCTTCTCCCAAAATGTCATGTGTCAGAGGTAGGGGTCTGACAGGTTATTGGATCCTAGGAATCTCTGCTCATTAGTAGACGGGCCCACTGATGAGTTCAGAGCTGAATGTGCTGTTAGGAGGTGGTGTCTAGTTGGAGGAGGTGGTTCACTGAGAGCATGACTTGGAAGGGTATATCTCCCTCTCTGACTCCTCAGTTCTCTCTCTGCTTCCTGGCCTCCATGAAGAGAGCAGCTCTCTTCCCCACAGGCCCTTCTATCATCCCTTCCTTGGAGTCAGCCTACCATGGACTGAAAACATGAGCCAAAAAAACCTCTCCTTTAGGTTGCAAGTGTCAGATTATTTGTCACAGTGAAGAAGAAAGTGACTAAGAGTAAATACTGACAGTATTTTTTTACATTAATGCACAAAAGTGTGACTAAAACACAGGATAGAGTTTTGACCCATCAGACCTAAAGGGTCTAAAACTCACAGCTTCCTATTTGGGGTATCGAACACTCTGACATCAAAGAGTCCGTGGTAACAGATTTACTAACTTGATAGTAGAGACACTTGTTTTACAGATTTCAGTCTCATGTTTCTATGGAAATTGTCTTTCAGGTATCAAGGTAAATACAAATTACATAAAAATAACACCTAAGAGGACATTTTCCACCAAGGTAGAGGAGTCATAATGCGAGGAGTTGAGTGGAAGTGGGAGGAAGGGGTGGGGTTTCATTATGAGGTCCCTGTTACTTCTGAAGTTGAACTTCCAGATGAAGTCATATTTCAGGCACATGTGACATCAGCTATTCCAGAACCCTTCCTCTTCTTCCTCTCTCTTCTATTAGTCAGGTGGTGTCCTTTCATCTTTTTACCATTTTTCATGAAATCTACTCTTGAGAAAATAAAACACACACACACACACACACACACACACACACACACACACTAATTCAATTGCCAAATGGATTACGCATTTGTTAAGATCCTACTTATTAAGATCCTATGCTGGCTGATTTAGGAGATACAAAGATTACTACATTTTGTTATTCAAAATGTGAAAGCCTATACAAAGAACTTAAATGAACAATATTTATAGGATTAAAAAGATGTAAAAAACGCAAATAGAACAGGAGTGACTGGGATAGTGCACTGTGACTGGGAATGGTGTTGGACTTGGGAAGCCTCCATGCAAAGGAGAAATTTAAGCAGAGCCTTTGAATAGACTGGATTTCCTAGATTCTATTAAGGCATGTTGGAGGTAGATATGGTTTTTAGCTGAAGAAAAACTTGAGGGCAAAGAGGCACTTCAAGTGCACGATCTATTCACTAAAATGCTCATTTCCAAGATTGGTGGCACTGTCAGGGATGACTGGGGTGTACACTAGTAATTAACCTAACTTTGAGTGCAAGAGTTTTGGCCACAGGGAACTACAGAAGGCTTTGAGGAAGGGTAGTGATAAAATCCCAACAATGCATTCATGACAGTACTGAGATAGAGAGAGGACTTTTCACTTATTGAAAGAACTTAGGCAAGAGATGATGAGTGCAAACAGCTTTGACATGTGGGGGAAGGGAAAGATGGCAAAAGGGAGGCTGGGGAAGAAAAGATACAGATGGGAATCTTGTGTAGCCATCCCCCACGTGAGTTTCATCTACACATAGGACCATCACCCACACACAGGCCCACTGGCCAAATGAATGATGTCTGGGCAGGGTGGATGAGGGAGAGGTTAAGGAGACGAGAAGAACCAACTGTCTACCTTGGAAAAGTATAGAGGTGTTCAAGTTGTTGACAGAGACAGGGAATAAAGAAGGTAAAGCTGCAATTTCCTCCTTTGTCTCTGGGGGTAGAGTGGGAGGTAAGGAGGAACAGACCAGTGGGAGATACTTATCAATCGGGATGGGACACATCACACATCCAGGGCCCAGAGTACTCTCATGAGTTGGACCTTCTAAGGGTGACTTTGCTGTGGAGTGATTTTTTAGTTAGTAAAGGTTCAGGTATTACTTTTTAGGTGTTTGTGCATTTTAATTCCTTCATGCATGGTACCTGGACTAGCAGCACTAAATCTATTGTAAAAGAGTCTCTATGTTAACAAGATCTCTGCTTGAGTCGGGCAGACCAAAGTTGGAAAAGCACTACAACTGCACAGGGAACACATTCAAAATAAGGGGTTTGGGTGTCACAGAGCCAGTTTGCATGACAGTTGTCATGGAAAGGATCCCCCAAGATCACTAAATCTAAGCAGCCCAGGTGTCTTGGTGTTGCTGCACCAACTTCCTGGCAATGGGTTATATATCCTATGGGCAGAGAGAGAGAAAATGACCACTGCAACCTGGTCTGAGGATGTGGAGTTCAATTTGGGCTGTAATTGAGTTTTTATCAAGACTGGAAAAGGCTTTGGTAAACAAGATGAAACTATAAATATGATTTCAAGAAGCCTGCTTAACCCACTTGAGAAAGAGTTGTTTGAGAGATTTTGCATAATAATTGCTCGCATACAGAAGGAGCTGGCTGTCCAGGCACTTCTGATAATCTCCATCTGGAAGCATTTCCTGAGTCGTCCACTGAGGTCATGTTTGCATTTGGAAGCAAGAAAACAACACATCTGTAATCAGTGCTAAGTTTAATTTATTCAAATTGGTAAAGGCTAACTATATCAACAAGCTACAATTTAGCAGCTAATACCCTTGAAGATGCTTCCCCCAGTGGAGTTATACAACTCCAAGGTGGAGAGAGAGGAGGTGGGGAGAGGCTGTAGGTTCCAGTTCAAACCCATCTAGTGAAGCTGCTGCTCTTCCAAATTCACAATCACTATTAGTTTTGGATGGCACTGAGATGTCAAACTCAATCTGAACACGAACTACATCTCAGGGGGACAATGTGCTTCTCTGGCCTGGCCAGGAATGGGTAATCTGGGTGATAGGAGGGTATCTGAGGTCACCATTATTGGACTCAAATGCAAAGAGTTCCATTCCTAACATGGAGTCATCCCAAATTTAACTTAATCTTCCTTTACTTACTCAGAATGGAACCCAAGATCACTTAGTGATATTATAAATAGGATCTTAACATTATTTTAGTCCTCATACCCACATGTGCTTCTGATCACAAAACCTAGAGACTCTGCAGCATCAGACAAGTTCTCTGCAAAAAACAGCATGGTTACAATACAATGACCACTGTCACCATATTTAATCATGCTTACAGAAAGCCTATTACTTATGGACAAAGCCACATTAGAGTTGAGGACATCAAACATATGCTGCAAATTGTATCCTCTTAGTTCTGAGCAATTATTATCAGGAATCTTTTTTAGTACCTACCATATGGAGGTTGTTCATCTAAGAGCTAGAACCTTAAACAATTTCTCCAGAATATAACTCAAACTGGAGATAAATCTACAGACAAGGATAGCATACACTGTAGGACTGACATAAAGGGGAGGTGTGCAGCCATTTTGACCTAGAAAGGCGTACAGAGGACAAGAGATTTATCTCAGGGTTAGAGAAAGCATGAGCAGATGAGATAGGCAGAGTTTTGTTAGCAGAAGCAAAGGCCCAGTGGTAGACAACCTCTGATCTTTATGATCTGAACCTCTTGTCCTCTGGTCCTTACAAATTAAACCAGGGCTGGCTATGCATGGCCTACAGAATGCAGTAGGAGTGATAGCATGTAATTGCAGAGGTTAGATTTTAAAATACCATCAGTTCCCCCATGGACCTGTGGGTCATATCCTATGGATAAAACAAGCTTCCATGCCACAAAGACTCTCAAGCAACACTGTGGTGAGGTCCAGGCAGAGGGCCTAAGGACCCACCCAATGGCTTGGCCCAACCAATGGCCATCAGGGAACCTCTGCCCAGTCCAGCCTTCAGATGAGCCAATCCAGGTGCATCTAACTGCAGCCTCTTGAGAAGGGTCAGTCCTTACCAGCAGGTGTTAGGTTTGTTCACAGCAACAGGGAAATAATGCAGGCTCTGAGGATGAACACCTGAGCTGAGCACTGCTCACAGAGCAGAGAAGACCAGCTATGCTGATGTGTGCAGCCGAAGATGCTTTGGATACCATGGTGGGAACTTGACTTCATCTCACAGAAAGAGCATTGCTAAAGGGTGATAAAGGAGATGAAGCAAAGGAGGGCTTAGGGAAGATGGATTCAAACTACATCTCTTGAAAGAGGATTTTCTTATAATTCTAATTAAATCTAACCTCATAACTGATACAAGGGCAGAAACTCAAGACAAAAATGCCTGTGATAGAAAGCCTCCTCCCTTCCCTTTCTCAGAAGCATTTGGGTTTTGTTTGTCTGGGTAGTAGCATTCTCATCTAAATTCACAGCAGCCTGAATTCTCCACTTGTAACACTGGAAGCCAATATTGTAGTGATGGCAAATCAAAGTGCAAAGTTTGGCAGGTTGTAGGAGGTTATTGTCAAGCAGAGGTATCAGAGCATTTTTGTCACCATAAAATAACAGACACAATGGCTACAAAGCCTCTGCCATTTACAAATCTTATGCTTTATTTATTTTCCATGATACCTTTGATTAACTTCTATATTCACAAACTGCGAAATAACAAGCTCTAAAAAACACTTTGTGATTGCTAAAATATTCTTGGATTATTTTTCCTGAGGATGCAGGTTGTTTTCATTTGACTCCCAAACAAGTATTATGTTGGGAAAAGAAAAAGATGCCTTCTACCTACTGGGGCATTTGATTCTCATTTAATTTTGAATATAATCAATTATTGAATTTCCCAAGCAGTTGCAAAGAGAGAAGAGAGAATTTGATTCATGCAGCTCATTCATATTTTAAAAGTCTAATGATAAACAGTGAAAAGATATCCCAGGGGAGGGCACTGCTATTTGAAGCCCTTATTTATACAACATTTTGCGTATTTAATGTAAAGTAAGTATCCCAGTTAAAAAATACCAAAATTCAGGAAAGTGGATTAAAATAATAGTCCATATTTTCACTCTAGAAAATCAAAATGCCATATGAATAAAGCCTGTGAACAAAAATTACCATAAGCCATTTACCATGAGTGCCTGACACTTTGTATCCAGCCTTCTGATGCATCGCGATCATAATGCATCGCTACCATAATGCATACCTTATTATCCAAAAGGTTCCTACATCATGCATCAAGCTCTGCAGAAGTGGCCTGTGATCTCCAAGTAGAGCAGAAAAGGTTGCAGACGCAGAAACATCAGATGGGAAGTTTAAAGGAAATGAGTCCCTTGAGGAGAAGTGTGATAAAGTTGATTTAAATTAACCAAAAGGGATGTTAGTGAAAGCCTGAGTCATTAGATGACTGGGGTGGCAGTTGCTTGAAATTCATATCAGAGACCACTCTAGGATCATGTTGCTCCAACTGTGCTAGGCATGAGGACCAGCCTGGGATTTTGCAAGACTCAGGTCCTGCTGCAGAAGGGCAGGGGAGGAGATAAGTCTACATCTCTACCATCTCCCTGGGGAAGCCAAGGTTTCTGGGACTATGCTTTGCATATTTCACCATGGCAAGAGCAGAAGCCAGTAAGGAAGATGTTATAACAAGAAAGAGTTGTGGGGCAATGGACCAAGTAATGAGGGATTCCTGAGGCAAACGTAGCATCCAGAACCCAAAGAAGGCCGTACCCACAGGCACAGGGAAATGCAGCAGTCCACTCTGATCTGTACCCCTGAGGGCAGAAAATAGGACAATATCAGGACAAGTGAAATGAGTCACTGTGACTGGGTGGGACTGAGTAAATGCAGAAAATAAGTTTAAAACTTTATGTGCTATGGATGGAACTGTGTCCTCCACATTCACTGTTGAAACCTTAACCCTCAGGTAATTATTGGGAGCAGCAGCCTCATCTAAGGTAATTAAGGTTAAATGAGGCCATGACTGTAGAGCCCTGAGGCAATAGGACAGAGACACCCAAGGTTATTGTCAAGAAGAGGAAGAGGAAGAAATGTTGGGAAGGAGGAAGGCAAGGAGGAGGTACTGTTCATGAGCCAGAAAGTAGATGCTGGAAATCAGCCCTGCTGGGCCCTTGACCCTGGACTCCCAGCCTCTGATCTGTGAGAAATTAAGTTTTTCTCCTTCTAGCCACCCAATCTCTCTTATTCATATTATTGCAACCTGTGGTGGCCTGAATATCTATGTTCCCCAAATCCCTGAGTTGAGATCCTTACCCCCAAAATGTTGGCATCAGGAGGTGGGGTTTTGGGAGAACATGAGTGTGTGGCTCTCATAAATGGGATTAGCGCCTTATAAAAGAGGCTCCAGTAAAATTCCTCACCCTTCCCACCATGTAGACACAATAACAAGGTGCCATCAGTGAGCAGAAAACAAGCCCTCAATACCCACTGAATCTGCTCTCATTTTGGGCTGCTCAGTCTCCAGGATGGTAAGAAATAAAATTCTATTGCTTAGAAGCCATTCTGTTTGTTGTCTATTGTTAAGAAGACAATTACACCCACTTTCCTGAAAGAGAAGAGGAAGAGTTAGGTGTGTTTTCCAGCCTCATTCTACTTAGGGACAGTCTTGTTCCAGGAGTCTACTGATTACCATCGCTACCATCCAAAGCAGGCAGCTGCAATTATTCAAATACGGATGATTTAGACTTCTGTTCCTACATGGGCAATGCAATCATTTACTTCAAATTAAAAAAAATGACCTATAAAAATGTGCAATACACCAAGAAGTATCATAAGGCCTGGAGACAAGCAGAATTCACAAATGTCTTCCTCGATATCACTGACTTTGGCTTGTGTGGTAGAATTTCTGGAAGGTTAGTTATAAAGACCTAGGTTGGTAACTGATATTCAGGAAGGACCCTCAGAAATATCCTGGAGAGATAACACAACTGAAGATGAAAAATGCAGTGAGAGTTATTAAAAGCTGGACAGGGATCTGAGGATGCCATAACGTGTCCATCTCTGCAATATTTTTGCTGAACATCAAGGGGTCTTCTTTCAAAAAAGCCATTAGGTTTTAACAAGAACAATAAAGGATGTCCACTGTGACCTTCAGTGGGATGTGCAATCTTAGGAGGATGTGATTTAATGCGAATTTTTCATAGGGTTGGGGCAGGGGACATTCTGAGATCAAAACTACTACAGGTAAGGCTTATAAATATCTTAATTCCTAAGAGTCAACTACAAACCTTCATGTCATTTTCACAGACCCAAATGTGCGCTTATTTCTTTATATAAAGAATTGCAACAATCAGTGAGTTTTCTCATGGGCTAAACAGTGATTTTTAAATGTCTTTTAATCTAGCAAATGAATCTGGCAGTAAGGAAAAACACAAAATATAATTTTTTAAAAGGAAAGAAAAAAATTATTGTACACTATGGGATTTTAATGTTTATTAGCAGTAAAATTAAACATGTACCGCAGTAATAATGCAGAATCCATTTTGCTGTAAACATCCACTGATTAAAAAGGTCTTTAAGTGAAAGTAAATGTCTAATTATTTCATTATAACCAGCACTTCCCCTGTACCTATCTCCACAGATCACGTTAGGAGTATGTAGTAAATAAGTACTGCTTACCACAACTTTGGTTATTCAAATACATAATACCATCATACATGCATGCACACAGCCAAATGAATCCCAGCATTACCTCTGCTGGATGGAAAAAATCCAATTAAAAACCAAGTCTGAAATATTTTATTCCCAGTATATTTATTTACCCAGTTTGCACTTGTTTACTTGTAGAATTAGAAGAAAATTTCATAAGCTGCATCATCACTTCCTCCAGCCTCCACTAATCTTAGCTGTGAGCAAATGTGCTCATATATCTAAAACCAACTCTGTAGCCTCAGTGCCAGCACACGTCCTCTTGAACTGTCTTCTCTAAGACATGGCATTAAGCAGATCTGCAATTGTGTGACCTCTGTTCATACACAACAGTTTGGACAGTGCTTTCCCATATTTCTCTTTACAGCAGTTCTCTTGTCCCCTTCAAGGGATGAATTTGCAAGGAGATAGCTACTACTCATTAAATTCTAAGATTTCTGAATTTATTTCACCCAAGTGATATATTTGTCTTCCATTATTCACATCATGAATGTGAGCAGAACAGAATGAGTAAATGTGCTGAAATGTGCTATTCTTACATTTTTATTCTCTCCCACCACAAGGAGAGAAAATGCTTTCATGATCAGTACCTTGGAGAACGCCTGGGCCTCTAGCATAGAGAGCCCAGTTCTGCTGGTCCTTATTGAGACCTCTGCCTGGCATGTTACACAACCATCTATAGATCCAGGAACAACACCTGGGGCTGTAGATTTTGATTTCTAAATGACATTTGCAAACAAAGAAACCAGCATCCTTTGGAGAAATGGCTGATTTTAAGGCCACGAGAAGGAAAGTATGAAATCAATGTGAAACAGCCAACGATCCTAGGAAAGAAATGTTTGGAAATCAAAAGTATGGGCTATCCCAAGGGGACACAGGTCCAACCTGAAAGACTCCCAATGGCCAAAGCTGGCATCATCTGTACCACAGCAGAATTGGATAATGAAACATCTAGAATAGACATGTTCATGCTCACCGTATGGACATATGAAGCTTCCTACAACTGCAATGATAAATCATGGGCTGAGTCGATTAAGTAGCAGTTGTTTATTTCCTCTTAGTTCTTTTTTTCTGGTACCAGGGATTGAACTCAGGACCTTGCACTTTCAAGGCAGGTGGTGACACCATTGAGCTAAATTCCCGGCCCTCCTCTCAGTTCATGAAGTGAGAAATCTAAGATCAAACTATTACAGGATTGGATTCTTCTAAGGCCTCTTTCCTTGGCTTGAAGATGGCCCCTTCTCTCTTTTGTCCATGTCCTAATAAGGACAACAGTCTAAAAGGGTTAGGGCCATCCTAATGCCGTTATTTAAATTTAATTACTGCTGAAGACTCTATCTCCAAATATCAATACACCCTCAGATTCTGAGGACTTCAACACGTGAACTTGGTTGGGGGATATAATATAACTCATAATAGCTCAAACAATAGAAATAAATAATATAATTAAATGTCTCAAAGTCAGGAAAAATAAGGAAAGATGGAAATTGTTACACATCAGGGAATACTAGGGAGATATGACAACCAAATGCAGTGTGGTACTCAGGATTAGATCTGGCACATGAAGAGGACAATGATGAAAAAGTTTGTCGGGTTGGGGATTTAACTCAGTGGTTCCACCACCTGCCTCGCCAGCACAAGGTCCCAGGTTCAATCCTAGTACCAAAAAGAAAAAAAAAGTTTGTGACATCCAAAGAAAGGTTAGTTAATAGTTATATGGCAATGTCAGTTTCTTAGTTTTGATGAATGTACCATGGGATAGTAAGCAAGAAGTTGGGTGAAGAATATACAACTCTGTTGCCTTTGAAACTTTTCTTTGAATCTGAAAGTATAGCAAAATAAAATATTATATTCAAAATACATTATAAAAACACCAGTAACCACACAAACCTGGTATCAGAATTTGGCTTAAAGAAACAGTCAATCCATTCTTCTAAACTAACAAAGACCCAAACAAGTGATTGTAAAATTAGCTTGACATCTTAAGTAGCAGGCTCCCTGACACCAAAGCCCTGTGTTTACGCACTGAATATGCCACAAAGTTCTTTACTGTTGAAAAGAAATTTGCTTCATTCCATTTTTCTTCAAACACACAATTTTCTTATTTTTCTATTCTGAAGAGAAACACTGGTAAATACAGTGACTACTGCGCTGTTACTAGCATACCTGACAGCAATTGCAGATACTGCTTGACAGTTTCATTATGCTCCCAGGTTGGTTAAAGCACTTTCTTCATTCCTTTACCCATCATGGCAACCTCTTGAGCTAGGTATCATTTACCATGCCCAATCCAGGGAACTCAGAGGCAGGGATAATTATCTCTGGAAAGGTTGCTTAGTTACACCCACTACACCGCAAAGCCAGCCCCGACAACTAGCCAGTGTTTATCCAGAAGTGTACTCAACCTAAGAAAATCAACAGTATTCATGGGGATTCACAGGAACACAACAGTCATACCAGACACACTACAGAAGGCACTGAGATTCATCTTTCCTCAGAGGGCTGTAATCATGAACTCCTGCTCCCATGGGAATGAAGACGTGGGATTTGATCTTATTTTTTTTCCAAAGGAACTGATAGGTTTTATTATTATTATTTAAAAAATTATCAAATTTTAACTTGAAATTCAAAAGGAAAACCAACCAGATGGGCCAATCAAACCACACCCATCATCCAAGATCCGATGAGCCACAGAAAGAAGGACCAAGAAAGGATGCTCTTAAAGACACCTGATCAGGTCATGGTAGGGAAACAGACATCTCTGCCCTGGCATCAAAGCCAATACACATCAGCCATAGAAGCAAATAAATGTGAGCTGTGATTCTTCCTTGTAGAATGTCTGCAGTAAGACTGGGGCAGCCAAAGTGTGGCCTGCAGAAAATGATTCTTAATCATGATCTGTGAAAGCCCATGCCTCAGGTGGAAAAGAAGAGTTATGAGCTATTCAGAAATGGCATCTTCTCTGAGGACCTTAAAGTTAAACTGGAAATTCCACAGTGCAGAAGTTAGAGCAGAAGGCTATCAGCACCAACAAGACCAGAGGCCAAGAAGGTGAGTGTAGCAGAGTCTGCCATCTCCCTGCAGCAGGGAGATGACTGGGATACCAATTTGATATGTGGGCTGGGGTAGGGAGGTCCCGATAACAAATAAAAACTCAAGATCTGAGCTCATCTCTGAGATAGATGAGAAACTGGGATTAGAGTGGCTGACTCACACGTGGATGGAAAAGCTGATTTGCCTGGGCTATCCGTGTGCCATCCAGCAGTATCCATGTATTCTGTTGGTGTTACTGTTATGGTTTGGGTCTAGATGTCCCCGCAAAGCCTCAAGCAGAGGGGGGCTGAATCAAGATTGTGAGTGAATCAGTGAACTCACTGGTTTGGCACTGCCCTAATCCCAGTAGTCCGGGTAAGATAAAAGGGGCAGAAAGATGCTATTAAGTTTCATTGTTGCTTTTGCGGTTTTCCACTGCCGTGAAACGTTTCTTCTCTGTGACATCCCTCTGCCATGTGCCACTCTGCCATGGAGCCAGCCAATTACAGACTGAAACCACTATAAACTGTGAGATAAATAAATCTTTTCCCCTTTAACTTTGGGTGTCAAATATTTTGTCTCAACAATCACAGAAGAATAATCAATATAGCTACCCTTCAGACAGCCTGGAGAGACCAGGTCAGGTGTCCTGTGCACCTTGTCCTGACATCTGCCTTGTGCCTTTTTCTGATGGCCATGAGCTAATACAGAACTACGTTGTGAGAAGGTTCGAAGGTTGATGGTGACTGGTCCCAAGTTTCTGATTCCATTATCCTCGAATGGGAGCTAAGGGGTTCCCATCCTGTGAGTTCATAGGAGACTCAATGGTGCTGGTCTGAAAACCACGCTTTGAGAGAGGGTGGCCTAGAGGTTGTGATGGAATCATCTTTATGTGGTTATTGTGGTGAACTGTCAGCATGCATGCCTGTGTGCACACGTGCATGTACATGTGTGTGTATATGTGTGCATGTGTATGTGTATACTGCCCACTCCTCATACGCCAGAAGTAGTGAAGCAGCCAGTCATCAGTGTTGTTAAACAGTGAAATAATTTGAGGAAAGATTGGCCTACAAACCATAACTCAGTTGTGAAGTGTGTTGAATAAATCAAAGTGTTTATCTGCCTCTTAAAATCTTATGAAGTTTACACTGTAGACTGAACTTTTCAAAATGTGAAGGTTGATGGGTAAACTTCTGGTGTCCTCTTAAAGGGGTGAGAACAGCCAGAGTAATGACAGTGACACTGAGCAGGCATCTCCTGTGGGTGGCTCTGCACTGTGCAGTCTGACAGCCTGCCTGCTGTTCCCCCTTTAGCTTGCTGTCAACACAAGGTTTCTTCCTATCTGTCTCCTAGAAAAGTCAATGTACCAGGATCTAAGTTAACTGAGCCAAACATTGTTTCACATGCCTCATCTTTCAAATGATTCTTTTTCCTGCATAGCAGCATCACTGTGAGTGGACTGAAACTACTGAGCTCCTCTGTGCACATGAGTACAGGTCCCTTCACACCATGCACACCCCACCTGCTTCCCAGAGAGCTCTGGTAGGTAAAAGAGCACCTCGTTCAAATGCATTCTGGGAAAGGTAGGTGTGGACAGTGTGCACAGCTAGCACTGGATGTCCAGTATCATATTCTAGGGTCCTCTACCTCCTGCTCCAAGGTCCTATCCAGGTTTCCTCCTCCATGCACCCCTGTACAGGTCCTGCCTGACTCTGGATCAGTTTCTGTCTGGTTTTACGTCCAGCTCTGCTATCTCTGAGCCCAGCACAAGCTGGAAATAACCCTCCCCATGTGTGGGCTCCTGCCTACATGGCCATTTGCATTTTAGTATATTACTTTCTCAGTTCACATAGGAAACATTTCTGTTTTTTTCAAGATGGCAAGTGAAGCGGGGAAGCGGGTCCTAAAGTGATGCGTAATACTTTTCTATTGACAAAAATAAGATCTTTATTTTCATTTGTAGTTTGCTGGAGAACGAGCAAAACATTGATATATGCACTCCCCAAATGTTACTTAAAACTGAGCATCTTCACTTTGTACCGGGAACCATTTATGCAGAAAGGAACCACAGGGCCCCTTTGACCTCTGCCTTTTGCACTGAGTTCTGATGGGAAAATCTGGAGTAAGTGCTATCTACATCAACTGAAGGTGCTGCTGCTGGGTGAGCCACTGGAATCTTCACACACCCAGGGCAACAGAAGGTCCTACTTTACAGGGTCAGCCTCTGTCAAGAAGGCGGACAAATGTGAGTCAGGAAGTGGGTGAACTTTGAGATTGTCATGCTAAGTGAAATAAAGCAGATACATAAACCCAAATATTGCTTGACCTCTGTTATATGAGAAAGCAAAAATACGAATAATTTAAAAATGAAAGACAAGAGACAATAGGAAACAGGGAGTTAGATCTTTTGCAAATGGGAAGAAAATATAGAGATGGAGGGAGGAGGAGGCAGAAAGATGAAAGAGAAGGGAAGAGGAATAAAAGGAATTAAGATGTGTTACATACACACACCTAGCCCCTAAGATGAATGCAAATATTAGGTACTGCAAACATGTAGTAAACAAATAAATATTTAAAATATAAAAATTAAAAATATTGGCATGCCTTGTTTTCATGACAACTCAAAATCTTTAAAAAAATAAAAGAAAATATGTGTGTATTCATTAGCAATACAGATAAAGTGTCCCTTATCTGAAATGCTTGGGACTGGAAGAGTTTCAGATTTCAGGCTTTGAAGTGTTTGCATATACAGTACACAGCAAAATATCTTGGGGATGGAACCCAGGTCTAAATACAGAATTCATTTACTTCCCATATACAACTTCTGCATGCAACCTTAAGGTAGTGTTTTTAGTGTGCCTGCATTTTGACTGAGATCTGGTATGTGAGGTTAAAAGTGTGAAATTTTTCATCCATGGTATTATACTGGCACTCAAAAAGTCTCATATATTACAGCATTTAAGATTATAGATTTCTGGATTAGGGATGCACAACACATATATAAATGTGTAGGTGCACATTCAGATATACGTGCACCACTTGTGTGCCACACACACATACACATACAGAGTTACAGGGTGCTTGGCACTACACGTACAAAATTCACATTTGGTATTAAGATTAAACCAAAGTATAGTTTTAATGGATGTCTTCTTTGGCATTTTTGCTTTCTAAATAGCGCTCCCATAAACATATTGGTGGAATGCCGGGTGTGGTGGCACACACCTGTAATCCCAGCAATCGGGAAGCAGAGGCGGGAGACCAGCCTGAGCTACATAGTGAGTTCCAGGTTGGTCTCAACTACATAGTGAGACCCTGTCTCAAAAAAAAACAAAACAAAATAAAACAACAAAAACATATTGGTGGATACTCTTTGAATTGGGTCTGTGCTTGGGGTTAGGTTCTGGAAGTAGAGTACAGTACAGGGTTTATATGCACAGACTTTTCTCCTGTCCTCCACGGAAGGCTGACATCAGCGTCAGCCTTGCCCAAGGCTAAGACAGGGGATGCTTATTGCATCACTGCTAGAGATGAAAACTCTCCATTTTAAGAATGTTTATTACCTGAAATAGGTGAAATTCTTGTCTTAATCTTCATTTGGATGTCCTCGATCACTGTGCAGCTGAGCACACTGACTGGCAGGAGTCAGCTTTTTTCTTTTATCATACCCATCTCTATCTAGCTAGGCTCTGCATCATTTTCTTCTTTTCAATTCACATGAGGACATCAGTAGCTCTATGATAATAATCCTTTTTCCTATTTTAGTAAGCATTTTCACATGGCTCTTTTTCCCTCTCTGCTTTTCCATGTGGATTTCTTCTGTTGCTTCTGAGTGCTTACTGTCCCTTGCCAGTGTGCACAGCTCTTGATCTCTCTTCTTATCTGCATGACTATTTTGATTTCCTGATTTTTTTCTGAGGGCCAACTGCAGCCCCATTAGGGAGGGTGTGGGTGTAAATAAGATGTTGACTTGGCCAGTTTCTGTCTGGAGTCCAGGGACAGTGGTCTACATCCACCACTAAACCTTAACCCCCTCTCTGTAGGCAACACTTGTTAAACAAAACATACAATAGGCTAGTTTCAGGGGTGTGTTTGTGAACAAGGACACTAAGTAACTTCCACACCATACTGTCCTGTAGCACAAACAAGATGGACTTTTTAAAAAAACAAAAAACCAAGGGTGAATGTGAGCTTTCTCAGTGAAGGTCAGAGGCTTTCTGATCCCTGCATCCCCAAAGGGTCTACCAAAGGCAGTAGGGTACCTGATAAGCAGGGTGGGATCTCACTCAAAACAGCAGCCACTGTAAAGGCCACACCCATAGAGCACAGCTGGGGGCTCAACAAGTCCAGGTGCTCCCCATCCCTCTCTTCCTGGAGCAGACTATGTTCACAGGAAGACACACACGGCTGCCTCCTCACCCCAGCTGCCTTCTCATACCTCACACAAGTTTGGCGGAAAGCCTTCCTTTCACCTCCTGTGGTGACATTTAGAGGCACAAGCTTGTGCTCTCAGCAGCAGGTGGGGACAGGGAGACACACTGGAGCTGGCACCTGGGCCTGGCCTCCGCACTTCTTTCCTAGCTGTGTGGTTTCCTTCTCAACTCTGTGACGTGCCAAATCCTTCCAATTCTCCAGACCCGGAGGGGCCTCCACACAGCTTCGTCCTGCCAGAGCCCTTCCTATGATCACCTGGGGGAGTCCAAGTGGCCTCTGGAAATTCTGAAGGAGTGTGCGGCCAGTGTGATTCATTCTGTCCCTGTGACACCTATGGGAGAGAGATGCACTGTATCTCACGTCCCCTCCCTTACCTGAGAACAAGGTGCTGGCCACACCTGAGGCACTGACAGTCTGATGCTGCAGCCTTACTGCAGCTACATGCGGAAAGCCCCATGGCCTTTGGTGCAAGACAGTGTCAGAACAACAAAGGAAAGGAAGGAAGTCAAAGAGATGGTGTCTTTTTCAGCGAGAGAGTACTGGGTATTTTCATTTGGTCCTCAAAAGCCCCCGATAAACTGTCTTGCACATAATGAAGCTCAGTAACTCTGGGAGTGGGGATCCAAGTCCTCACCCTGGAAAGCCTGAGGACTGCTGTGTGATCTGAATGAGACTCAGGTGCCTAGACAATGTCTGTTCTTTCTACCTATGTCCCAGATAAATCTTCTACTGTTATTTCTGGGTCTTTTCTTTTCTTCATCCCCATTTTATCCCCGTAATGGTATAAATAAACCATCGCCTAGTCTGTCTTCTGAATCTCAATATTTTAAAGGACAACTGGTGGCTCCACCACTCCCACTTTTCACTTTGCATTGCCCAGCTCCCTCATCCTGCATCTTCTTTCGGGTCCATGATTCTGCATTGCCGTGGTAAGAGTTAAGCTGTATGATCTCAGGTGTTAAGTTTCCAAAGTTGTCATCATCTAAAAGTGTCTCCATTCCTTCTTCCCTGAGGCATCCTTAAGCGTCCCTTCCTTAGAGTCAGGCATAATAAAACCTGGAGCTCAGTTTTCAAAAGGACGGGGGTGCTTCTACCTTTGAATTCATTTGGAATACACTTTACTTAAATGCACTACTTCATAAATATTTTAAACTGGATAATAAAGAGTACAGATGGGAAAAAGACACAGCATCAAGAGTAACTCACAGTTCTTTCCAGTTAAAATATCATACAGTAGGAAATCAAAACTTTAACAAAATATAGTTTTTATTTTAAATTATGTATATGTTAATGTATAAATCTCCCTGAAGTTATATTCTGTATGCCTTTGTATAGTCTCTGACTCATCCACCTGTCTGACAATTGGTTTTTATTTTAAACCAAACCCATGTCACACAGTGATGGGAGGCTTGAACTGGATAAAAGGGGCTCTCTACATGGCTCCAAAGAAAACACACAAGGCTGGGGATTTAGCTCAGTGGCACCATACTTGCCTTGCAAGTACAAGGTTCTGAGTTTGATCCTTGGTACCAGGAAAAAAGAAAAAGAAAATACATGATGTGGCCAGCAGTGGGAGTGGCTAGCAGCCGCTGTACCTCTGGTCTGCATAGTGTCCTTTGTCTCAACACATCACCCTGGCTTGTGACCCTAGAACAGGATCCAAGGAGGGCACATCAGTTCTAGGTGAAGTCATACAACACATTCTGGCCTCCTTTTTTCTTTTGTACACTCTCCTAGGCATGGGGGAGCCTTGTTAAAGAGGGGGTCCACATGGTGGTGGGCTGCAGTACCCACCAACAGCTTCCTGGGGTTGACCTGGATGCAGGTCTTCCAGCTGGGGCCAGGATGGAGTTACTCAGCCCAGGCCAGTGCTAGCTGCAACCTGATGAGAGGGTTCAGCACCACTGCCCCCTTGGACCTCATAAATGGTGGAACACTGCATGCCTGTCCTTCGATGAAGTTACATTGGAGGGAATCTGTCCAGCAGCACTGGATACATAAATACGGAGATGTATCCAGATATGTACTACATTCTTCTCTAGTGAAATCTTTCAGATTTCAGGGCAAATGTCAGAGTCAGATAAGAGTCAAAGGAAGCTCTGCTGATGCTGTCTACTTTGAAGCAGACTTACTAATACAGGTATTAATAAAAATCCAGACACAAATTTCCTCAACTTGATTTCTGGCCTTAGAATATGAGTCTGGTTTTAATGTTTAGTTAATTTTTTTTCAAAGCACTTGCCACAGGAATACAGTTGCGTGCCTTCTCAGCATTCGAGATGAATCCAGAACACTAACCAGGAACAGTGATTGCTTGGCTGTTCACTTAGTGTCCTTGGGGGTTGGCTGTGATGATTATGAACATAAATTAAGACTTGAAAACCACTCTGGGAGCCACATGGCTGGGCAAACAGCTGCTCTCTGCCTCCCATCTTTGCTTCCTGGCTTCACTGTTCCCTCACCTTAGCACACCAGGTCCAGGTGACAAGACATAGGGCCACAGAGTGTCCCCTCTGGCCTTGAAAACAAGACAAGGGAACTAGGAGATTTCTTCCTTCCTTTCTTGCAACAGCAGCTCTGAGTCTGGGTACTATGGGTCCAGTCCTTCTCTGCAAGTTGGTGATGGGAGGTCATGCTCTTAGTGATGCATCCTTCGAAGACCCACAGACACACCAGCACCCAGGTAGTGCCTTTAAGGACATCTCCCTCTATTTGGATTCTTGCAAATCAGTGTCAACAGGAGGCGAGATGAATACTCATGAAGCCCCTCAGATAAGTCAACACACAGAGTGGAAAACCCCATTCCTCCTACCCTTTATCCAGACCTGGACCTAACTCTCTCGCCCAAGGTCTGCCTGGTCCCTGAAAGCAGACTTCTCCATTCTTGCTCAGCACTGCAGCAAGGAAACTGTTCTGCAGGTTCTTCTTCACCCCCATCCTGGCACCTGCTTGGTTGCCAGCAGAATTCTGTCAGTCTTAGAAGTACAAGTGCAGGGAGCTCTTTGCAATGGAGACATGCTCAGAGGTATACAGAAAGAAAGAAAAAAACACCTAAATGGAGCAAACAAAATTCAGCCTAAAGCTAGAGCATTGCACCTTATTGCAAAGGGACCTGGACCACACAGAAGCTGAAAGCAGAAGGTGATGAATGGGAGGCAGTCTACAGAGCTGGCTTCCTCTCCCTCCTGGGCCTTCTCTGAGTCCTCCTGCAGTAACTATCCCTTCCTACCAGGTTCCTTGGGTGCAAGCAGACTTATTTTCCATGGCAACATGAACCCAGTTTTTTTTTCCCAGAGTACAACATCAGTATAAAATGTTCAGAACAATGACTCAGGATTTGATGACTGCAGCAAAAAATTCTACATAAACTAACACCTGGCACTTGAGCTTGAGCCATTCCAAGTTCTAATGCATGTTCTGCCTCATTTCACCTTCCTGACAATTCTGGGACGTTAACAGGGAATATCTGATTATCCTCATTTCATACAAATGATAATGAAGTCTACAAATATTACATGACTTGTTCAGTATAACTATACCATTAAGAAAATGTTACAAGTATAATCCAGATGTCTGGGTTATGGGGCCATTTTACTATGCAGCTGCACTTGAATGCAAAGGACATGTTAGACTAGACCAATAAAACAAACAAAGTCACAGAGGTCATGATTAGCTAGGAAGGGAGCTTTCCTCCAGGGACAAGATCCTTTTTCTTCCTTCAAAAAATGAAGGAGGTAAATCTCTAGATTCTCCATGGATTTTCCAGAGAATTCCAAATGGAAAGGATTCATTACATTTGTTCCTTTGTTCTCTAACTAATATACTATAGAAAGGAGCAATGCCAGCTTGATGTTTTAAATTTTCCATTCACAATTAATTATTAAAGCATTTACCTCAATTAACAAAGCCCTGTTGCAACACCTCTGATAAAGACAGGGTTGGTGAGAGTCAAGCCCTCTTGAGAATCAGCTTGAAATAATTTACCCTGGAAAAAAATAGCATCATTGCTTCTAAAAAGTGTACTTTTCAAATCTGTTTACCTAAGCAATCAAGTGTGCCATATAAAAATGACCTGTCGTGTGCCAGAGAGTGCTGCTTCTAAGAAAGGAATTTATGAGCCAGAAATGATAAATGGGCCAAGTCTGCAAAAATGCAACCCACTCTCAGGGAATTATGCCCCTGGGGCACCACAATGTGATGCCCTGGGTTTGAGTGATATGTGGAGTTCCCAGAACACTGCATTTCCAGCTGGTTGTGGGGCTTTTTCCTTTGCAAAATGAAACAAGATGAGTTAGATAGATAGATGACAGAGAGACTGCCCATTTACTTGAAATAGAGGAAAACCAAGATAACAAGACAGAAAGGGGCCCTATGAAAATGATAGTCATTTTTCCCCTAAATACAGTATATTTAGATTGGCCTGGAAGTCTTTGAAGTGAAAGTGAAAAAGAAGATGCTATCATTACATACAACTCACAAATGAATCCAAAAGGCACAAAGTGGGCGGTGGAATGTTGTAGCAAGCTAATTTCCAGAATGAAATTCACCTTGGGTTGAACTCATGCTCTGTTACTAATTAGTGCAGATCTCTCGGACAAACCATTTCAATAATTTGATCTTCAGCTACCTTGGTTTTGTAAGATGGGGTTGATAATGAGTAGCTCACAGAGGTACTGAGAGTAATAAGTTACATGTGTAAAACATTCGTCTGCCACCTCACAGACACTCGACATGCTGACCTCATACAATGTCGTTACTCTCGGTGTTGCACTCTGACATGTTACATGCATCTGGGTGAGTGGTCTGAGTTGTATTAACAATTTTACCATACCCAGAATTACCAAATATTTTATAGCATCACAACTATTGGATATAAATCTCAAAATGTAGATTCAAGGAAGGATAAAGTTGAAATGAATGCACCTCTAAAATTGTTTTACTCAAAAGACTGGCTATAAAGCCCAAAGACACCAAGACCAGGACCTGTGAGGAGACCTAGAAGAAGGAAAGCTGTTCGTGAGGGAAGAAGCCACAGCTTCCCACCTCCTCACAGACAACAGGAGGGGAATGAATGCTCCACACACCTGCTAGCAAGCTTCCTCGTTTGCATCTCAGGAGTGCTTAAAAGTAAACAAATATATTAGAACCACTCCAAGCCCCGTAACCACACCATGCTGTCAGAATCAGAGTAGCTTCCCCATCAGAAGAGAATTAATCCCAGTTTTAAGGGCATGCAATGGTAACACATGATCTAT
This sequence comes from Fukomys damarensis, assembly GCF_012274545.1. Lineage (NCBI taxonomy): Eukaryota > Metazoa > Chordata > Mammalia > Rodentia > Bathyergidae > Fukomys > Fukomys damarensis. The sequence goes on from NW_022900928.1 coordinate 86,108,374, forward strand.
TATGGGTCATCTGCCTATAATTTCTTTCATTGAAATCACATCATACCTAACCTGGGTAATATTTTATTCAACACTACAGGTGAGACTTTGTAACAAAGACATCACTTCTGGGGGGGGACATTATTTTCCATCCATTTCATGATTTTAGAATTCTCTCTCCTTTTCTAACAGTTTGTGGTTGAGAAATTAAAATTGAAATGTGATCCTCCTTTTCCTTTCTCAGCCTGTCTCTTCCATTATCGTTTTCACAAGAAGCCAACTAAAATTTAACATCATGCAAATTTTTCACAATTCTATGCTATTATTCAGTTGGTGCTCATTGCTGAACAGTCATGGAAAACCATCAGCCAGGCTTCATTAATTAGATAATTAGATGATTCTAAAACTAGGTCCCACTTTGTTCCTAGCCCTGATGCATTTAGTCATTTATTATAATACCTGCTTCGCACAAAAAAGAATATCTCATTTGTGCCCTCTTCTAACAAATGGCTAAGTATTTGTACTGACAAAAAATTGGGCAAATCAAAGTAAGATTCCAGGCCCATCTAATCTCCACCCTGATCCTTCAAGTGTTCTGTTTGGTCTTCAGTTCAGTATGAGCATGGGGTGGCTTTCTTCCTGAACAGGAAGGAACAGGCTCCGTAGCTACTCTCTCAGAAGTTGGAAGATATAATGAGGAGTGTGTTCCCCGCCCCCCTTCTCCTTGCAGCATCAGGATAAGGATCCTTCGCACTAGAGGCACAGCACTCACACAAGCAGGCTCTGGGGACAGCTGCCTCAGCTGCCCGAGCCAGTGTCTGATACCTGGCACATGTGGCTAAAAATCTTTGCACTGTGTCTCTCTCCTAGGGTGGGGAGCTGAGGGTTCAGCGCATGGTGACAACACACTGTGTAGCACAGTGAAGGCACATGGTCAGCACACACAATGGTTAGTTATTTGTATTATTCTTTCATTTAAACAAGACTTAAATCCAGTTAACTAAAAAATTAATAAGCATGTTCTCATCTCAAGTTATAGAAACTTTTAAAAAAGCAATCAAGGTCATCACCTCAATTGAGTCAGAGAAATCATTTGGCACAATTTAACAGCCTGCCATGAAAAAACACTCATCAAACTAGGAATGGAAAGAAACTGCATCAACATAATAAAAAACACATGTGGGCCTGATTATCAATGGTAAAAGACTGCACTCTTCCTCCAAGATCAGGTACAAGGCAGGATACTCACTTTTACAACCCGAATATTCAACTTAATATTAGAAATTCCAGACCAAACAAAGATTTAAAAAGAAGTTTTTAAGCCACCTAAATTGGAAAGAAGTAAAATGATCTTAAAATTCTAAAGATTCCACTTAAAAATAACTAAAAAATGAATTCAGGAAAGTGGCACAATACAAAGCCAACACACAAAAATCAGTTGTATTTCCACAGGCTAATAATGAACAAGCTCAAAAGAAAATTATAAAAACAATATTTTATAATAGCATCAAAAAGAATAAAACATTTGGTTCAAGGCCAGCCTTGTCAATTTAGTGTGATGCTGTTTCAAAATAAAATAAAAAGAGTTGGAGATGTAGCTCAGTAGTAGAGAATTTGCCTAGCATGCATGAGATCCTGGATCTGATCTCTAATATTACACAGAAATGAAGATGGAAATGGAGAGGGAGAGGGAGAAGGGAAGGGGGAGGGAGAGAAGGAGGGGAGAGGAGAAGAGAGAGAGGGGAGGAGAGGAGAGGAGAGAGAGAGAGAGAGAGAAAGACTTAATCAAGGAAGTAAAAGATTCATACAATGAAAAGTACATGTTCATGGATTAAAGACAATATTGTTAAGATGTCAATATTACCTGCTATGACTTATTTCCCCCCAAAAAATCACTTGTTGAAACCTAATTCTTAATATGATAGCATTAAGAGATGGGGCCTTTGGAAAATATTTAGGTCATGAATGGATCTCCCAGGAATACAATTAGTGTCCTTCTAAAGAGCCCAGGGAGCTTGTTTGCTGTTTTATCAAGACAGGAAACAGGGAGAAGGTGCCCTCTATATAAGTGGATCCTTACCAATCACCATTTCAACAAGAACTTGACCTCAGACTTTCTAACCTCTATAACTCTGAGAAATTCCTTCCTGCTGGTGGAAGACACCCCATCTGTGGCAATTTTGCTTGAATGAAATAAGGCACTACCCAAAGTGATGGACAGATTCAATGGTGATCCCCATTCAAATCCCAATGATGTTTTCAGCAGAAATAGAAAATCCTATCCTAAAATTCATGTAGATTTCAAGGAGTCCTGAAGAGCCAAAGTAATTTTTGAAAAGAAGGATAAAGCTTTAGGGCTCATACTTCTTGGTTTTAAAATTTGCTATAAAGTTGTATTATCAAAACACTGCAGTATAAATATGAAGACAGGAATTTAGAACAATGAAATAGAATGAGAGCCCAGAACTAAAAATCTCACACATATGGTAAAAAGATTTTTGAAAAGAATGTTGTGATTTTTCAATGGAGAAAGAACTGACTTTTCAACAAATGGTGTTGGGAAAACTACGTTCTATATGCAAAAGAATAAAGTCAGGCCCTTACTTTACACAATGAATAAAAATTAATTCAAAATGCATCAAAGACCTAAATGTAAAACCAAGAACTATAAATCCTTAGAAAAATACGACAACACGTCACAATATTTAATTTGGCACTCATGTTTTAGAAATGAAAGGTACGGACAACAAAAGGGAAAAATAGACCATTGTACTCCATCAATCAAAAGACAACATCAGCAGGGCAAAAGGCAGCCCACAGAATGGGAAACAACTTCAAATCATATACCTGATAATGGATTAATATTCAGAATATATGAAGAATTCCTAAAACTCAATAAAAGCATCAATAATAAACACTACGCTTAGATCCAGAATGTCTCCCAACAGGAGGATCGCTGTGAGTTTGAGAACAGCCTGGGCTACATAGTGAGTTCCAGGTCAGTCTCAACTACATAACAAGACCCTGTCTCAAAAAAACAAAAACAAACAGAATGTCTCCCAAAACTGTCAGATGCTCAGAAAGCTGGACTTCCAGATGGTGACTGGATCATAGGGGATGCTGTATCCTTCAGTGGATTATTCCATGGATGAATTCACAGGTGAATATGCTGTTAGGAGGTGGGATCACATCAAGAGAAGTAGGTGTGTGATGGTGTGAGCTTGAAACATCTATCACACTTTATGGCTCCACCCTACTCTCTCTCTGCTTCCTGGCTCCCACAATGTGAGCAGCTTATCTGTACCCAAACCCTCCATCTTACTTCCCGTCTTGGAGCTGGCTGACAATGGAGTGAAACTTCTGAAACTAAGAGCCAAAAATAAACCTCCTCTCCCTTAAGTTGTGGGTGCTGAGTATTTTGTCCCAGTGACAAGAAAAGTGACAAAAAAGCAACCCAATTAAAAATGGATAAATGAATCCAATAGATATTTCTCTGAAGAAGGTATATAAATGAGCAATAACAAAATAATATGATGCTCAACATCATTTTCCATTAAAGAAATGCAATTCAAAATCATAAGTTCTCAAATCAACCCACTGAGAAGGATATTATTAAAAAACAAACAGAAAATAACAAGTTTGATAAGGATACAAAGAACTGGAACTTTTGTGCACTGTTGGCGGGAAAGCAAGCAGAACAGTATGATGGTCATTCAAAAATTAAAAATAGAATTACAATACTATGTAGCAATTCCACTTCTATGTATATACCCAAAGAGTCAAAAGTAGGGTCCCAATGAGATCTTTGTACACCCCATCCACAGCAGCATTATTCATAATAGCTAAAGCATAGATGCAAACCAAGTATGCATCAAGGCACAGATGAAAAAGCAAAATGTGGTGCAAAATGTGATGAAACGTTACTGAGGCCTAAGGAAAGGACATTCTAACACCATGTTGTAACATGGATGAACCTTGAGGACATGAGGCTAAGAGAAATGATGTAGCCAAGAAGATAAACACTGTGTTATTCCACTTCTATGAGACATTCAAAATAGTAAAAATCATGGAGACAGAGAAGAGAATGGTGGGGGCTGAGGAAGGAGGAAGTGTGTAATGGGGGTAGCGTTTCAGTTTTACTTTGCAAATGTCATACAGATGCATGGTGATGATTACAGACTATTATGAATGCACTTAATTCCACAGAATTGTACACTTACAATTGGTTAAGATGATCAATTTTATATCTTCTGTATTTTAGGACAATTAAAAGAAATGGGGCCCCCCAAATAATCAGTGTAAACCCCAAAGTTACCGGGTCTTAAGGAGAAAAACAAAATGGAATATTTTCCCAAATGGGGCCATTTGCAAAGATTTTCTACCACCTGCACCCCTCCTCTAAGCCAGGTCTTAGCAAAACAAGAATCTGAAGAGAACTACAAAAAAGTCTCTTTTGCTAAATACTTCCACAGGCTACATGATTTCTGTTTTTCAGTCATAAACATGACTTTGTCTACACAGTAGCCTCCCTTTGCACAAATATTCTTCACAGCAAATGCTAACACACAGATGCTGGCTGTCTCTACTGACAAACTTTTAGCTCTGCTGTGGATCACTTAGATTATAATTTCTTTTCTGGTCTGAGGGTGTCCAACTACATCCCTCAGCCATTCAGATGTTGACTCCTCATGGTTCTAGACTGTCCTCGACTCCGTCACTCTGCTCTTTTACCTGTCTAGTCAAAATACTTGGAAAACAGAAAAACCACCATATATCAGGGAGGGGCATTAAGATTTTAAATACAAATTAAAAGCATTAAACCACTCCCATCAAAAGACTTAAATTTAGATGTATTTTCTTCCAATACTCAATACATTCATTCTTTAACCTTCTTTTAAGGTGCTCTTGATCCACATCCAGGGTCCCCTGAGAGCTCTGCCCCTGGCCAACCACACAGCTCACACAGCAATGCCTTTGCTGTGGGTCTTCTGGGAGGGCTTCTGCTTGGGAGCTTTGCAAATTATCTGCAATTTCTTCTTTCCTGGATTCTCCACTTCTACACAATTATAACCTTGGGCCTCCTGGGGCCTTCTCTAATCCAAATACAGTAAAACATCAATTAACCAGAATGCTCTGGGAATGAGCGTTGTGGTTAATTTAATTTTCTAATTAACTGAAGACTAACAGGAAACACTGCTTAGCTTCAACTCTCTATTGGAAATCTTCCTACATTGCATTAGTCCAACCTCTACACTTACAAAAGTCAAACAAACAAAATCCATCTTGGGTGACTGAGGATTTAAGCCATAAACCCCAAGGCCATCTCTCACTGAGTCCCTTGCAGCCAGAAAGAGAATGAGAAAAGTCAGTACCCCCTGCTTCTTCTGCATGGAATAACTCCCAGGGTTTGCTTTTGTGTCCCTTGCTTCTTTTCTTGGGTGACAAAAGAAAGCGAAGGTTAATCGATGTTTCTGCTTTAGCTGAATTCAGGTTAAGTTCATCAACCATGCCCATTTCTTAGTTGAACATCTACTGAAAAGTGCATTTTCTAATCTGCTTTAACAACCTGTCTCCTTTTTCTTCCACCACAATGATCCTGGTGCCACCATTGTCATTAAAAGACACTGCTGGTGACTATTCTCTTGGAGCACTAATCACGAAGACCCAGGCCACTCCTAGGTGACCTCTGGGGTGAGGGTCTTTTAAACAGTATGCTTCAGAGAATCCCTAAATCAAATCACCACCCCATCTTGGTGGCACCCATGTTTTACCATCACTGTTTTCAAGACCCAGTAGTTTTGCTTATAAATAAATACGCTGAAGCCAAGACAATGAGGTGGGGGCTGCAGGGATGCTGGGGCTGCTCAGGTTGGAGGGAATGGTCAAGACAAGGGGAAGGATTCCAGAGGAGGTGCCTTGCCTGATGGACAGACTAATTAATGGATTCTGAGTGAAGAGGGTTATGGTTGTGATGAACTCAACTTGAGCCTGGAGGATACACATTTAGGGAGGTACCTGCAAGAAGCAAGAAACATCAAGAAGGGGCTCCTGAGAGTTCAGAAGTAGGGATATAAATTTGGCACGTGTGATCCTAGAGGTGACACCTTGAAGCCAAGCAGCTGGGGAGGCCTAGGGACATTAGTACAGATGGCTCATCAACTGTCAACCAGTGGAAAATTGCATATCTATGCCACCCAAAGTCTGGGGTAAATGAAGAGAAATTCTCAGCTATTCAGCTGCTGTGGAGAAGTTTATAAATGAGTGTGGCCAACACGCAGGGTGCATGTATAAAACAGCAATACGGAGTACACAGAACAAGGGACAGAACAAGGGGTGGCCAAAACACAGTGAATATTTAAATACAAAAACGTATTACAATGAGAGACATATTGCCATTTGCTCTACTCAAAATCATCCCCCTTGCTTCAAACACACGTATCCCATTGTTCTTGCCAATTTCTGCAGCAGTTCTGGAAGTCCTCTTTGCGAGTATCTTTCTGAGTTATGATAAAACAAACAAGCAAAAAAATAAAAAACAGAGAATGCTGTTGTCCAGTGCCATTGAATGGAAAAGCAGGCTTATAAAAAATGATGCCATGTCCTCATTCACCTTATTCACTGGATCTTTCACCATGCGACTTACATCTCTTCCCCAAAATCAAAATGACTTACCACAAGAGGAAATATTTTTAATTGATTCAGGACACTGAGGCAGCCACATCAGTGCAACTAAAGACCCTCAGAAAGGAGGACTTCTAGAATTGCTCCAAAACAATGAGATAGATGTGTTTGAAACAAAGGGAGTATTTTGAGGAGGATGAATGGCAAATTTGGTTCCAGGGATCAAACTCACAACCTTGCACTTGCGAGGCAGTGGCTAGTGTCGCTGGCCCTTGCCATAAGTTTTAAAATTTGAACATTTACCACATTCTTTATCATACCATGTATTGACAAGCCATATTTATAGAGCTTCCACTGAGTGCTACACACAGGACTGGCATCTTTAGGGGCATCATCCCCATCCATTCCATGAGGCAGGTAGGCTGGTGACAAGAAGCTTCCTAGACAATCTCCCTTCATCTGGGTGATTACCTACATTCTTCTGATGCCTCTACTTGACACTTGCTATGTTTGTACTCTTTCTCACTTGGATCTGAAGATCAAATAGGTAAGTGGCCTAAAATAGACTCTCAATACTTAAAAATTAATTTGCTGGGCCGGAGATTAAGCTCAGTGGTGCTGAGCCTGCCTTGCAGGCACAAGATCCTGAGTTCAATCCCTGGTACTACAAAAAAAAATTAATTTGCTGAATGAATGAGTTGATAGTGAGCAAAGGAAAAAACCCAACTTCCACCTCAGGAACATCATTTTACTTCCCAATACAGCTCTCCTGTAGGACACAGATTGAATGTGTACCTTTTGCTATGAAGAAAAATGGCACTGTTTTAGAATCATACATTGTAAATACACCTATCTATAATAAAAGCTATCTTTACAAGACTGCTTATATTGTCATTGTCTAGAAATGAGGTCAAATTGCACTAACTTGACTTTTGTAAGAATCACCCTTCTGACTTCAAAGCTCACATATTTAATCCTTTTAGAAAGATCTCATTTGCTACACATGAAAGCTACCAGGTGAGTTTTGATTAAATGGTTTTTATCTAAGAATAAACTTTGCAATTAGGTTTGGAGAGATGGGGTGGTATCAGAATTGAAGAACAATCAGCTTAGTTTGTGGTACATCTTCAAGATGTTTTCTAGCTTGTAAATTTAAAAACAAAATCTGTTGCCTTAGCTTTCTAACTATTTCAGAAGTGAAACAGAGAATCATAAAATATTATAAATATATTATTGTGTGACACTAACTTCAAGACACAAAGGGTACTTTTTAAATACGAAAAAGGGATGAAATGATCAAAGCCCACTTCATGAAATTTTCTGATCATAGATTTTTTTTCTGCAGAGAAGGAGAATTTAAGGAAGTGTCTTGAAATCACAACACCTGTTCAGCAGATCAAATCATCTTATTTTTATTCGTTTCGAACTGACCATTTTCACCCTGAAGTGAAAACATCTAAACTTCAAGCAGGATGAACCTTTCAGAAGGCGACACCAGCCATGAAAGTCCCTTATCCTGCAGTGCACAGAGTCCCCTCATGGGAAGGTCCAAAGCCAGTGCTGTGGGTCTTCCTAAGTCCGCACTCTTCTCTCTGGTTGCTCTGAAGTTTTTGATATCAGCAAGAATGCTCTCCTGAATAATTTATTGCAAATATTTTTTGAGTGCTCCCTGCATGTCATACAGGTTTCTAGGGACTGAGCTGAAAACTAGGAACTGTAGCAATTCCCTGCCCTCCTGGAGCTGTCCACTGCAGGCACATGGCCATGTGTCATGGGGGGACAAGGGCAGAGGAAAAATACACAGCCCAAAGGGATAGGGACACATGGCACATGGTGAACCACATATGACCTATCTTAGGCTTCCCCTGATTGCCAGTGGAAAAGGGAGCCAGGTCACTGTCAGAATTTGTCTGGAATGACCTGGTTCTAGAATTATAATGCTGTTGCTGAAAGCCTTTCCAGCTCTACTTCTCTCTACACTCTTCTCCTCCTGTCTGTACTGTCTCTTAGCCCACCCCTGCACTACCTCACCTGTTCTTTATGCCTTGTTCCCCAGGCTGATCTGTACCCCAGTCACCTGCTCAGTTGCCCATGCCCCATTCAGCAGGCTTCCTCTGTCCTGCTGTTCAGTACTCACATTGCCCTCTTCCAGGTTTGGCTGTCCACTCAGGGGCTCATAGGAGTGCTTTCCTACAGTCAGCACAAAGGGGGCTCCATGGATACGCTGAGAAATGGCCAATGGACTCTGATTCTCTTCTGCTTTCTCTAAGCAGGCAAGTGTTTTGTATCCCTTATCCTGAGTTAACCTGCCTCTCATGTGTTAAACAAAGCAATCAAGTGAAAGTCGAGAGTCTGGAGTTATAATAGAAGCTGCCACCTTCCCTGTGGGTGGCATGGAGTGATTTTTCACTCCTGTGCTTGTCTCTGTGGAGGCCACAGTGTCCAGCAATGCTGGGAACTGCAAGGGCTGTGGCTAAGTGTCCTAAGGGGACGATGGGCTGAGAAGATTCAAGGGCAGTGGAAGACAAGGCCTAGGCCATATGAACATTTCTGGCTAGTATGAGAGTACACTGTGACAGGGAGGGCAAAATTACATAAATATGTGCATAAGCTCTTGCAATATCCATTTGGGAGTTTGGATTAATGGTGCTTTGTTTTGTTTTGTTTTGCCATATCAGGGAAGGTAGGGCAGAGACATCAATATGATCAACTAAAATACAGTGAGACACTGATCTCCATAAACATCTGTGGGCCACAGAAGCTGGTGAAGGAACTTTGGTGCCAGCCAAAATGCCCAGGATGCACCCTGTGGCTCTGTAAGAGCACCATCCACAGTGTCAAAGCTGCAGATCACTGGAGGGCTCCAGAATCACTTCTGCCTGCCCTGAGTTTGCCTGCTGTGCCTGCACAGCATGTAAGTAAAACCCAGTCTCCTGGCTTTCTCTTTTAGCTCACATGGGCAGTTGTGCACTACACTCTCACCTGCATGCCAAGTTGTGGGGAGCTAAAGCCCCTGACCACCACACGGGACAGAGGAAGAATGCTCGATGTGTGGCCTGGGCCACCAGGGTACAACTGAATGTTACAGCTGATGAGGGACTCCTGCCCACAGAGACCAAAGAAGTGTCTCAAATACCCCCACAAAGCAGATGTAGACCTTGCTTCAGAACCTAGGTCCCTTTGCCATTGATTCTGACACTCCACAGAGCCTGACACCCTCCAGGTGGCAGAGGGCCCTGTGGGGATATTGCACAGCAAACACTTGGTGGTGACAGGGGTGAAGCTGGGTGGTTAAGGAAAAGTGCCTAATAAAAAATAACAACTCAGAAATAGGAGCCAAAGTGTTAAATCAGAATGTGGCCATAGTTTTCTATTTGTTGGCAAGAAAAATCAACTCATTTATGTGATTCTTTTATGGATTATAATTTAGAGAGAGAGAGGGAGAGAGGTTGGGTAATCAAGATCCCACATCTTCTACTCAGGGCCTCTTTCTTCTCCAGTCCTTCTTTCTTCTCCCTTAGGGTCTCAATGAGCATAGCACCTACTCTGCCCACCCCAAAATGCTTTCCTCCCTGCACATATCCGCCCAGGGTCAGTGGTCCCACAAGCCTTTCCAGATGTTCTGGCATCCTTACTGGAGGGCCTACATGGAGGACCATCTTTCCTCAACAACAGAGGCCTGGCTCTTGCCAAAAAGATTTCAAATGCTTCCATGGGCCTCCAACACAGGTGTTATTTTAAATAACTCACTAAAATAGTCCTAGATCATTTGTAGACAAAAAGCTTTCCTGTACTTTTTCATGTAATTATTGACATTGCGCATTACTTCTTTGTATGAAAGTTGTAGAAGCTGCCACATTTACACACAGGAATAATCACGATGCCCTTTAAGGCTGTGCACAGCAAACCCTTTGTGTTAGATGTAGTTCTAAAGATTCAGCTGGCTGAACTGAGGATCCAAAAGAAAATGAGGGAGTGCAGGTTGCAAATGGGGGAGCAAGAAATCAGGGTCCTCTATGAGGCTGTGAGTGGCCAGCCCCACGGACAAGGGCCAGGGAGAGCGGGAGTCCAGAACTCTCAGGGTGTAGGGTGTACATGTGGCCCTGTGGTGTCAGTAGAGAAGGGACTGAGACCTTTCTGGTCAAGCACTGGGCCTTCCCAGAAACAACCACATATGGATCACAGCCGTAGTCACTGAACTGTGTCACCGAATTCAGTCTGACATACTGCATTGGAGGGGCTGATCATTCTCCCTCCTGTGGCTTGGCAGGTTTGGAGTTTTCAAGAGAAACTAAAATCGAGGCCACCAGCTGCAAGTGGGAAAGAAGGGAATGTGGAGGGCAGTGTTTGTGGAGCCCAATCTGCTGAAGATTTAGAAGGCTCATGAAGGTGTGTGCTGCCTTTCATTGTGATTATCATTACCACTGTTATAGCTCATGTTTAGATGTCCCCCAAAGCCTCATGCTTTGGCTAGGTGGCTGAATCTAGAGTGTGTGATTGATGTGTGGTGGGGCTAGGCTGGAGGGCACTAGGATTAAGGGTGTGAGTGTTACCCACCCTAAGTCTGAGTAAGATAAAAGGGCCAGAAAGACGCTGTAAAGGTTCCCTTGTTACCTTTGCTACCTTGGCCACGCCATGTTGTTTCTCCTCTGCAATACCTATTTGACACCCCTACCTTGGAGCCAGCCAATTATGGACTCAAATCTCTGCAAACCATGAGCCAACAAACCCTTTCCCCTTTAACTTTGGGTATTAGATATTTTGTCTCAGCAATGAGAGAAAAGTAACTAATACAACTATCCTAAGGGAAAGTGGCTTGGGTGAATCCTTCAACTTGGTAGAATAAAATTCCCACCATGACAGGTGCATTTACTGGGTTGCCTGGACAGCGGGTTAAACAGCAACACCTTGGCAAGGACACCAGCATTTGCACATCATACTCCTGCAGCTTCTCACACTCCTGTGGCCTTGCTTCATGTTGAGCAACCCCAGCCCCACCCAGCTCCAAGGCGTCTGCACTCCTACAGACCCAGTGCCCTCTGAGATGGCCAAGACAAGGGAGGCAACGGGGGCTCTGTGGTGTGGATCATTTCAGACACACACAATCTGCTGCTGTCTCAGCCACGGCCAGAGAGAGACGGCACAGCTCACCAAAGAGCCCTCTGAAGAGGACATGAAAACTGGGGTCCTGTGTCACCTCTGATATGCAAGCTACCCTCTGGGGTCCCCACCTGCACAGGGTGTCTGTGTTATCACATGGCCTTCTGCAGAGAAGGCAGAGCAAGCACCGAAGACTGACTACACCTGTAGTTCCTGCAGGGCCTGGTCCCACGGAGGGGTGGAATGGGCAGAAGGGTCACTGATCCACACAGCCCAGCTGTGGCTGCTCACATACACACACATGTGCAGAGATACAAGCAAGCACACACAAAGGCACTCATACAACAACACAAGGTAGAACTGGCTTCAAACCTCTGCTCTGCAATTTATTCCGTTTATGCCATCTATGCTACTTATTTATCCCAGTACCTTCTAAACCACAGCTTACGAAACGAATTTTGGAGGCCTCAAAAGAAACTTCTCTTGAGGGAAGCAAGATAAGATAAGATAATTTTGGATAAGACTTTGAGCCACATATTACAGATGTGTGCACACACACAGCTACACACATACAGGCTTGTACAAACCAGTTGCTATACATATCTGTCATTGTAGGTTATTATAAAAAATTTGAGAATGCTGAAATTCATTGAAATTCTTACATGTACCAAGGCAGGATAAGGAAGGACAAAAATTAGGCAAATAGCTGTGTGGCCCGAGGAAGAAGGGCCTGAGGTTTGCTTGGTTACATTAAGACCTGGAGCCTGGCAGTGCTGTTAGGAAGCAAAGCAGTCCTCGCAGTAGCAGTAATGGGTGCCCAAGCCCTCTTCTGCATGTCCCCTATCCCCATGGCCTTGGAGCCCCTCCAAGGTCAGTCTCCAGGTCAGTCTCCAGAAGCCAGGACACCAGGGTGATGGGGGCCATCCTCCCCAAAGGACAGTGCTGTTAGCCCCCATCTCTGGCAGGCAAAGACAGTGACACCTCTCCTCACCAACCCTTGCAGGGAGGAGGCTCAAAGAATCCTCCTCCTCCTCCTTCTTCCTCCTCTACTTCCTCTGTCTCTTCTCCTACTTCTTCCTCTCCCCCCCACCCCGGTTTGTTTTTCTCTTTGTTGTTAAGACATCCAGTCTATGGCAATTTATTACAAAGCTGGAGGTAATAGGTTTATAAAGAGGGCTTTAAATCCACCTTTAGGTTTTCATGTCTGTTTGTGTCTATCTTTACTTGATCTGAAATAACACAGGGCTCACTCCACTTTGCTCCTTTAGCCTACAGAATAAATCAGAGAGCAAACATGTGGCAATAGCTGGACAGCAATATATGAAACCAGCCTTAAAACAATGGCATTTGTTCACTGACAAATATTTGAGTGGCCCTGCCATTTCTCTAGTCCTGGGGATAAGAGTGAAAAGGCATGGCATCTGCTCCCAATGACATCTCAACTGGCACTGTTCCCACGTACTAGTAAGATCTCACAGAGGTCACTGAAATGATGGGGGGCCTTCCACTGTTTCTAGAAGACGTGGACTCCCAGAGCCCAACTGACTCGAGAAGAGACTTCCCTGTCAAACAGTTCTGGGGCTGAAGTCTACCTGTGCAAGTGCCCATGGCTCACCTGGGCTGCTCTGTGTCCCAACTCACAGGTGTGCTTCAGAAGTCACACTGAAGAGTGATGGAAGAGTCTGGACTCTAAACCAGCCTGCACTGGGTTTTTATCTCATCACAGTCTTGTTGGGGCAAAACATAACCACCTCTGTCTGTTTCTACATATGAAACTATGGATAAGAAGTCCTACTCTGTAGCATTGTTATGAGAGCAGTGATCTATGCAAGAAAAGGTAGAACTCCTACATAACACATGAGCAATGACTATTAGTTGTTATTTAGTGATGAACTTACCTTGCTGGCCACTTAAAGATTTCATGTAAGACACCCCAAACAACTAAGGGATCCATCTAGAGGTAAGAACTACAACACAGAATCCTTGACCTTTTCCCAGAGCAAAATGGGGGGGGGAACCCTGCTATTTCTACCGTACCACACAATAAAAGGAGAGAAATCCTCTAGTTAGCACCAAATTACAGCACACTAATACAGAGGATTATGGCCAATTGCATGGATAGGAATTCTTTGAATTAATAAGACCCAGGCTGCAGACCATTAACTGAAGCGATTAGCTTTACAGGCCAGTGAATAGACAGACTCACCCCAGCAGAGCTACGCTCAAACCTGCAAGTACCCACTGCCAGTCAATTAACTCAGAGGGGATAGGGTGTGGAAAGAGCTGAATCTAAATTTTTCACCCCACAGGACACATGTAAATGTATTTCTTATTTGGTTCACATATTATTCATGGGCATTGCTATATGCAATTTTAGTAGACCAGTGAAATTTTAAATCCCATTAGACTTAGCCTTGATCCACTGAGAAAAATAACCCTTCTCACCTTTACTCACATGATGATTAATGAGAGACTGCATTTCTAAACATTAGAAATAGTTGTTAAAGCACAGGGGTGGCAAAAGAATATTTATTGAATATTATATTTTATTGACTAATGCTGCCTAGCATACTGAAGCATTCCTGATAAAAATGTCTCTTAAGTAGGACCAGGGTATAGACCCTCCACCCACCACCACTGGCCTCAGTGCTTCCAACACAATTATGCTTGGTCACATGTTGGTGTCAGTGATGGCCACCATCTGCTCAGGCCCATTGCTCAGCAGCCCTCCACTGCATAGCACAATCACCACACATCCAACAAGTTACCTAATGCTGGCCTAGAAGTACCAGATGAGCCAGAAGACTGCCTGTCCCACAGGTAGTGTGTGGCTGAGGATAAGTGAGCATGCGTCTGGAAGGCTATTGGGCCAGGGAAGTTGGTGAATGCCACATGGCCTGGGCCAACCTTGCCACCCTTAGGTCAAACCTGGCTGGGATCCTTCAGGTGGACAGGCCAGCAGATGTGTATGCCCTGGTGTGGGAAAACCCTTGACTCTTCTGCATTCTCAGTATCTGCTTGTTAAAAGGCAGGACTTGTCTTAAAAGTTGGTGGGAATCATAGAAAAGATATGGGCCTTGAGAAGGAACTTGCGTCATTTGGAGAATAAAAGGCACATCTCATCTGCACCAGGCCACCAGAGCAAAATACCAGTGACCCAGCGGCTCAAACAGGAAATATTCAATTCAAGAAGCTAGATGTCCAAGGTCAGCATGCCTACAGATTCTGTTACTGGGAGGGCTCTCTTCTTGGCTGGGCATGGCCACCATACTAATATATGGTGAGAGAGAACAGAGAGAGAGACAGAGCTCTGGTGTCCCTCACTCTCCTTACAAGGACACTTAATCCTATCCTGGGGCCCTGCATTCACAACCTCATCCAGTCTTCTTCCTCTCCCAAAGGACACACTTCCAAATCACAGGTTAGAGCCTCTATCATGAATTTTGGGGAACACAGGCACTCAATCATAACAAGTCATATACTGAAAGCTGTAGTAAACAAAGGCCAACAGTAGAAGGCTACAGCACATAAGGCTCCTGGTGTCACACCTGACTCACTGTCCTTTTATGCTGCTCATTCATTACCCTTTTGCCCCTGGGGGAGCCAGACATGTCATCACTTGTGTGTTCTAGAATGCCCTCTTCCTCAGCATGGAATGTCCCCCAGCAGTCTTCATAACTGCCTTCCCTATTTTGTGCCAATCTATCTCCAGTGTCACCCTCCCCAGTGAAGTAGCTCTTAGATGTCCATGGAGACCCACTGTTATGGCTTATATCTAGATGTCCCCCAAAGTCTCATGTGCTCATAGGTGGGGCTTTTGGGAAGTGGCTGGATCTAGGTTGTATGTTACTGGGATTAAGGGTGTGTGGTATTAGCTGATTGGTTTAGCATAGTTCTGGGTGTGGATAATGAGACGAGCCAGCCTGGGTAGGATGGCTCTGTCTACTTATCCCATCCAGGCTCTATTCTTGTAGCCTGGATGGGATGAGTCCAGATGGCTACCTGCTGCCTGCCCTGCCACGGGAATGTTTCATTCTGCCCTGCCATAGAGCCAGCTGGCTATGGGCTGAAACTTCTACACGTCATGATCTAAAATAAATCTTTTTTTTCTTTAACTTGTGGGTGTTGGGTATTTTTTTCCAGCAACAAGAAAGTAACTAAGGCACCTGTCCACCTTTGCATCATAGACTCTCAGCACCACTTTGCTTCCCCTCTAGTGCCTCCCAAGAGCTGGGGGTCTCCTGTTCACAGGATGTCTGCATCCCGTATCTGCCGGGACAAGTCCTCCAGTCCTCCGGGGTTAGTGCTGTGCACTCAGGGCATTCCACACATAAAAAGAATTAGTTAAAACTATAATGTTGGCTGATTATCCCACAATGTGAAGGGGAAAGGACAGCAGCCTCAGCAAAGCTGTTCAGAACGTGGCATTGGAAGACCTTCTGTGGGTTCTTGTCTGGACTTTCATATAGTGACAGCCTTAGCAAAGGCCAGGAGAAACACACCTTTTCATGGCTCATGATCTGCAAAGCCAACAATGGCTATGCTCCCAATACTTAGCAAGCTAACCACTACTACTTACCCGCTGAGTCCTGTGGTCCTCAGGGCAATACCGTGGTTGTATGTGTTATCATCTGAGTTTTAGAAACATGAAACTGAAGAGGTCAAATAACTTTTCCAGTCACATAGCTGGTAGTCAGAGACAGGATGCCAATGAGAGTGGGCCTGATCCAAAGCCTGGGGTTTCTTTATGGGCCTCATTGGAAGTGCTCAGGGTCAAGCAGATTTCTGGAAGCACAGAGTTCCCTGTGTGAAACAGTCTGCTTTCCAGAACATTCACTTATAAACCACTCAGTTACAAAGCAGCACATCTGGCCTTTAAAAAGGAGGGAATACTACAGCTGGGATGAAACTTGGGGACAGGATATCACATAAGTCAGTCCCCAAAGGACAGATATGGTGGGATTCCACTTGAAATCAAATTCATAGACACAGAAAGCAGGATGCTAGTGTGTGGGGCTGCGCTGGGGTTGTTTAATAGTAAGAGTTTCCATTTGGGGCGATGGAAAGATCTGGAGATGGGTGGTGTGAGGGTCACCTACAGATGTCAAAGTGCTTAATGCTGCTGAGCTGTATATTTAAGGTAGTTAAGATGGTGAATTTTATATTATCTATTCTACCATAATAATTTTTTTTTTTTGGTACCCAGGATCAAACTTGGGACCTTGTGCTTGTGAAGCAGGAGGTGGAACCACTGAGCTAAATCCCTGGCCCTACCACAATAATTTCTGAAGTAAGAACATGTAGAAATTGTTGAAAATGTTTATGATCTTCCTGAACATGTCACTGGGTGCAAATCTAGCATAACCGTGTCTGTCTGCAGCAGTGAGCAGTTGGCAAGGAGGCAGGTGCCATAGGCATGTGTGAGATGGACCTGATGTGCCAGGTGCCTCCTCACCATGGGGTAGGACTGGCAAAACAGATGCCTAGGGTATAATGTAATGTGCATCTACACCAGGAGTGGTTCATCAGTAACAGCAATGAAATCAAATTAAATAGATTGTTTTACACTTTCTCAAAGGCTGGTGCTTAAAGGAAAATGACATTAATGAGGAAGAGGAAGTCCACAGGTCACAAGGCTATGACTCATCATCTTGTAAGCTACACCTTTTCCACACACAATTGAGACCATACCTTGCTAAAGTCATATTTTCCATTCATATTTAGAGTTGAAAACAAGGTGGAAGAATGAGAGGAAGATAGAAAGCAAGGAAGTAAATAGATGGTGCTGGGAACCAAAGAGGGAGGGCAGGAGAAGTCTAGAGTGAGGTGTGCTGTGCATTTAACTGTGTGGTAACAAAGATGGGGCAGACGAGGCAAGAGAGAGGACTCCATCCCCACAACTGGCCCCAAGTGACTCTGACCATCCAGCATTTTGCTTCTGACTGGAGGGAACTCAGCACAGACAGAAGGAGGCATCTATCAGGAAGATGTGCCCAGCAAACAGAATCTGTGTGCCAAGCAGCATCTCCTTGTAGCCGCCCTTTCATAGGCGATTTGCTTCTCTCTCTAGGATTACCTGTCTCCTTTGGCTTCTGTTTGTGAATTAAATTTTGACCACGCCAACTAATGCATTGTTTTCGTCACTTTCTTTGTTTCTGAGACTCAATACCTGACACCTGCAACTTGAAGAGAGGTTTATTTTCATTCACATTTCAGTCCATAGTCAGCTGGGTCTAAGGCAGGGCAGCATGGCAGAGGGGCCTAGTGGAGGAGAAGCTGCTCACATCATGGTGGCCAGGAAGCAGAGAGCAAAGGAAGGAGCCAGGGAGGGAGACAGAACCTGCCTCTTCCCACCAGGTCCCACCTCCCAACATCCCTATTACTCAGTATCTACAATCACCTTCCAGAAGCCCCATCTCTGAGTGTATGAGGCTTTAGGGAGATGTCTAGATATAAACCATCACATGTATTAATGGCGATTCCTTTATAGGCACAGAAAGTAATGTTTTAAAAAGCATCTTTGGACACTCATAGCACCTTGACTCCACATCCCCATAGAGAAACCATCAAGGTCAACCCTCCCATCTAGGAAGCCAGCTGATCACCCCATCCTAGAGGACAGGCAGAAACTTAATGCCTGACACAGTCATGCTTTGAGGTCTGTGTATGCTCAGCGCCATGCCCTGGGCACATCTGAGGGGTACAGTGCATGCCATCCTCATGACATACATTTGCTTCACCTTTCAGAAAATGCATGTTGGACAATGCTCTCATCCTGACAAGTTCTTTCCTAAAGCACTGGGAGGATGCTCTCATACACATCTACAAACAGCATACCAGCCTTCAAAGTGCAAGACACTTGAAATGACTTCTGCCTGAACAATCTGCTCTGACAACTTGAAAGTGAGCCATGGCCTTCCCTCAGGTGGCTCCGGCACAGCATAGCTCGAAGCTCTGATTCTGCTCCCTCATCCTCTTCATCTCTCCCAGCTCCCAGTGTGCTGGGCTCAGCTAGCTAGGCCACAACACCAGCTCACTGTTGGGTGTGCTCACCACTGCTCCTTTCACACCCACATTCTGTCTAATAACAGCCATTTTTAGGAAAGGGGCTTGGTGATGTTGTCCACACTGCAGCACAGTCAGGAAGGCCCAGCACCTCTGGCTTCCTGGAGGTGGGGTGGGGGTACAGTCTCCCTGGAACCCTTTAGACTGGCTGACAGTCAGGAAAACCTGGGCCAGTCAGGGAGGGGTCTGCCTTGTGCACACTGGCTTCTGGCACCCTGGTTCAGCATTTAGAAAAGAGGATCCCATAAAAAACTGGAATCCCCAATGAATCACCTTGAACAGGTATGAGACAAGTGGATACCTGGCCACCTCCTCCAGGCACCTCCATTGTGCTCAGGTGGGTGACCCACCCTAGAATCCTTCTGCACTCCCAGGCCTCCATTTCAGGGACCTAGGCATGAATCTGTCTGCATGTCACCCTGTACCCATTAGGGACACCTGTACCTGGGGCTAGTTTGAAAGGTGGCATCACACTGGGGGCCACCAATTTCTCACTGTTCTCAGTTTCTTTTGGGAGTTTGAGCCTGTTCTAGAGCCTGGGCAGAAACTCCCTTCCAGGAGCAGCAGGAGGCAAACCTTTCTCATTCTGATCTTTGGGAGTTGAGAGGATTTATTTCAGCAGACAGCTAAAAGCTCCCCCTAACCAGAGCAGACCTTGGAATCAAACAAGCAGCAACTTCCAAATCTGCACAGGAGGGCTCAGCAGAACTCCCAGGCCAGCGAACTCAAGCTGTATTACCCAAGTTAGAAAGATGTTCTTGTATTTGGGAGGATAAGAAATGAGCTGTGCCGAAGCAATCAAATTTCTGCACTCAGTTTCTTAAAGAACAACCTCTATTAGGGTGGGTCTGCTTACATTGAGAATAGATGAAATCCCACCAGAAAAACTCTGCAAGTATTTTATCTGGTTCAGCACCTTGGTAGTTCAAGAAGGAAGCACAAGCGATGCTGGCAGTGAAGGTTCCAGGGACCCCATGAAATGTCTCTCCAGCTGGGTGTCATAGTGGCCTGGGCTGTGACCTGCTCGGCATGTGTGCACATGTTTCCAAGGACAGAGGCTCCAGGTGGGGCTGGAGACCCGATGACAAGAGCATGGGGAAGTTCTCATTATGCACTGGAAGATAAGCTCTCAAAATCTGAACAATAAACTTTGCTTATGTGTACACTTATAATTAGTTTGATTTGCTTGTATTTATGAGTTGCATTTGCACGCATATAAAGTATCAGTTTACATTTACTGATTACTCTTCTAGGTGAGACAATGAGTGGGGGCAGACAAGGTCAAGGAGCACATAGACCATGGTCCCTGGCACAGGCAGGAGCTGTCACAGTAGTGTCCCCTCCTGCCCCAAATCCATGGCCACCCACTGTCAGAGCAGGGTTAAGTAAATCAACACCCAGCTAGTGTCATTTCAGAATATTAATGACAAGCATCTGAAGATGGTCAAGGCACAAGACAGCTACAAATTAAAATATGCATTAAACACCCTAATATGAACATGAGATAGTAATCTGCAGTACCTTGGTAGTAAAACTAGATTAAAGAAACACAAGAGCATGTTGGCTGAAGAATATAATCATGAGTCACAGTGAAAGCATTTATATTAGTAAGTTCATCTTTAAAATACAATTCTTTTCAAAGCAAACCTGGGATTGTCAGTACACATAGCACTGGTTTACAGGTAGCTGTCAGAACAGAGGGATCCTTCAGTCCAGCTATGAGGACAAGGATCGCTCCATATCCCCTCCCTGGAGACTGGCAAGCCTTCCCTTCAGAGAATCCTTGGCTCCTTCCCTTTTTGTGAACACTGTTATAAGGCCCAGTTATCCAGCTGTTCTTTCAGCAATTTCCTCAAACAAGAGACCCTGCTGTCACTTGGCATGTTACTATTGCTAAAAATACATACTACAGTCTCGAGTTGCTAGGGTGGTATCAACTCGATTGGCTTTGAGACCCAACCAGGAGCACACATCTAAATCTGTCTGAGTGGACAGAGAGGCATGACTTGAGGTCTAGTCTAGTCCCTAGCCTCTCCCTTTAGAGCACTGTTACCCTACTCAGCTTCCTGGCTGCCACAAAATGAACAGCTTTGCAACTCCACTCCCTCTGCCATGATGTTTCTGCCTTGGAGCCAACCATGGATTGAAACCACGAGTGAAGTTAAACCTTTCCTTCTTTAAATTATGGGTGTCAGATATTGTGTCTCAGTAATAGGGAAACTGATTAATAAGAGTCTGCAGTGACATAATGCACTCCATTTGATAACTCTAGTTGAGATGCACATTTCAATATTCCCAGTCAGCACCTGACCATGGAACTGAGACCCTGGTGCAGACATGCTCATCTGGCTCAATAAAAACACCATGTAGTACAGCAGGCAGATCCAGAGCAGGACGTCAATGAATAATGCCAGGCAGAAGAGGATAATAATAATTTCACAGCTTCCTGATAGTTTGAAGCCCCGCATTAAGACCCATGACTTATTTATCTCTCTGCTTATTTATGCCACATAATTGAGCTTTTTCTCAGATACAGTCATAAATCATATAGGCTGGTCACTCAGGAAACAACTCATTGTTATGACAAGCTAATTTAAAACAAGGCTATTGTTTCTTCCTTACTGTGCTTTTTATTTCTTTATATGGAACTGAACCCACTAATGTATCATATAAAGATATTTGCTAAAAAGCACTAATTGGAGGGATTTTCAGAAGGATCAACAAACACATTGCATCCAACCTTCCATTTAGGCTCATCAGAGATCACTTTCAGGTCTCTGAAAGATCACCCTGTACTAGTTTGGGCTCAGCTGGCCCCCAAAATATGAAGTACACTGCGCATGCCATCAATACTCTAGGAGAAACTAAAGGAAGTCACTTAATGATTTCAATCAAAGTGAGGTGACATGAGAGATGATGATGGGGTATAGAGGTGGCTGCATCTTTCTAAGAGGCTCCTGGCAGTGACCCCTTGAGAGCAGGTCAAGCAGTGTCACCCTGGGCCCAACTGATGTTCCAAGAAGGAGCAGAGTTAAACCAGAACACGATCCCAACTAAGACTCAAGGCAGCTTCCATTTCTAAAGACACAGGAAAGACAGGACCATCACTGGCACAGTAAAATCATCCAGGAAGGGTCTAATATGTGAATTTTAAACCTCAAAGCTGAGCAGCATTCAGAAAACAGGTTTTCCTCTGTATGCAGTCCAGCTGCAGCCAGCTGCTACATGGTTTCCACCTGCCCAAGAAAGCATTCTACCTTGGTACCTTTCTACCACTTCCAAGTCCTAGTGTTGATGTGGAAGTTTCTGCTCTCTAGAAAATGCCCTTGATCAGTCAGGTCTAGCTACCGTAAGTGTTGTGATACTTACTTTTGTGAAAATATTTTTAAGTGAATACACCCATCCAAGTCAAAGTTAGGGATGCAACCACTAGAGTCCGGTTTCCCAGTGCCAAGCTCAGGCTCTGCCACTCAATACTTGTGTTCTTTATATCCCTAAGCTCAGTATTCTATAAGACAGTTCCTTTAAAAAGTGCTTGTTAAAAGTGACATGCTATTACTGTGGTCACTAATCACAGGAGGTCAGCCTATGCATGGATAATTTGAGATGATTTCCAGAAATACTCCAAGTGCAACATATGTGTTTAGGATATTTCTATGTACTTAGTGATAAACTCAGGGCTGGAAAAAGTACTATTGTATGATGCCTTATTATTGTACATATCAAATGATTAGGCAGCTTTTTAAAGAGACTTTCCTTGCATTTATTCTACCTTACCTCTGGGACTTGGGAAAGCATCTTTTTTTCTCCATTAAGCTTACTGGCACATTTTCAGTATAGAATACTTTTCATATATTTTCATACATTTTCAGTATAGTTATATTCATTAGTAGGATCTTGTACCTTTACATAATGTAACATGCTTCTTATTTTTTTCCCCGTTCCTCCCTTCACCCCCTCCACCCTTCCCTATTTACAAAGACGTTGTTTCCATATTTTCCTTCTCTCATATTTTTCTTTTCCCGACTGGGAAAGCATCTTTCAGACTACATCCGTCAGAGTTTGGTACTCACCTGTCTATTCCTACTCCACACTTTACATACTTGTGAGTTCACCCAACACCAGGTCAGAGCCTGCAGCATCTCGAGGAAACAAGCATATGAAAACAGAGAAAGCACCAGGCTCTGCATGCTAGTGAGGGAGATAAGAGAGTGGTTAAGCTGCTCTAAGGAAGTCAAAGGGCAGTGACACTGTCAAGAGGGAGGCAGGACAAGAGGGTTCGGGCAGGTGGAGGAGGAAGAGGCAGGACACTGCCACAAGGAGGGCCTGGAGCTCCTGCAGCAGGAAGGTGGATGGAGTGAAAACACCCTAGATCCTGGTTTTGACCTTGTCCATCACCCTCATGAGGCTGGGAGACCTCCCAGAACAAGACCAGTGGCCTTGCTCTGAGGCCCCAGCTCTGAGCCCAGGCCAGCAGGGGGTTGGCAGATGTGAGGAGGAAATGAGATGAAGGACTGGTGGAAGGTCCCACAGCATTCATGCAATAAGGTGAGGAGGCCCCTAAATTATTGGCACACAGGGCTCATCTCAGAGATATCTTTTCCAGGCTTTTCCTCTGTGCCTACTGAACATGCACCGTATTTACTTAACTCAGCAATATTAATAATCAGCATACAAAACACACTCAGTAGGAATTGTGCCCTCACATGGATGTGAAAACAAACAAACAGACAAACAAAAAAGAAAAGTACTACACACAACTCTTCAAGGGTCACCAGCTACTGGTGTCAGGGATTGAACTCAGGACCTTGTGAGGCAAGCAGTGCACCGCCCACTTGTATCTTATACTTGCTGCTTTCTGGTTTTCTTGCAATACAGCTCACATGATGTGTATCTCCACTATTCCAGAAACATAAGCAGGCACAGTATTCATAGTTTACAAAATGAGGTGGTTAGAAGAGTACTCATAATAAAGGTTAAAACTTGTGAAGTACTGATTGAGTCCTAGTGTCTGTGTCTGTTCTCCAGTGTTAATGGCCACACAGTCCTGATCCCCCAGGAACCCTGTCCCTTCATTACATAGGTCCTAGATGGTTCCCCAGCCTTCTGGTATGCTTCATGCTTCAGATAACATGGGTTTGACTTGCAAACACAGACTGCTTGCAAGAAGCAAAACTAAGGGGAAAGGGACAGATGTTCCCCTAGAAGTCCCCCCAAAGTATCATGTGGTCATAGGCTGGATCTAGAGTGTGCGAGGCTGGACTTGATTCAAGATGCAATGCTAGGCTTAAGGGCACTCAATCAAGGATATGAGTAGCCTGAGTAAGATAGAAGGGACAGAGAAATGCTTTTAAGGCCCTCTCGTTGCCGTTGCCATGGGCGTCATGTTGTTTCTCTTCTGTGATTCCTGTTTGTCATCCCTGCCTTGGAGCCAGGCAATTAAGGATTGAAACCTCTACAAAATGTAAGCCAAATAAACCCCTTTCCCTTTAACTTTGGATATCAGGTATTCTGTCTCAGCAATGACAGAAAAGTAACTAACACAGGGATGACACGGTCTAGTGCAGTGGTGGCGAACCTATGGCATGCATGCCGCTATGGGCTGTTTGTATCACTGAACGCTGTTAACAGGTTCCCCATCACTAGTTCAGCGTGATGACCATGGAAATATATAGTAAGTCCATGTTCACAATGTACATTTAGCTGTTCATGAGCCACCTGGCTCTGTGTGAGGAACACCACTGCCACTGTTGAGGAGTGACAAGGGACACTGAGGAGGAAGATGACTTCTAAAACTGCTCTGGTGACTCCTGTAATTCTTTAGCAAGAAACATTTTCAGATCAGGCAATGAATATCTAATGGTTTTCCTGCTACATGTTGCCCTCAGCGGAAATGCATTACAGGGAAAAGGCATTTATTTTCTGCCATTTTCAAGAGAGAATATAAAAAGCCAACATTTATTGACCTCACCAAAACCTTTGATACAATTAACAGCAATTTGGCGAGAATAAAACTGAATGCGATTGACCTTACTTCATTAGTTTGAAGATTATTTTACAAAGGGAGAGCAGAGTGCTGTAATTTAACAGTTGAACTACGATAGCTGATCAAATGAATCTCCTTTCAATTCCAACAAACTCAGGCTACTTTCTAAAGATAATGCACTAATGAAAAAGACACTATACATGTTTGGTTTAAAATCAAAGACAACTACTGTGGTTTATTTTAAATTTTAATTTTAGATGAATTTCTTTTGACTTTAACCTCTTGCTTTATGTATAAAGGTCACTTATTTATTATTCACCGTTCATTTGAAATTTATCATGAGGCTGATAAAACACAGTAATAGACTTCTTTTTGATTTACAATGATTTCTCTGTGAAACAACAGCTTTGGGGGAAACTTCTGGCCAATAAAGTTTTCCTTGTTTTTTAAACTCTTCAAATACACTGCAACCTTGTCTATATGGTGAATTCTCATGTGACATGAAATCTGAGCAGCTACTATTAATGTGTCAATTTTCAACACACTTTGCTAGCCATCTTCCAATGTTATCTTATTCTGTTTGTCTCTCACTTATTCTTCTTATTGTCGGATGCATCCTGAACTGTACCAAATGACCTTCCCTGAGACTTGACATGAGGCAGACATCTGCAGGAAAAGGTACCATCTGACTCCAGACCAAGTGGCTCCTGCATGTGCAAAGCTGGGATTTCAGAGGTGACTTTGGCATTGGGCTCTGTTTCTAGACCCCACAGATGTTTCCGATCATCAAGGAACTGGCTTAACAAGCCAGAATATGTACAATAATTGGGCAAGGGCTAAATTTTCTCACAGAAATCGTTGATTAACAATTCAACAAGTAATGGAGCTGCCATTGGTTGACACCAGGCTAAGTTCTGTGAGGACAGGGGAAAACACAACTAAAATGTACTCTTACCATAACAAAAGGTAAAACAATAAAACTGCATTTAAAAGCACAGTTTTATATAAGGACCAAGAAGATGTGAAGTCAGTAATATAGACAGTGTTGACTGTATTTCCACCTTGATAATATAAACAAATAGAAAGTGAATAGAATAAAAGTGATATAAAGGGGCATGGTGGCCCACTGGGCTGGCTGAGGCAGGAGGGTTACCATGAGTTCAAGGGCAGCCTGGACTACACAGTGATTTCAACACCAGCCTGAATTATATAGGAGACCTAGTCACAAAACAAAACAAAACAAAACAAAGAAAAACAAAACAAAACAAATGACCTCTATACTAAAAGTGGCATGAAAAAAGAAAATCCATGAATAAAAGTACTTCAAATTAACATCACTAACCTGATAGTACTTAAAAGTCAACCTATTAAAAGAAGTGCAAGACCTATATCCAGAAAATTTTAAATCAAGAGAAATTAAAGATCTAAATAAATGAAGGGTAAATCATATGCATGGATTGTAAGTTATTATCTTGTAAATATGTAAATTCTTACCAATCTTATCTTCTATTTATAAGTTGTATTTGGTGTGGGTTGACACATAAGCCAATTTTATCTTTCATAAATAGAATGTAACTTCAACTGCTCTGTGCATGTATGTGTGTAATTGGAAAAGCTTACTCTAAAATTTTTTTTTTTTTTATT
>NW_022900928.1:86135620-86160580 GCF_012274545.1 Fukomys damarensis
TCTTTCTCTTGTCTAATTGCTGTGGCTAATGTTTCCAGAACTATATTGAAGAGAAGTGGCGATAGTGGGCATCCTTGTCTTGTTCCTGATTTTAACATGAAGGTTTTTAGTTTTTGGCCATTCAATATGATGTTGGCTGATGGTTTTTCATAAATAGCCTTTATTAAATTGAGGTATAGACCATCTATTCCAATTTTTTGCAGGGTTTTTATCATGAATGGGTGTTGAATTTTATCAAATGCTTTTTCTGCATCACTCTAAAATTTTTATGACAGTAATGGTAAAAAGTAGTGAAAACAATTGTGTGTGTCTGTGCTACTGGGGATTGAACCCAGAGATTTCACAGTAAGCTACACCCCTTACCCTTTTTTTAAATTCTGTTTTTTTTTTTTTTTTTTTTTTTTTTTTTTTTTTTTCTAATTTGGAGACAGAGTCTCACTACAGTGCTAAATCGCCCAGGCTGGGCTGTAACTTCTGCTCCTCCTGCCTCAGACTCTCGGAGTACTGGGATTACAAATACATACCACCAATCCAGGCCAGTAAAGACAATTTTAAAGATGACTTCTGAAGTACCTGAACTACTAGCTAACATGAATAAAAAGCCCAGTCATCTAAATAGTACAATTTAACAAAGGAGCAGATGGAGAGTAGACACAGATCTGCTCAACCTCTTACCTCCAGCAAAGGTGCCAGAGCACCATGGTCAGGGGAATGGTGTTATGTCCACAGCTTAGAGCTGGAGTAATTCAACATTCATATGAAAAGAAGCAAATCATACCCCTGCCTCATACCCTGCTCAAAAATATATCTTGATCCATCACAGAGCTCAGTGCTTCCAGTAAAACAATAAAGCTCATAGCAGCTAACAAAGAAGAATTCTTTTATGACCTTGAATAGGACAAAGATTTCATTAAAAGATAACAAAAAGGAAATGCTGAACAAAGAGCAAATACCAATTAGTCTTCACTGATGTTTTAAAATCCTGCTCATCAAAAGACATATTGTGGAAAATTTTGAGTAAAAAGGCAAGCTAGAGAGAGGGTATTTGCAATAATATATCTGACAAAGGGTCTCATATTCAGAATATATAAATGACTTTAAGAGATCAACATGCATAGGGGAGAGTGAAGGGACCCCAACATAGTAAAAATAAGCAAAAATATTGCATAAGTACTGTTTGAAGAGGTTACCTGAAGTGGCCAACAGGAAAGGAAAAGCTGCTCTTGCTCACTAGTCACTAGAGAAATGGAGATAAAATGACACTGAACCCTACTATACCTCCATGAGAATGGCAAAACCCTACCACCTCCAAACATCAAAACAGCTTGAACCATTCCTGATGTTGGGGAGGAGAGGTGTGAAGAAAATATCATCTCCTACATTGTGCGGGACAATTACAGAAGGGCTCTGTATATGAAAGTATTCAACCAACTCTGAGTCAAAATTATTCCCCCCAAAGTCATGTCTATGTTCTATTGTCTGTCCTGAATTATACAGACTTTATCTTGCCATTATTACCTAACTGATGCAGTGCAACAAATAGAGTATTTACATTGTATTAGGTAGTAGAAGTAATCTTAAAAATTATTTAAATTATAGAGGAGGATGTGATTAGGTTACACGCAATGATACACCAGGCATTTGAGCATCTCTGGAGTTTTATATCTGCGGGAGTCCTGGAACAAATCACCCCTGAATACCTAGCAGTGACTGTACCTTAGAAGTCTCCTGCAGTCTTAACCAAACTCACCATGCTCAGATTTCATGATCGTTAGTGTAAGTGCATGCGTTTATAGCCAGAACATGCAGGATGTTCACAACACTCATCTTAACCTCAACTGGCAACATGAATGTCCAACAGAAGAATGATGAAATGGTGCCATGTTCATAAAATGAAATGCCAGGAAGCAAAGCAATAACATGTGAAGTGACTTAGAAATAATTTTGAGCCAATTATGTTTGACGTAAAATAATATGTATTCCACAATCACATTTATAAAGAGTTCAAAAGCAAGCAAAACAGACTGGGTGGTGAAAGCTGTCAGAATTGTGTTTAACTCTGGGAGGAAAAGACACAGGTAATGAGTCATGATTTAGGAATATTAACAGGGAAGGAAGCAAGCTGCTTTCCTACACACTGAAAGTGGGAAGTGGAGTTAGAAGTTTCTGGTGCTACATTGTAGTGAGCTGGATCAGGACAGAGTGTGTGGAGCACTCCTCTTATCTCATCCATGTGGGGTGGCAGGAAGGCCCCACTCAAAGGGCCGTTGATTATGTGCTGAAGGGGAGGAAAATAAATTTTGATCTCAACTCTCTAAGCTCTTGGTTGGGCAGATTCCTGCTTATAGAGAACAGATCTGCAGGAGAAAAACCTACGGCAGGTTTATTACATGTGCAGCGATCCTCAGGCAAGAGAGGAGCCACTTTCTGGAAAAGTACCTCTCTCCCAGGTGCTGACCTAGGAATCTGTCTTGCGCAGGATTTTAACAAAGACCAAGGAGTCTTAAAAACCAGAGATAGGAGCAAGAAGCCTCAGGCTGAAGAGGCAGCATAATGGGAGGAAGGAAATCCTGATCCCAGGCCTCCCTGGTCTCCTGCACCAGCTCTGGGATGATGAGGCAAGGGGAACTTACACCCAGACTCAGGCAGGTTGGGGGAAGCATAGAAGGCCTTCTGTGGGTGTGACTCTTGATCCTGCCATGAGAAAGCAGGGGCAAAGGCAGAGAGGCCTCCTGCTCCTTAAGAATCTTCAGCTCTGTTGATGATGGGTATACAGGCTGCTTCCAGGATTTAGCTATTGCGCAGTGTATACTCATCAAAAGACAATTGAATAAAAAAAATAGGATGTCTCTATATAAGAGAATACTACTTGGCTATAAAGAAGATCAAACCAGAGACATCTGTAGGAAAATATAATGTTGAGTGAAATAAACCAGATGCATAAGCTTAAATGCTGTATGGTAGCTCTCATCTGAGTGAGGCAAAGCACAGACAAACATAGAACCAGGCCCTATAAGGCTCAATAAACTGACTAGGAGCTGGAGAAGCCCTGTGCTTGTGGACTTCCACAGAAATTGAGTCCTTGGACACCAAAGTGGAGAATGTAACAGGAAAGAAAACTTGACGATGGAGTTTATTTTTCTACTAAAACTAAGATTCTCCTCACAAAGGCCTTGCAGATCTGGTGTATTGCATTTGTTCAGAAACTGCTCTTGTGTCTAGATGTCCCCCAAAGTCTCATTTGGTCATAGGTGGGGCTTTTTCAGAGGTGGCTGTATCTAGAGCATGTTATTGATTCATGGTGCAATGCTAGGATTAGGGTGTTAGGATTAAGGGTGATTAAATCCGTCCACTGATTGGCTTGGCACCACCCTATCCAGTAGCTTGGATAAAATAGAAGGGACAGAAAGAGGCTTGTCTTGTCCCTTGCTTGCTTTGTTACCTTCTGCCCACCATGAACTGCTTCTCCTCTTCAATGCCCTTATTCCATGCCACTCTGCCTTGGAGCCAGCTGATTATTGACTAAAACCTCTACAAACTGAGCTTAATAAACCTTTCCTCCCTTAACGTTTGGGCCTTCCTTGGGTAATTTGTCTCATCAAGGAGAGAAGCATCTAAGACAGCTGAAGACTCTTGCCTGTCACTTGCAGAGCCTGTCACTTGCAGAGACAGCCAGCTGTCTTCCAGCTGAATCTCAACTGCAGGCTTCCTGGCCCTAAATCAGTGTTAGTGTC
The DNA here is from genome assembly GCF_012274545.1 of Fukomys damarensis. Classification (NCBI taxonomy): domain Eukaryota; kingdom Metazoa; phylum Chordata; class Mammalia; order Rodentia; family Bathyergidae; genus Fukomys; species Fukomys damarensis. The sequence continues at coordinate 86,139,355 of NW_022900928.1, forward strand.
AGGTTGTCTTCCATCTGCAGGGGCTGACTGTTGATTTGCTGCAGGAAACCATCTCTTATTTGGCTGGAGTTCAATTTTAATAGGTTAGATGTCTGTTGTGTTTTTCTCTCTTACATTAAAGACCCTGCTAATCAGATTTGGGCCTCATCAAAGTCCTGTCCACTTGACAAAAGAAACATACAGGAAAACATCAGAGATTTCTCCTTCCTTCACTCAGCTGCTGGGAGAATGCCCTGATCTGAGGACTGTGGTCGGCTGGCGCCTGGGCTGGAGGTCAAAGTTGTGTGCTCACTCTTGCCTAATGTCTCATAGGGTGCGGATGTCTCTGTACCTGGTGCCTCTACCAGGATGCATGGATGTCTTCCCTTCTATGTCCAGAATAAGTCTATCCAAACTCTGGTCACAAGAAAGTAAATAGAATTTAACAAGCAAGGTAAGAGGAACTTCACTTAAAGTTGTACCCAGTAGACCAATAGGCACACCCCCAAGCCCAGTTCTTTAAACTGCTTCACAGGCCAACATCCTGAGTTCCAGAAGGTCTGGGCTCCTGGGATGCTGGTACTGATGGCCCAGGCCCAGGGCCACAGATCATGCTCAAAGCATCTCTTTCTTGAACATATCTGTGGTTTGTATTTCTAAAATGGAAATGAGCAGGGCAGAAGGAAGCTGCCGACTCCTCTAGCTGATAAAGAAAAAAAGCACAAAAAAATTCAAGATCTTGGAAACCAATCCCTAAAGTAGCCCATGGACACCTAACAGGATAAGGCCAAGAGGAGAGAGCCAGGGCAGCTGCTTGACAGATGTCTGTTCCTCCTTCACCTGAGTTTCCAAGGGTCAGACTGCAGAATCAGCCTGTGCAAAGAAGGGGAGCCCCTCAGAACTGTTGGGGCAGGTGACACTGTGGGGTGGGCCCAGGGGAGACCCCTGGACTTTGCTATCCCTGCCCACCTGTCTTCCTGCACACCTGGGCCCAGACTCCAGCCAAGGCCCTGCCAGGCCCTGGTGAGGGGGGCCATATAGCCTGCTGTTATCTGGGGACCCAGAGCTCAGCCACAGCCAAGATACCACCCCCAGGGTGCAGCACACAGCATCTGGGTCCCACTGTCTGGTGTCCTGTGACTGCCACCTCACACCTGCATGGGCACACCACTTGGCCTCTTCACAACTTCCTAACCTTCCTGTCCTCACCTGAAGCCACTTGCAGTTGGCCAAGGACTGAGAAGGCACTAGTATGGCTCCAACTGTCCTATAACGATGCCCTGCAGGCTGCTGGCTTTGTTGGTTCTGTGAATTGAAGCCAGGTCTCCCCCAAGTGTAGGGTGTGGTGGGGCCACAGCAAGGTGGGGTAAGGGTGGGGGCCACCCCTTCTCCCCTTTTTGCCATATCCTGGCTTGCAGCTGTTGGCCAGGCTCAACATGGGGGCAGGGCTGTAAGAGAGCCCATGGCTGTGATGAAAGCCATCTGAGAATGCTCATTTCCAACCTAAAATGCAGGGGGAGCTCCTAGATATCTCTTTGGGTCCTCCCCTAGCTCTTCATCCTATTTAGGGTCCTGGGAGGAGACAGGAAGTGGCAGGTGGAGGCACAGGGAAAGGGGTGATCTGGAAACTGTGAGGTCCCAACCCTGCAGGGCTTTACCCCATGAGCCCTCTCTGTACCTGCTCAGGGAGGACCTCAGAAGTGCAGAGTGGTGGTCCTACCCACTCCCACTCTGAACTGCACACCCTACTAACCCCAGAACCCCATCTCTGAGCATCTCCATGATACTCCGTGGCCATTCATCACACAGGTGTTTAAATCACAAATGTATGACTTGGTTCCCTAGACCACAGAGGCTCCACGGAGGCTGGGTTTACCCAGGTGGCCTCCTCAACATGGGGCCAGAGACAGGCATGGAAGCTCAGGAAGACCCAGCTCCAAGAGTGTAAGCTCAGCCCCCACTCTCCAGGCCACCTCTGAGCCACTGAGAGCTCCCTGATGCGCAACTTGCCTGTCAGCTCTGGCTGCTTCCTCTCTCTCCACTCCTTCTTCCCTCTTAGAATAGTACCAGTCTAGTAGCTGCAGGTGAAATTTGCAGGAGCCCCTTGGCAGGGATTCTCTGGGGTGTCAAGGGCTGTGCCCGGGGTCTCCTCTACCTCCTTGCAGGGCCTGCTGGTAGCTTTTCCACCAGCTCTGCCTGTCTGACCAACTCCTTATTTCATACCACCTACCAGGTCAGCCTTAGGACCTCCTGAGGGAAGAGACAAAGCCCTGAGGTCCTATCACACCTTTACCCTCAGGAGGACTGTTTCTTTCAAGGGAGAGAATACTCTATCTATCACACCTTTACCCTCAGGAGGACTGTTTCTTTCAAGGGAGAGAATACTCTACATTAGCCCGGCCCATGGAACCAAAGACAATTCTAACCAGGTTTCTAACTGCAAAAGATGCATAAATAAGTCTTAACACTCGTTTTTACTTCACTTCCAGACTAAATGCCTGAAATTCTAATTCTGACCTTTCCTAATGCACATGTTTTCCCAGCACTTGGGTTTTGAGGAAAGGAAGCTATACAGAGATCCAGTGAAGTGCTTCAGCCTTATAAGGCATTGCTGGATGGCACAGGGACTCCGGTTAAGACAGCTGCAATTCACACGTGCTGAACATGTCACCGAAAAGCCGTATCTCTCATAACAATCTCTTGGAGGCCATCCACAAACACAATTCCATTTCTACCACGGTCTGAAGACACACAGGGTAGCATACCAAGCCCGTATGAAGTTAACCATACCACAAGTCAAGTATCTGTGCATTTAGCTGAAAACATTGTCTCACTCAGACAACAAACAAGGGAACACCATAAAAACCGCATGTCATTCTCTCCCTCTCATCTAGGATTTATAGCCAATGTTTACCAGGATAGTCCATCTACAGCCCTGAGCTTCTCTGCACCTCTCTGCCAACCTAGAAGATGGTACTGAAGATCACGTTTTCTTATTCCAATGGAGCTAAGAGCTGATAGAAATAACTGCCACTCCTAACACCCTCTCACAGCTATCACTCACCCAACAAGGATAACTTTCCAAGATGCTGAACAAATATGGAAGGGAACAGGTGCCTCATCTGTCACTGTTCCTTGACTTTGTGTGACTTTGGAATCATTCAGTCAAATGCAGAATAAACAAGGCAGAGGAATCCAGAAAGGGACTAACTGCTAGGGAAAAGGACTAGGGGATGGCCCGGAAGGGAACAAGCCATGTGCTAGGAGTGACAATTTCAGTCTTGATCAAATCAGCTAGAGTATTCTCTCTGTTTCATCTCCACCCACAGCTTTGGCAATACTTTCAGAAGTGGTTATTTGGGAGAATCTCTAATTATGCCACTCTAGAGAGACGGTGAAGACATAGCCAGGTCATGACCTGGAAATCCTTGTGTAATGAAGATAGGGCAGGTTGCTTTAATGCCACCACACGTCTAGAAAGATTTCTGTGAGCTTTGCATCAGTTTTTGCAATGCTGTCCTTAATTAGCTATTTCACCATGTTCTAGTTTGATCAAGTTGGATGTATGGTGAGAATGAAAAATTATACTCAAAACGTCAGGTCTGTGAGGGAGATACAGCTCAGTGGTGGTGTGCCTTCCTGGCAAGAGGAAGGTCCAGGGTTCTATTCACCATCCTGGGAAAAGCGGGGGGGGGTAGATAAGATTTAATTAAGACTTTCATATTTTTATAAAATTTGCTGAATACATGCAATACTTCTTTTTTTTTTTTTTTTTTTTTTTGGTACCGGGGATTGAACTCGGGTCCTTGTGCTTACAAGGCAGGCCACAGAACCACTGAGCTAAATCCCCAGCCCTACATGCAATACTTCTTAAGACCTGTATTTTAGTCCAATTATTTGTAAGCATATTACTGGACAATGTAAGAAAGAAAAACTTCTCTATCATAAAAAATATTAGTCTATGACTTTGAAATCACCTTAAAAATTGTTATGTTTCTGTGACTTCCAGAGGCTCAGGAAGGATGATGGCTTCATTACAGGAACCGGGGTGTGGGTGCCTGTGTGCTGGTGTGATGGTTTTTGCAGAAGGGCTTGTGTGGCCACTGAGAAGGACTTAGTGTCCCCTCCAACTTGGGTTGCTCATGCGGCAGACTTTTCTGCACCCAGAAAAGCCCCTCCACTCTGTGGGTACAATCCAGGACCACTCGCCAGCACCACTTCTAATGAAGTAGCAGCTTTGAGGCTTTCAAAGCAACCTCCCTGTCTATCAAAGTCCATTTGCCTCAGGGGCCTTAATTATATGCAGATTTCTCCACAACCATGCCAGGGTTTATTGGCAAGGCTGGCTCCCTCCACAAGTTGGCTAACAGTTGGAGGAGGAGCCATGGGACAAAGAGAAAACTACTTGGTCACAAGCGCCCATTCTTGCATTAACGTACTCTTCCCTTCTAATGGCTAATAGTCTACAAACACCTGTTACCACTGTCAGTCAAACAGCCATTCTTCTAGTGCAGTCCTCAGTTTGGCAGCATTTGAATGGGATCAAATGAAAATGGTAATTTATTTCTAGCAATGTGCAAGTAGAAGAACAGATAGGCATATTTATATGTACACAAATGAAACACCAAAACACTAATTAAGTAAATTTCGTTTTCCCTTTAATCAAACTTCCAGGTAATTAGCTGTCAGCAAAGATAAATTACAGTTTATTCCATTTTTATACTGTGCTTTGGTCAAATAAAGATTATGTTTTAATGGCCAGATTTAGTTGCTAATTTTTCGTGCATATAAGAGGATTTGCAAATATTATCATTGGAAACTTTTAATGTCCTGAAAACTAATTTCTGACTAAAACATCATTCTTTAAACAGTTGCACCAAAGGCTAGGAAAAATTGGTTTCAATCTTTTCTACTTAATACACTATCATTAAGATTTTTCAAATTCTAAAGAGTTGAGAGTCTCTGTGAATGTATCTCCACCCAAGTCAGGACTAGTAGAAGGACATTAAACTTGAAAGGTCGAGTCCTCTGTGTTCCATAGGACTGGACATGAGAAATGACTAGAAACTGCAGGGTTTGGTCAATGGCAACAATCAAATGCAGAACACCATTACAAAGAGTCTGTGTGTGCTACTGCTTCAGTAGCATCAAGAGTGGTTCTTGGGTCAGAGATTTAGCTCAGTGGCACCAACCCTGCCTCACAAGTGCAAGGTCCTGAGTTTGATTCCTGATACCAAAAGAAAAAAAAAAGAGTGTTTTTTGCATTATGGTTGTGTCAGTCTGTAGAGAGAAGCTATAGGGAAGGGGAAAATAGAGGAAAACATGTTACTGTAGGTGATAGTTCTCCAGGATTAGTAGATTTCCAGTTGCTTCTAACCCAGAGTCTATATTAAATGCATCATGACTGTCAAGTATCCCTGGGAACGATTTGATATTTTACATTAAAACAAATGAGCATGGGAGCAGCTCAAGTGGACCAGTGAGGAATGGAGCTGCATGGAGCTGAGCTGCTACCCCTTACCCCCGGGGCCTCTGAGCAGCGTGAGCAGTTGCAGCATCACCCTAGGACACCCCCCACCAAGCCTCTGGCCTCATGGCTGCACTGGTACCTGGATCTACACCACAGAGGCACAGGGGATCATAAAGGCCATTATGCCAAGCTCCAGAAAATAGAGCAGAAGTAAACAACAGAGAGGGCTTCTCTCAGGCTCCTTAATGAAAATTGAAGCCCACTGGAAAAGTGAAGGTAATCTCTGCAATAAAGGCACACCAGACCACCATGGTTGGTAAGTTGGAGGGATCACCACCTCTCATCAGAACCTGGATTATCTTCAGGCAGAGGGCAGCTGGAACCTGCAGTAGCAGAACCTTGCAGAGTTCAACTCTGAAGGAGGTCAGGGAACTCAACTTGGACCTTGCAGCCAGGAATCAGCCTGAATCTCAGGGGTCTGCTGCTGGCTTGATCAGACTAATTGACTTAGATCTGCACACTGCTGCCCATGTTGTCTATTGTGACAGCAGAGACATACCCTGAAGGAGGACCTTAATTTCTATTTTATTATTTTTAAAATTATTTTTTCTTTTTGTCTTATTTTCAATTTCTACTCTTTTAAATGTTTTTCTTTCTTCTTTTTCTTTTCTTTCTCTCTCACTCTCTTGCTCTCCTACATTACTCATCTCCCTTTTTGTTCCTGTTCCTGCCCTAATGTGGATTTCTTCTTTTTCTTTTCTTCTCTCTTTTTCCTTATTTTGATTGTCATTAGTTTCAACAGAAAGAGAATACACTTTCTAGCTTCCCTATTGCTGTTAGGTTGTTTTATTCTTGTCTTTGTTCTTTCATTCTGTCTTTTCCTCTTGTCTTCAACATTTTCCTAGAGTTTTTTGTGATCTTCCTGTGTCCTCTGGCCTTACTTCTAACCTTTCCCTATCCTTCTACCTATCTATCCTTCTCTCCTCAACTCTTTCTTTTTCTTTTTTTTTTTTTTTTTTTTTTTTTTTTTTTTTTTTGAGACAGGGTCTCACTATGTAGTTGAGACTGACCTGGGACTCACTATGTAGCCCAGCCTGGTCCCAAATTCACAGCGATCCTTCTGCCTCAGCCTCCCAAGTGCTGGGATTACAGGAGTGCACCACCACGCCTGGCTTTCCCCAACTCCTTCTAAGTCCCCACCCTGAATGGTAAAGTTGCTATGTTTAAGAGTTTATTCACTATAAATATATTTTGGGCTGGTCCTTGATTTTGATTTAATTCACATGGTTAAAGGTGAAAGATTAATAACTACCACAATTGTCATTTTCTAAGCTGTGCTTGATGCTATTGTGTTGCTGATTGTATAACTTGGGTTAAGGTGTTGTGATTTATCTAAACAGTTGTCCTTTCTGGTATAATGAAAATGAGATTGCATCAGAATCATTTGAGACTCAAAACCTAAAGATAAGCTATATCAGGAAGATCGAAGTATTAATCCAGGAATTAAACCAAAGACAGTACCAACAACAAAAATAGAAATGAGAAGACATTTAAGCAAGGCACAAATACAGACTTCCAGCTCACCAAAGACAAATTCTGTGGAACATGAGGTGGAAAAATCTATAATCAACCATCTGGACATCCTGATCTGATAGCACAGAAAGTAACAAAACAGATGAACGAGGCTCCAAAAAACTTCAAAACAGAAATAATTTCCCAGATAACTATAGAGATGGTGAGCAGAATAAAAGACATGATTAGAGACTCTAGAACAGAAATGGATAAAAAAATATGTAAGTTCAGGACCGTGATAGAAGCCATGAATGCCAGCATAGGAAAGAAATGGAAACCATAAATGCCCAACATAGGCAAGAAACAGAATTCATGAATCAGATTCAAATATATCCAGGAGATTTAAAACTCTATTGAAAGTATACACAACAGACTGAGTCAATCTGAAGACAGAATATGAGATATAGAAGACAAGATGGTGGTCAGAGACATTGAAAAGAGAGATCTCTTAAAGATAATAAGGGACCATGAGAAATCAGTACAAAATATAAGGCTAATAGGAGTCCATGAAAAAGCAAGAGAATGTAGAAATGACATTTAAAAAAAAACCTGTTAGCAAAACTTCCCAAACAGAACAAAAGAATTTGACTTACAGGTAAGTGAGGCATATAGGACTCCAAATAGCCATGATTAAAAAAAAATGTACACCTAGACATATAATAATCAAGATCCTGGAGGGCCAGGGATTTGGCTCGGTGGTTCCAACACCTGCCTAGCAAGAGCAAGGCTCTGAGTTCAATCCCCAGTACCAAAAAAAAAAAAAAAAAAAAAACCCAGAAACCCAACAGAAGAACAAAATTCTACAAGCAGTTAGAGAAAAGAAACAAATCACATGCAAAGGAAAGCCCATCAGACTCACAGCAGACTTTTTAACACAAACACTCAGGTCAAGGAGAGCCTGGAGTGAGGTATTTCAAGCCCTAAAAGAAACAACCTCCAACCTCCACTGATGTATCCTGCAAAAAAATATCTTTCAAAATTGATGGGGAAATAAGATACTTCCATGACAAAGAATACCTGAGAAACTTCATGAATACCAAACCAGAACTCCAAACAATTCTAAACAATATCCTAGTAAAAGACAATGAAGGTCACAACTCCATGAGGTGCAACAGAGCAACTCCATCAGGCAAGGCAAGAAATTAAAGGGAGAGGGGGACAAATTAAAAAGAGCCAACAACAGGACAATAATATGATGATGATAAGTCAATATGACTTCACCAATAAAAAGAAATAGGTGGGCAGAATTGATTAAGAAGTAAAGTCCAATAATATGCTGTATACAAGAAATACCCAGTTCAAAAAGAAATTCATAGACTGAAAGTGAAAGTGTAGAAAATAGTTCTCCTTGTGACAGGAACCTGGAAAAAAGCAGGGGTAGCTATCTTATTTGCAGACAAAGTAAATTTCAAAACCAAAACTAATTAAGAGAGACAAAGAAGGTCACTACATCCTTATAAAGGGAACAATCCAAGAGGAAGAGACGATAATCATAAATATATAAGCACCAAATACTAATGTCCCCAATTATATAAAATAAATATTAAGGGACATGAAAAACCAAATAAGCACTAACATAATTGTAGTGGGAGATCTCATTACTCCACTGTCACAAACAGATCTAGACAAAAAATTAACAACAAAATACTAGAACTGAACCAAGCTTTTGAACAAATGTACTTAATAGATGTATACAGAGTGTTCCACCCCACAAAATCAGAATACACATTCTTTTTGGCTGCACATGGTTCATTCTCCAAAAGAGATCACATACTAGCTCATAGAACATGTGTAAGTAAATGCAAAGGAATTGAAGTTATCCCATGTATATTATTAGACCATAGTGCAATTAAACTGGAGTTCAATAGCATAAGAAACCGTAAGAACTTCACAAACACATGGAAATTGAATAACACTCTCCTGAACAACCAATGGGTCAGAGGAAATTAAAGAAGAAATTAGACAGTTTTTACAATAAATGATAATGCCAATAAAACATACAGGAATCTATGGGACACAATGAAAGTAGTTCTATGAGGGAAATTCAGAGCAGTGAATGCCCACACTACAAAATCAGAGTGAGCTCAAATAAACATCCTAATGGTGAATCTTAAGCTCCTAGAAAAAGAGGAGCATGGGAAACCCAGAGCTTATACAAGGGAAGAAATAATAAAGATCAGAAGAGAAATCAATGCAATGGAGACTAAGAGAACGATGCAAAAAAATGAATGAATCCAAAAATTGGTTTTTCTTAAGAGTAAATAAAATGGATAAACCCTTAATCAACCTTAACAAAAAAAGAAGTCTCAAATCCATGCAATTAGAGAGAAAAAAGTGAAGTCACAACAGATCCAGCAGAAAACCAAAGGATTGTCAATAACTACTTTGAGAACCTGTACTTAATAAATGGAAAACACAGAAGAAATGGACAGCTTTCTAGATATATATGGATAACCAAAGTTGAACGAAGAAGATATAAAAATTCTAAACACCCCAATTACAATCAGGAAAATTGAAAGCATAATTAAAAATTTACTGGGGCCAGGGATTTAGCTCAGCGATTCAGTGGCCTGCCTTGCAAGCACAAGGACCTGAGTTCAATCCCCGGTACCCCCCCTCCCCAAAAAAATTTACCAACAAAGAAAATCCCAGGTCCTGATGTCTTCACTGCTGAATTCTACGAGACATTTACAGAAGAACTGCTGCCACTACACTTTAAAATGAAAAGTTTAAAAATTGAAAAATGAAATTTAAAGGGAAGCAATACTCCCAAATTCATTCCTGAAGCAAGTGTTACTTTGATTCAAAAAACAGAGAAAGACCCAACCAAAAAAGAGAACTACAGGCCAATCTCCCTAATGAGCACAGATGCAAAATCCCCCCCAGAACACTGGTAAATACAATACAAGGTGTCATCAGGAAGATCATACGCCCTGACCAAGTTGGATTTACTCCAGGGATGGAAGGATGGTTCAACATATGTAAATCAATAAATGTAATACACTATATTAACAGAATCAAGAAAAAAAATCCATATGTTCATCTCAATAGATACGGAAAAAGCATTCAACAAAATTCAACATCCATTCATGACAAAATCTCTGCAGGAAATTGGAATAGATGGTTTTTATCTCAACTTGATAAAGGCTATCTATGAAAATCCAACAGCCAACATCATACTAAATGGTCAAAAACTGAAAACCTTCACACTAAAATCAGGAACAAGACAAGTGTGTCCACTATCACCACTCCTGTTCAATATAGTTCTGGAAACATTAGCCACAGCAATTAGACAAGAGAAAAGAATAAAAGGAATAAAGATAGGAAAGGAAGAAGTTAAACTGTCACTATTAGCTCATGATATGATACTCTACATAGAAGACCCAAAAACCTCTGCTAAAAGACTTCTACACTTAACTGACAGATTCAGTGGAGTAGCTGGTTACAAGGTCAACACTCAAAACCCAATACCCTTCTCGAACAGAAGTAATGGACTCACTGAGAAAGAAATAATTCCTTTCCCAATAGCATCCAAAAATATGAAGTATCTAGGAATCAATCTAACAAAGGAAGCAAAAGACCTCTACACTAACACTACAGCACTCTGAACAAAGAGATCAAAAAGGATAAGGACAACTGCTGTGAGTGACACAGTGACAATGTGGCTCTAACATCAGGTCACTTGGGGGCCTCAGGATATGGGAGGTTTACAGCAGAGGTAGAGAGATGCTTGAGAGCAGCCCATCTTGTCTCTACTCTGGGCTTAAAGACCCAAGTGGCCCTCCTGTTCCTGGGGGATCCTGCTCACTTCCTGGAAAAGAGAGGCATTTCACTTGCATATAAATTCACTGTTGGGGAATTCAGGGGCTGATTAAGAGGAAGTGGGTGGGATTTGGATCTGAACTGCAATCCCATTCTTGGTGGGGCTGGAAGAGGAACAGCAGAGCTAATGGTGGGGTGTGAGAAGGGTGTTAGTAAAGGAGCCCAACACAGAATTGGAAAACCCACCTCCTATGGCTTAGGAAGCCATGCCAGCCACAGTGTGCATGTGATGGACCAAAGGCTTGTGCGTCACTACAGCCCTGTGTTACAGTCCTCATGCCCTGTCTGACTGTTTGGAGGCTGTGAGATAGGGAGGATAGAGCCTTAATGATGCGATGATGCCCTGGAAAAAGAGGCTCCTCCCCTTCTCACATCCCTGAGGACACCAGAGACCTCCCTCACCAGATGCTAGATCTGCCCTTGGGGGTCCAGACTCCTCAGCTGGGAGAAATAAGCTCCTGTCACTTTGATGTCAAACAAATAAAGATAGGTAGAAAGAAGACAAGGAAAATAAGATTTTTAAAATTGTACTTTTAAGAAAAAGTGCAGCATCAGGACACTAAAATTGGACCTTTTTTACCCGTGAATGGACCACTTTTTTCACCTGTAATCTGTACTTTCTGTTCTCCAGGAAGCAGCATTATAGTGGGCAGCAGATCTCAATTTCAAGTACATGTAAACAGTCTGCATTCTGACATAGCCCCATTTGGGTGACCTGACAGACAGTAGGATTTCACATAGATCACCCATCTGGAAGACATCGCCAAGGCCCCGTGAGTACACCCACCTTTGGACCATAACATACCTTTCTCCCTGAGGGCTCACACTCTTATTTTTTGTATACTTTTAAAATTCTGCCTATTAAATCCCCTTATGTGTTTACTTGATACATCCTTAAAATTCTTTCTCTGAAACCAGAGTCAGCAAACCTGCTACTTAATTCTATGTGTAGAGTGGTCTAAGGTTTCTTACTGTGATGGACATCTTCTCAGACCTTGTCTGTTGATAGTTTCATCCACCTAGCTGACAGTGTCCTATTACAGTAATCTGGGCGGGTGGAGACCATATAGAGATGTTTGCTTAGGGGTTTGTTGTGGTTTATATCTGAATGTCCCCCAAGAATCTTATGGTATTATTGCCAGGGCTTTGGGAAGGTGACTGCACTATGGGACTTACAGCTGGCTTGCTTTTGGGTGGTCGAGACTGGCAGAAAGATGTGGGTTACTATGGGTGGGTCTTGGAAGGGCTGTTTCTCTCCCTTGCTTCTCCCTTGGCTCCCTGCTTCCTGTTCACCATGCCATAAGCAGCTTCTCTTCACCATGCCCCTCTGTCATGGCTTCCTGCCTCGGAGCCAGCTGAAACCTCTACAAACTGTGAGCCAAAATAAACCTACCTTTGTTTCAGTTGTAGCTGTCAGGCATTGTGTCCCAGCAATGAGAACAGTGATTAAGACAGGGTTATTGTATGAGTTTTCTTATATATGTTTCTTCAGATGCCAGGAGCAAAGCACTTCAAATATATTCCCAGATTTAATCCCTACAATCACCTTCTGTGACCACTATCTGCTTGCCACTGATGGGAAACTGGAGACATAGAGGGCAGCACTTAGCATAAATTTGCACACCTCCTGCTTCTTGAAGCTGGGGTTTGGGCTCAGATGTTTAGTGCCACCTGAGTCTGGAGCTGCCCTCAGAATTCATTTTAAGACCTTTCTCCGAAAAGGAATTAACCGAGGCATTTCTCAACTCTACAGTTATCTTTACTGAGAGAAGGTATGGGGCTTTGACAAGGGCTGGGATCAATGACAGAGGTGTACTTCTCCTGCCTGCCTTTGCTCACCCTACTAGGGTCATGGCTCCCCCAAAACAACTTTAGAAAAGTGAAGCAGAGTGACATTCATCAGACCTTCCTCTGCAGGGGACAGGTCCTAGTGTGTGGGAGCATCATTTATTTCTACAGAACATTTATTTTATCTGTCCTCTTCAAGGCTGCCCTCAGGCTGACCAGCTGTATAAATTACAACAAAGTAAAGAAACAAAATTCTATTCAGAATGGAAGGAATTTCTGTGGAAAATGCATCTTAATGTATTAATGTATTTCATAACAGTCTTAGATTTTCTTGGGGAAAAAATTAGCTTCAGTGACAGGGCAAAATGGCTCCAAGGGCAAGATGGCCTCTTAGGATGTGTTGACCATTGAACCCACTCCTTGATCTTCCAATTGTAAGACAGCAGTTCTTGAAACTTTGTTTCTGCAAGTACTAGTGCTAATTGTGGACAACAATGAAACAATGACTAACCACAAATTTTCTTAGATGGAACCTGTGCCAATCTTTTCTTCCTTTCATAACAAGAATCCATAGATGCTCAGGTTCTAGGGCTGGGGATTTAGCTCAGTGGTTCTGCTGCCTGCCTTGCAAGCACAAGGACCAGAGCTTGATCCTGGTACCAAAAAAAAGAAAAAAGAAAAAAAAATGCTCAGGTTCTGAGAGGATTCTACACCAAAACACCCAGAAAATGACTCAAGTACAGAATTCTCAGGGTATATGAAAGGCCACCTATTCTCACGCTGAACTGCTGCCCCTATGGATTCTCCTGAGTGAAGCCATCCCCTGGATGAAGTGCTGGTGTAAAAGGGTGTAGGTTCACTGATGCCCTTTTCAATGCAACACTCATTCCCATGCCATTGCATTACAGAGCCAGGTAACCAGGGTCAGCTGGGCATTTCAGTGAAATCTACAATCCCCAGGATAATGATGCCATCTTTAATGTCCTCAAGGGAAAAGCCAGGCTTTGTCTCTGTCATTCTCCACACACATATCAAGACTAAACTTAGGGGACAAGAAATGGAACAAGAGCACATTTTCCTATTTCCTACATCTAGGATCCAGCAACAAAGCCTCACATGAGCACTTTTATGGCAGAGGCTGGGTAAGAAGGGAACCCTGATCCACAGTGAGAGGTTTCTCTCTATCCTACCTGCCTTTGGCTTTTCTCAGCAGACCCATGACTACAGACTGGCACATCAAAAGGTAGCTTTCATTTCTAAAACCTGAGTGAATGAGATACTCACAATGGTTATTTCCCTGAGTCCCACACAATTACTCCTCCACAAAGACCACAGGTACCACAGAGGAAGGATGGAGGGAGTGGAGAGTGTGGCCCTGGCCTAAGTTTGGTGGAAAGGTACACAGGAGCTACAGTTGCCCTTGAATACCATCAACGATGTTTAAGTCCATTATTTAAAAACCCTACTGGGCATCTTTCATAGATATTTTTCTGATATTTTCTAAATACCTAAAGGAGGATGAATAACTTCCTGAAATTTGGATTGCACAGTATTTCTGTGTTATTTATTCCACTAATACAATAGCTTTAGAAACTAGTCCCTGATAATGGCCTTGAATTCAGTCACTAGGAAGGCAATTCACATGCTTATATAAAAATATAATTTATATGTTTTATATGTTGAAACAAGTTCAAACATTATAAAAGGAGGAAGTCTTAAGACTTTTTAAAAATTGTAACCACACCCCCAATAAACAGAGCCGGGCTTTCTGTTATGGACATAGGGTTTATGCCATTATCTACCAATGAGATCTGCAGCTAGTAACTGAAAATGCCCAAGCTTCACCACTGTGTGAGGTAAAATGGGGACATTAACAGGGATAAAATGGTGTTGCAGTGGTGGACATGCTATCAGCAAACCAGGCATGGACTACAGGGTCAGTACAGTATAGGTCAGCTAGTGCTGCTATCACTCATGCTTGTATGGCCAATACCTAGCAAATTAAGGGAAACACTTTTTAAACACAATTTTAATTTAAAAGTCACAGCAAAAGTGACCCAGGTCTCCAAATTTTAAAAACACAATAAAACAGACTGCATGAAACTCATAGGGATCAGGATGTCATGATAGCCAGTGAGCCAGGAGACCTGAGTGGAGGTCACACAAATCAAGGACACATCTGTGGAGACAAGTAGAGACACCAGAGCTGAAGATGAGATGGAAGAAAAGCTGAGGAGACCTCAGAGGGTGCTGGGAAGTCTGAGCTGTCTGGGCAGAATTTGGGGCTTTGAATTGTTTCATTGTTTAACTGCTTACACATTGTAGCATGTTCACAGAATATAAAAGACACTGGCGATTATAGAGAATGTCCAATTAAGGCACTGAGACTTTGTAAAAACTCTCTCTTTAAAAGAGAAGACTTCAAAGCAACCTTTTATATCTGACTATGCTAGCATTTGATCTTCCCATATCCATCCTGACCGACAAAGATGGCTCTGAATAAAATATGATGCTGTGCTCACCAGGACGTAGTAATCGCTGAACCTACAGCAGGTGGGCAGTCAAGACAGGTGCAGCACACAGAAGGCAAACAGACTTCCCGCACACGGGGGCTGTCCCCTCCTTCACTCACCCACTCACTGCTAAGTTCCTGGCTGACTGCAATGGAGAGAGAAAGAACCCTGGGTGAAAGCAAAATCCATCAGAGGGGGAGTCGACATTATGTGATGATTCTGCACGAACTGGTGGGCAGTGTCTTGCTTACTGCAATGAGCTTCATACAGCCCATGCCCGTTGGGTACAAAAAGCTGCTTGGGAGCCTGTGGAGGTGGAGCTTCCCCATTCTGCAGGCTCAGTAGAGAGCTATTTAGCAAACATCAGGTGTCCAGGGAGGGCCTCAAAGCCCCCTTCCCATGGGACAGGCAGGTGGCCACAGCCTCTTCCCCACCCCCACGTTCCCAGACTAGGGTACTGAAAACAAATCACTTCTCCTCCCTCATTCCTTTCCCAGGAAAGTCTGAATCCACTGCATTTGCAATGCATAACACGCACAGTTTAATACATCTCAAAGAAAAAAAGGCAGCAGAATGTTTTATTCAATCACATTTCCCTGCAGCCCGTGCATGTTTATTACATGGCAGTAACCGCTGAGGACCGACCCCACACAACCCAGCCACCAAGCACTTTATTTAAAAGGAAACAAATAATCCAGCCTGTTCACATCCAGTCTGGTGCAAGTTTAGAAATGTGGAACTTAAATAGCAACTCTGAGTGCTGTATAACCCCAGGGAGACAAACTGACCCTGTGCTTTAGCGGAAGAGGGAGGGAGGCAGCTCAGTATGAGGAGGAAGAAGAGGAGGAGGAGCAGGGGGAGCAGGAGGAGCAGGAAGAACAGGAGAAACAGGAGGAGCAGGAGGAGGAGGGATCCATGGATGCAGGATGAATGAGGGTAACACTATGCCCAGGCAGCAACGGGCCCTTGCATTGGCTTTCAGATCATGATTAGATGGGGACCATTGGCTTTCAGATCACGATCAGATGGGGACAAAAAGTCGAGGGAAAGAGGCACAAAATGAGTGCAAAAGAAGACATTCTGTGTGGGGAGCTGTTTCACTCCAACTCAGTGGGGCTTTTGTTCCTGAAGGGCTCAGCCCTTTCGTAAAGATACTGATCATTCAAGGATACAAAGGTCTCACTTTCTGATGCTGGTAGAAGAAGTAAGACAAGCATACAAGTACACTCCTTCCACAAAGTGTCCAAGGGGCAGGTGGAGAAACACACCCCAGCTCCAGTGAGACAGCCAGACTCCCACACTTGAGGGCTTCTCTTCTTCACTTTTGGCTTCAACCACTGACAGACCAGAAGCACCTTTTTGAGAGTATTTCAGATTTTCTATCTTTCAGAATCATGAGTTTTTTCTTGATGCCTTATGGGATTTTATTATCCCTCAGGCATTTGGCTTCATATCAAGATGTTCTTAGATAACAGTGATCTTCCCCTCTTTCTGAGCATTCTGATGGCTCTAAGTCAGAGCAGTACTATGAAAGTCTTGCCTGACCAGCTGGACTTTGGCAAGAGAGTTCTGCCAAACTTTGCTCACAGTAAAACTGCTCAGTAAAACTCTGCTCAGAGTCCTTTGAAAACATTTAAGAAGCTCTGACTTTATCTTCCACCTTTCTCTGTAGTCTTGGCTGGAAATATTGTCATTTAAAGAAAACATCTGAATCTGGGCTAAAATTCAGCTAAATGTCATAAGGAAAACCTCTGCCAGACAGCAAGACAAATACACACCAAGGGAGGAAGTGCTGTCAATGGTGAAGCCACTTAGAGTCACCTCCCGAGGTGGGCTGACCGCAGATCAGGCTGAGTATCAACGTGATCCAGTCTCAGGGACTCCAGATGAGATCCCAAAACAACAGTCCTTTCAGTGGTACTAAGTTTTGCCAGGACCCAGAAACAAGAGCATGGTGCTGACACTGGACATCCACTCACTTTACCATTGAGTCTGCTGGGGAATGATCTACCTATGCCAACAGATTTTAGAATATGTTTTCTAAAATTTCAGATGCCTGGTATATGCTCTTCACCTTCAGGAACTGGCATACTTTTTCCTTCTGTTACAATACTGAAAAAATACTCAAAACATGCAACTAAAATTTCTCTCTGGGTTTGTCTTTACTTGATATGTAGGAATGGCTCAGGAGGTGAGGGAGGAAGTAACTGTGGACACGTGTGAGTTCCATGTTGGCCTGAGTGGCTTGTACAAATGCAGGTCCCGTTTCTAGGATCCTGCACAGCCACCATCTCAGTGGTCCATGTGATGTAATTTTTCCTTACTCTGTCCTTACAGGAGTCAACTCAGGTTCAGCTTTGCAAAGAGGACAAGTAGCACAGCAAGCAGAAAGTGATCTTGCTGTACCTGGGATACACCAAAGTGAGAACTGGGGCAGTGCAATATGTGAAGAAGTCTCCTGTTTCTTTCCTACCCCAGCTCCTCCAGCCTACCACCTAGCTACTAGCACTGCATGACCACCAGGAAACCAGTTCTGTCTGTCCCAATCTTCAGATACCACCAGCAGCCACACAAGCACCTACTTCCACACCCAGCGGGCCAGGGAGAGGAGCCTGTCTGGCCTCTGCACACAACCAGGCCATTTCTGAGACCTAGCTGGTCTCCTCCCTGTCTTCCGCCACTCCGTGCACCTTTTATCACAGTCTTCCCCACCACCCTTCCATCTGTCAAAATCCTGCACAGATCCTTCGACTCTTATGCCACATGGGAATGCGTTCCTGTACTGCCCAGCAGCTCTGGGGAATCCTGGTGATGCCATACAGGCCAGGCACTGAGCTCACCGAGAAGCCCAGGCAGTCAGCCTCATGGATCAATGGCAGAGACTGAGGCATGGCAGCATCCCCTGCTCTTTCCTGCCACTGTGGCTGCACTGATCACTGAAGCTCAATGGACCACCAAGCTCTCTGGGAAGAGATGTGCAAGCAAAGTGTCCCAGTGTTGAAACCTCAGAAAAGACACCCCACATTTTTTGGATGCAATGCCAAGTACCAGGCAAAGGATCTGGGATGCAGATTATTTTGAGCTGCTTCTCAGTTCCTATATCTGCACTACTAGTTTTTCAATGTTAGTTCCCTTTCCTGCAGGCATCCAGATGTAGGCTCCCCATCCAACCCATCCGAGACAAAAGAATACGTGTTATGTTTTATCATAGCCCACAGAGCACCTCACTAATAGCCATCAACACCATTAAGTGTACACATTTGATTAATGTTTTGACTGATGCTTTCCTGCAAATACCGGCAGAATTCCAAGTTAAAATACAAGGCATGAAGCACCTTCAGACAGCCTGAACCTTTATAATGCTTGCGGCAAACAACTCCCCTCTAATAGCTTGTAACTGTGTTAGGACTCTGGTACCCAATTCTAATTTATTGGTCTCCTGGTTTGATTTTATATTTTTAATCACAACAGTAATTGTTTATTAAGATGTGAAACATTTCTCATCACAGCATTACTTGGATTTTGAATGTTACAGATTACAGCCTGCATCTGCACATCGTTTATAGGTTAACAGTGTCCAGCAAATCATCTGAACAGTCACTTATACAATCCATAAATGACAAAATATCAGTATTTGTTAGATGAAATGGTAAATACTCACCTTTCAGGTGTGTGGTATTGGGAGTTTTGTTTTTTAAGAAATATTCTAACCTGATGTGGTGAGTAACATGATAAGATATGGGAGGCTTGCTCCTAGCGTTCCATTCAGGTGTGACAATACCCACAGCTTCTTCTGAATGGAATAAACATGGCAGTGTTAAGTAGCTGGAGGATAAAATCACATGTTCATCATCCTCTTCCTGTGGTCTAGCCCTTCCTTTTGCATCCTAGTTGTTATGGTTTGGGTCTAGATGTCCCTCTAAAGTCTCATGCAGTGGCTGAATCTAGTGTGTAATGCTGGGATTGTGGGGGTTGTACTTATTAAACTAGTACACTGACTGGTTTGGCACCACCCTAGTCCCAGTAGTCTGGGTAAGATAAAAGGGGCAGAAAGATGCTGTTAAGGTTCCCTTGTTGCTTTTGCTACCATGTGGGTGCCATGAACTGTTTCTCAACTGTGATGCCTCTCTGCCATGTGACACCATGAGCCAGCCAATTATAGACTGAAGCCTCTACAAACCGTGAGCTAAATAAACATTTTCCCCTTTAATTTTGGGTGTCAGGCATTTTGTCACAGCAATAAGAAAAGTAACTAACACACTAGATTATACCTGAATGGAGTCTGTGTTGAAGAACTGAAAAGAGGGAAATATCACTGCAGTCTCAGGAGCAGGATTAGTCAGCATAGTCACACACCCAAGTCTAAAGGACACTCTGAGGCAGTAACAAGTATAGTGTTAACCTACAGATCATGCATAGTTACATCTATAATTCGGCAGAGAGTCTGTCTTCGTAGCTACAGCTGTGGTATTTATGGAGAAGCTTCTGTACTCCAGACTCTGTATGATAAGCGCTAGTCTGGCTTTTCCATCCTCCAGCGAGTGCCTGAGCTGGGATTCAATTCATGGTCAGAACTTGCCATCTGCAATCTTTTCTTACACACTTAGCTAAATCTGTGCTGCAGAGAGCAGGGATAGGATTTCCATCCAGGATTGAGGGCCTAGGTTAGTCCTGTTGACTAAAACACCCATGACCACAATGTCCCCTCAGAGGAACATCCCCACCTGCCTGTCTGTGACCAGCTACTCTCAGTCACACTGCTGCTATATCTCCTTCTGTCCAAATGTTTGCTAAGAAAAAGGGGCAGAGGATTACCTATGGCTTCTGTTCTCTTCCTCCCCTGTCCCTTCCTGCATGCTATACACATGTCTCCCAGGGTCCCATTAAAATGGAAGGCGTTTGATCTAATGATGGGCACCTGCATCTTCAGGCTGTCCCACTCAACACATACCCATGGGCACTCTGCGGGTTTGCCTGGTGGGGAGGAGGGCACCAGGAGACAGGCTCTTCCCTCCATCATGTATGCATAGAGAACAGGGCCCAGGACACAAGGACAGCACAAATGGGATATTATGAGGACACAGAGCAGTTGAAAGCCACTTGCTGACCTACGGGAGGCAGAAGGAACCCTACTCTCAAGTGGGGTCACAGAGCAGCTGGTGCAGACACATGTAGCTGACCTGCACTGGAGACTGATTCTCATGATTGACTTTTCCATCTGGTTACAGACAAGGAGTTCAGCATGACAGCTGATTCCTTAGATCCTTCGTCTTTAAAATGAGGAAAGCATTTGCTTCTGGTGGGATTTGGAGGTGGCCCTGGAGTTGCTTTCATCTGTCCATTCTGCAAGGACAATGCCCTCTTGCTTCCATAGTGGTTATGAAGCCCAGGCCCCCAATCCCAGGTATAGAGACCTGAAGAGGAGCATCCAAGGAGTCTCCCACACTCCCTGCTGAGGACTGAGGGTGTATTATAGCTGTGGTGGACACTGGCAAATGTAAATTTATAAAGTACCATCTGTGAATGCTCCAAGTTTATAAGCCAGAAACAGTTCTGCTCTGTAGAAAGAAAGGAAGCTGCTAAAGTAAAAGTCTCTGTAACCTTGAGAAGCAGCACTCAGTTGCCCAATCTCCCATAACATGACAAGAATAAGTCAGAATATATCAGTTATAACCATCAATGTTAATGGCCTCAATTCACCAATCAAGAGAAATAGATTGGCAGAATGGATTAAGAAGCAAAATCCAACAATATGTTGTATACAAGAAACACACCTAGTGCAAAAGGAAGTCCATAGACTGAAAGTGAAAGGATGGAAAACAATTCTCCATGCATCAGGAGCCCAGAAAAAAGCAGGGGTAGCAATCTTATTCTCAGATAAAGTAAATTTCAAACCAAAACTCATTAAGAGAGACAAAGAAGGACACTACATCCTTGTAAAGGGAACAATTCAAGAGGAAGAGTTGACAATCATAAACATATATGCACCAAATATAAATGCCCCCAACTATATAAAACAAATATTAAGTAACATGAAAAACCAAATAACCACTAATACAATTGTAGTGGGGGATTTAAATAC
>NW_022900928.1:86161094-86187919 GCF_012274545.1 Fukomys damarensis
GATGAAACTTAGACTCCTAGAAAAACAAGAGCAAGAAAAACCCAAAGCTCGAACAAGAGAGGAAATTATAAAGATCCGAGCAGAAATCAATGCAATTGAAATTAAGAAAACGATACAAAAAATAAATGAAACAAAGAGCTGGTTTTTTGAAAGAATAAATAAAATCGACAAACCCTTAGCTAATCTTATCAAAAAAAGGAAAGAAAAGGCTCAGATCCATGCAATTAGGAATGAAAAAGGCGAAGTCACAACAGATCCAAAAGAAATCCAGAGGATCATGAACACCTACTTTGAGAACCTGTACTCTAATAAAATGGAAAACACAGAAGAAATGAACAGATTTCTAGATACTTATGAATTACCAAAGTTGAACGAAGAAGATAAAAACCATTTCAAAAATACTGAGTTACTGTGAAGTGCTTGGAAAAGAAATGAAAAGCATAAAGAAAAAAAAAGAAATAAATACCATTATTTTGACATCCAGAGGCAAGAACAGATAACCACGGATGTCTCTCCAGGCTTCTCTGTGGGGCTCTAGGTGTCTTTGCTATGTGAATTTTGCTACCTATGAATTGAGGCCACCCTCCCTTTCTGCTTTAAGATCTGAAAGGAGCTGAAGTTTGCCATGTGGCCCAAGACCTGGAAGAACACCTTCCTGGTATTTCTGAAAATGTGGGGCCCCTTTGGCAGGAGTCATGGCCTGAGGCCCCTTGGGGCGCTCAAGGCTTCCATCTCTGGAATCTTGCAGAGCAATGATGGATGTCAGTTCTCCTCTGACCTGTGGGGTTCCTGTGGTCCCCTTGACTTTCTCTCCCCCTCCCCATTTGCAGCACGCGCCATCTAAGAGGTGGATCCTGCAGCAAACTTGCAGCCAGAACCAGCCCACCTTCTGCCTCTCGGGGTCTCTGGTTACCAGGACTTGCAGGGATGTTTCTGTCCCCTTCTCACTGGTGTACTGCTGTCCCTTCCCCTGGACACCTCCTCCACCCTGCTTCTGCAGTGTCAACACCTGTCACCTGGATTCTCTAAGAAACTCTTAAGTGCCTCACTTGTTTTGGAGACAACAGCTCTCCGGCCTGTCCCAGCCCTTCATCTTCTTCTCTGGGAGTTTGAAAACACTGTGACACCACAAAGATGTCCTTGCCTGTTCTCATGGACTGGTGAGGCAGCAACAAAGGAACTGGAACAGGGATGGGCTTGGTGCTACATGGCTGTAATCACTAGGAGACTGAGATTGGAGGATCAAAAGTTTAGGTCCTGCCTGGGCAACTTCGCAACTTAAGGAGACCCTGCCTCAAACTTTAAAAAAGAAATAAAAATCTAATAAACAAGGGGCTACAGAAATAGCTCAGTGTCTAGGCCCTGGGTTTGTTCCCAGTACCACACACACACACACACACACACACAAGGAATTGGACCTGGTGAGAATTTTTCCTTTTTTTTTTCCTTTCTTGCCTACACCATAGCAGATACACGAACAGTCAGTTTAGTCTTTAATAATTTTCAGCCTACTACATATATATATATATATATACAATTTTGTTTGTGCTATTTTTGTTGTTGTTGTTGTTGTTCTGGGGATTGAACTCAGAACCTTGTGCTTATGAGGCAGGCAGCAGAACCACTGAGCTAAATCCCCAGCCCCTGTGCTATTTTCTTAACACAGAAACATCTCCATAGATCTCTAAGTGTTCTCTCTTGGTTATAGCTTTCCACAGTATAAGCTACCCCTTATTTAAATCATCTTTAATTATTAAACACTGAGGTTAGTTTACACATAAATGACACATGATAAACATATTTACTCACATAAAACATTCTGATACCTGTGCCATTATGTCCTAAGTTTAAATAACTAGAAAATGACAGTGCTAACAAAACCCTAATATTCATCTTGTGAACACTAAACTGTTGAAGACTTAGTCCAACCCCCAACCCCCTGCCCTGGGGTAGCTACTGGTAGGACACGGAACCATTAAGAAGTGGTCCTGATAGGACGAAGTTAGGTCATTGCAGCTGTCTCTTTGAAGGGGACATTAGGGCCCAGGCCTTTTTTTCCTCTCTCACTGCTTTGCAGCCACTATAATGAAGTCATTTCCTCTGCCGTAAACTCCCTGCTATGATATCTGCCTCAACCTAGGCTCAAAGGGGATGAACCAACCATGAACTGACACATCCAAAACTGTGAGTCAAAGCAAATCTTTCTTTCATTTTCAGTTGATCATCTCAGGTATGGTGCCACATGAGGAAACTCAGCATGCAAGAAACAGCCCTGGAGGAGTCACAAGAACACTGTGGGGACAGGGAAAGCCAGCACTCAAAAGAGAATCTTGGTGAAGGTTTATATCCCCATACCCTATTTTTAAACAAATAACAAAGCACCAACACTATTCAAATTCGATCAGTCTCTTGAAAGGTGAGGTGCTGATAATGTATTTGTGATCAGAATAATTTATATTAACACAGAATATAACGGAATGACAAATGTGAAATGATCCCTCACTAAAATGGTTTTGTATTTACACTACTGAGTTATGAAAGGGATCCGAGGGTGCATTCTGGAAACAGTCTACTAAAATCTAATTTCTGGCTACACCAGATGATAGTAAAGGATTGGTATTTGGCTAGTTCCTCTTCCAAGCCAGTCTTGTCCATGAGGTGAGCATTCCAAGAAGGCTTGCTAGAAATCATTAAAAAATACAATGTAACCACAATGACTAACCTTCATAATTAAAATCACACAAAATCAGACACCTCTGCCAAATACAACACTAAATGTTGGTTTGGATCCGAAATCCTTGAGGTTAATGAATGAGTTGTTTTTCTGATTCCAATTTTCACAATGATTTAAAGCAATCTTCACTTCCCTGGCGCGTCCTATAATAAAGGAAAACTATAAATCTCACCATTATTTGCTACAGCAAGCAACATATGTGCCACAGAGATTAACCAACCTCCTCCCATTTTTTTGGCAGCCAATATCTTCAGAGTTGTCAGAGAGAGAAATCAATGCCTTAAACCATCTAAAGGCAGCCAGGGAGCTCAGTTTTGAGGCCATATGAAGCATTAATCCATACTGCTCACTGTTCGTGATTTAAGTACAGAATTATAGAAGAGTAGCTGTCAGTGTGCTGCCGTATTAGCAAGACCAGCCTAGAGGTTTTAAAATGGAGAATATTTTCCAGTAACAGAAAATGAATGTGTTTGCCTTTCATATTACGGACTGCCTGGAAATCAAACATCAACCTCCAATATCATTCGATTAAAAAAAAAAAACAGAGATGTATATTTCCTCATAGTGTCAAATATGTCATCTATTTCCAAAGTAGATGATATAGAATCAGACATCTTTCTCAAAGACACCAGAAAATAAGGAGAAGCTAATATGCTTGAGGCAGGAGGACTGAGGGGACAAGCCAGCAGGGGACATCTGTGGTTATCAAGCGGAGGTGCAGGGCTCCTCGCTCCAGAGACACCACAACCTCTCAGTATCCAGTACTTCTTCTTGCAGTCAGAGAGCTGCTATTCCTTGAGCCTAGACAGATCTAGTCATGCCAGAAATACCCCAGCACCCAAGTCCCAGATAAGTACCTCAGTGCTGAGGCAAAGATATCCTGTGTTTCCAGTGGTGCTGCCAAAGCCAGGCAGGGCTGCTGGGAAAGAAGGAATGGGAAAGGGCCAAACATACATTCTTGAAACAAACCTATTATTCATAGAACTTGTCAATAGAAGACTCTATTTTGCTTCTCCACAGAAAAATTCCCAAATCCAAAACATCTGTGAATAAACACTGCTGCTTCTTTGCTTCTCAGACTCTCTTGGTCTAAGAGGCTCAGGTTAGGCAATGTCTTTATTTATTACACAAAGTATGGACTACAAAGACCCCAAGCCTTGTTACCCAAAGGGTTGTCTTTAGCCAGTAGCACCCGTATCATGTAGCCCTCAGGGCTCCATGGCAAACGCACTATCAGAATCCGCACGTCCAGTCTCCAGCCACCTTTCTACACATAGGGTAGGGTTTCAAAAGCACCAGGGGAAGATGCCATAAAGAACATATTTTTGATTCCTTCCTTGGTTAATTTCTGAAATCCTTGGCCACAGAATGCAGTATACATATCAGTGAAAATATGAAAGGTCTGATAGAATTTGCCCATTCCCAAAAAACACACCTGCCAAGTGTAGATGTAGAAAGATGAACACCATAATTTACAGCCCTAGGATGTACTAGGCATATGAATGTCTTAATGACCATCTGGCATTTGAATCCCTGTCCACATTGGGAGATGACAGGTACAACCTGCCCTGGGCACCTGGTGGAGTTGAAGAGCACAAACATACAGGCACTGGACAGCTACTTCCCTGCGGTTATCTTCCAAAGTTGAATCTTCTTGGTCCAACAGCCACCTTGGCCTGTTTCATTTTTTACAAAGTTAGCTTCCCTGAAGATCAGTGCCATCGTGTTGGTTGAAGCAAGAATTCAAGGGCCTCCAAAATCAAACATCTGACACGTTCATTGATAAGGTAAGTTCTTCCCTTGCATGATGCTTCTCTGGTCTGCCCATTTAGTGGAGCACCCAAGAGCTTGGCAGAGAACTTTAGTACCCAGCCAGCAGGTGGGTCATGCAAGAAAACAAATCTTACATTCCTGTCACAAAAGCCACACAGACAGCCTGTGTCTTGAGTTCACCGCCAACTGCAGTAATGGTAGGTGGATGAATCTCCAAAATAGTACCTCTGCCTGCCAGTTCTAAACAGTTCTAAACAGTTCTATGAGCCACAGACAGTAGCTATTTATTTGGAGTCAAGGAACATGAAAGGGAGAAAATAATGCAGAAACGACGTGAGCATCTAGGGTGAGAAGCTGTTATGTAAGGGGTGAAAAGGCCACCTTCAGCCAGTAGGGTGTTGTCATCAGAATCTCTGGCCTACTTTGTCACATACGATCTAATGTCAAAAACTACACGAAGAAGGTTTTCATGACCCTCAGGAAAGGCCATCACAGAGCTGGCGGATGCAAATGGTACCTGTGGCAAATGTGACAGATGCTCATAATTGCTAAGGCCAGAGATGGGAAGGGTTCAAAGGTGCCTCACCCTGGCTTTCAGGCGGAGTCCAGACTCACTTCTATCTAAGAGTGCAGACTGAGGTTCAGAAGGATGAACTGATTTGTGTGAGGTCACCCAGTATAGTATGGCAGAATGGGGGGGCTACAGCATACCAGAGCATCACCAGGTGGTTCCCACCCACACCACCCACTGGTGTGCTATGCCTGAGGGCACATATGCAAATATACACATGTTGCCCAGAAGGACAGATTTCCCCCATCACCCTGGGCCTCTCTGCCCTTTCATACCACTGTGTAATTTTATGTCCCCACTGTTGAAATTCCTTCTCCAAGAGGACTCAGCTTATTCACCAAGATTCAAGTATCACTATTGGTCAACATGTTCCTGGTGCTTCCCACCCTGAACAAGAGTCAGGCTCACTCTGCCATGGTCTCATAAGACCTTCCTCCAACTCATGACCTAACTCAGTTTAATGACTTCCGTACTCTTATTCCACCCCTTCATCTACTCCAGGATGGGGTGGCCTTCTACTCAGGGATTATCACGTAGTTTTCTATTTTTACCCAGTACTAATATCAGAGTTGTGATGTCCACATGATAACCACTAACCATTTGTAGCTATCTCTATTTTAATTAATTAAAACGAAACAAAAATTTTAAATGTCCCTTCTCATTTACACTATCCTTATTTTAAGACCTTGCTAGCATCGCACTGTGACTTGTGGTCAGCAACTGGTCACAATCCCATCACAGTTGAAATATCTACTGGACTATAGTCTTCTAGAGCATCTTGTATCTGTTGCACTAATTTTTGTTGTAATCAGGAATAAAACTAATATTTACATCCAAGTTCATACACTAGAAGAAAAACATGAGAGTCTAACCAGTTGCTATTTTTCCTAAGATACCTAGGGTTATAATCTGTGGTTTCTACTTCTCATGCAAAACTGATCTAGGAAAAAACAAACTGTAATCCGTGTTAGAAAGTTAGAAGATGCTGCTAACAAGGATATCCACACTTAGAAATATTTTTCAATGCTTCTAAATGACTTTAGTTAATGAAAATTTGGAAGAAGATAGTGCAATGGGAGATCACAGATCTTGTTAAGGTCCAGGAAGGGACAGAGCTTCCTGCCCAGGTTTGGGACCTGACCCTGACCATCCTGTGTCTTACAGGTGAGACCCTAGGATCCCTCTCCAGGGAAATGGACTGATCATGGGGAGGTGAGATCTAACCCAGTCCCTGCCACCAAGTAGCAAAAGAACTAGAAGGTAAGTAAACCCTTTGCTTCTGTGGGCTCGACTTTTTCTCATTTCAGAATGAACTTTATAATCACCAAGTCTCCTTTCTGTTTTAATATTTTATGGTTCCATGATAATAATCGATAGGATTACCAGGGTTTCCCTTGTGATTTCAGACCATAACTGGCAGAGCAGCAGAGAGCATTTTCAGAACTACATCTACACCAAGTGAATTACTTTGCTATCTCTGATTCTCCTGGCATTCTATTTCATGCTACGCACATTGACAAGATTCACCTTTGAAAAGCTACTTGAGTGAATGTCCCCAGGTCAGTGGGCATCCCTTTCCTGACACTCATTCCTGTGGGATTCATGTCTCTGAACGTGGGATGTGACTTTGGGATGGTCCAGGTCACCAGAAGCCTTTCATTGCTTGTTCTTGACCCTTGTCACCTTGTGCCATGGGCTATTTCTCCAGGAGGTCACAGCTGTAAAGCAATGCCTGATCCTACAGTGACCCCAAACTCTGCCCATACACAGTACCCAGCAAGGGCAAATGGATGTGGAAACCTAACAAACAATGTGCCCCATTCTTGCCACCTCTGGCAAGCCTGTGACTGTGACCTGCTGCACTCATGGGGCTGGTGGAGAGCATTCCAGTAAGTGGGACTGACAGCCACCTCCATCACGGGGCCCCAGGAAACCAGCCCGACAACACTCCTGCTTTATAGCATTAGAGTATTGGGAATCACTTCCAATTCAGGCAGAACAGAAATGCAATAGCCGGGCAAATGAGATTTCTTTCCCAAATTACCACAAGCCTCATAATATGTGTGTTTTTCTTGCCTAGCCTGGCAAACCAAACCACATCTCTAGTACAAATGCTGGTATTCAAGAGACAAGCTTTTAAGAGAGGAAAAAAAAAAAATGCATTTCTCTGTTCCCTATCCTATTATTTCCTTTTCACTCACCACCAGGTAGGGTGGATGTTTGTACAGGAAATGGAGGTTTTGAGTTCAGAATTGCAGTTCTGCCTTGGAAAAAAAAATCTTACAACAACTTGAGCAAAACTTCTTATTTTATTCTGTGAAATGAGATCAACACCACTCCTCGAATGAAAAGCAGAAATGAATACAGAGATCGAATTAGAGCACAACAAAAGGGGACTTCAAAGTAGACTTTACCTTAATCTATATTTCCAATCTGTTGCTACTGTAAGATGTGAATCCTTCAGCACAGATACTGACCATCTCTCTTAATGCCCCAAATGGTATATTATTGAGAATAAAAGAGAACACTACTAAAACCAGAGTCAGAAAAACTGTCATAAACTGAGACTATCTGAAGCAAACTGGAATATGTGGTCACTCTACTCATAAAACATTTAACACTATTTTTTATTTTCATAATTTTAACAACTATTGCTTCTTTTGTTTTCTTCTGCTATCCTCCATACCAAGCCTAAACTTTTAATTCTCAACATTGCCTAGAAGCCTGAACAAAATTTGACTTTCCAGAGAAGTCCATTTTCATAAGGACCCCAACTGTTACTTGAGGAACCCAGACACCAGGAAAAATGTTGAGACTGATCCAGAAAAACCTCAGTACAAGTAGCTCTTACTCTGATAATGATGCTGTGAGATTCTTGAAAACAGGATGTCTGACACACAGGCATCCTTGCATCCTTGATGATATCCAAGTCCCCTAGGACTCACTGAATACTTTATGTAGACCGGAGAGGCCAATCACCTCCCATTTTTTTCATCTCTTCCTCATACAAAGTCAAGAAAGAATCTAATTTACCATATGCTTTAGGAAAAGATATGAATCGGTGCTAAATAGCTAATTCCCTATTTTAAAAATCATCATGCAAAAATAAAAGGGTATTATTTCTAAGCATACAGATTCCATGGTGATGTTTACAGCAACAGCCTGCAACTGCTTAGAATGGTTTGTACGCTGACATTGTAACATTAATGATACAGTTGAATGCCAGTGCTCTGGTTTGAATGTGTCCCTTAAAGGCCATGTGTTGCAAACATAATCTCCAATGCAGCAGTGCTGAGAGGAGTGGGAAGAGGTAATTCACATCCTGGCTGCAGGAGTGGATGAGTTATCTGGGGGAGGGTCTCCTCCCCACCTCTCTTGACCTTCTACCCTGTGCCATTGGAGACACAGGAGAATGGCCCTTACGAGATGTTGGCCCCTCAACTTTGGACGTCTAAGACTCCAGAGCTCTAAGACATCAATCTCTCTCCTTTCTAAATTCCTCAGCCTCAGTTCTTCTGCTATAGCAGCACAAGATGGACTAAGCCAGGATTTACCTTTCCCATGGAAAATATAAACACTGCCAATGTGAACTTTTCTGGGTCTAGATGAGGTCTCCCCTGAAGACAAGAGAAAGCAATTAATCCAATGGTGTCAGCAAGAGCTCTCCAATTTTTATTTTGTGTTTCTGAGATGACAGGGTCAATTTTATCACGATTATATCTGCATCTTGGCTGTGTCAAAGCATAGATTTTGAGCTCTAACTCTTATTTTCCTGGGATAACTTAAGAATATGAAAGACAAAGACAGGGGTGGTGGAACATACCTAGCCCCTTGGGAGGCTGGGGTGGAGAATAGCTGGACTCCAGGAGTCTGAGGACAGCTTGGGCAACACAGTGAGACCCTGACTCAAAAATCAAAAACAAAAGTGGTGAAAAATTACTCTCCATAAATTGGGAACCAGCAAAGACATAATCACAACATGATTCTGGATAGGGAACTTGACCCATAGAAGGTGATACAGCCATTAACAGGACCTTTAGCTCATGGGCCACCCACTGACCTCAGACTCAGGATCACACCATTTTGAACTGAGTATCTGTACACAAATGGATTATACTTTCATTATAGGTTTTTGGAGAGTTAGTTGCTCAAATTTTGCCAGATCTCAAGGACACAAGACAGTGCAGTTTTATTTTTCCATGTGGGCCCAGAGGTAAGATCATCAGTATTGGGGAAAGCCTTCATCAATGGAGCACAGGTTTTGTGCATGAAAAATAACATGAAATCCATGCTTTTCAATAAAAGTGCCAGGCTGAAGGTTCAATTTAAATGATGTATGCTTGTTATTTGGCAGTTGGTGACAATAAAACCTCCAAACAGGTAAGATATTCAGGTAATAGAGAAGCACAATTTATATTTGTTATTTAAATCCATTAAAAATGTATTTTTGGTATACACATTTAGGGAAGTGCGTATGACAGAAAATAACAGTGTCTTCCTTCTGAATATTAATAATATTGATTGGATACTGACAACCTTGGTGTGGTTCTCAACAGGGCACGAAAACCTCCTCCAAATCTTTGGTTTCTGAAAAAAAGAAAATGGGACCAACCACTTCACTCTCTGAATCTTGAAAATAAACACCTAATTAAGGAACATTTAATCAAGAAGCATGGGCTTTATTTCTGCAGGAATGGAATTTTCAGCTCAGAAGTGAAGACTCCAGATGAACTCTCAATTTTAAAGGTGATTCCCAGAGTCCCTTGTAAAGAGATCAAAGGAAACAAAGCATAAGGAGAGACTGCTTGCATTTGAAAGGAAGATGTGAAGTAAGTGCTGGGGACAGCCCTGGGCATATAGATCAGGATGATGGGCCAGCCTGGAATATCTCAGAGCCAGAAGCTTTTCCTTGTGAGGTGGTGCCTTGAAAAGTACTGTTTGCAAGCCAGGCCCTGAATCCCTGCTCAGCTGGAAGGACAGGGACAACAGAGCAGAAGTGAAAACAGTTTGTAAAGCAATGGGGCCCACCTTGGGCCAGGAAAACTCTCTCCCTTCCTGGCTTCCATTTCCTCCTGGGGAAATAAATGGAGGTCACTGGTCCCACCCTAAGAGTGTGTGAGGAACAACAAAAGCTCAGCCTGTAGTTTCCATGTTATGTTTATATTCTGTGCATTCACAAAAGCCACTATCGCCTGCCTTGGTGAAGAAGTGCCCATCAGAGCAGGAAACACTCATGAACCTGGTGTGGGGCACAGCAGCCTGGGACAATGGCGGGGGAAGGGATAGGTACAATAAAGCAGGGTGGCAGTGTGACCAGGGGTTCTGCATGACAGCATCAGGGGGGAAGGGATTGTGTCCTAGGAAGTATGTGGTGAGAAGGGACACGTTGGAGTTCAGTTCTGCTGTGGCCCAATGAAGTGCAAATGGGGCAAGTACAATCCTGCAAGCATCATGCGGGGCCTGCACCAAGCGGGCAGATATGACTCTGAGGAGTTTTGTAATCAGAGAGGACAAAGTGCACTGCATGGCCAGGCCAGGCACAGGCTGCCGATCCCAGATGCCTCACAGTGTACATGGAAGCAGGAAGGACTGTGCCAAAATTGATCCAGCAGGCATGGCTTGAATGGTTAGGAAATATACTCTACGTCTGCATAATTCTACCTACTTTGTGTTCATGACTTGGTTCTGATTCAGGAAATGGTCCAGGCTTCTCCTGTAGCCTCACACCTTTTGACTGTCAATGGGAAATATGTGTGTGTGTGCACACGTGCGTGCATGTGTATGCATGTGTGTGATGGTTATCTACTTGTGAAAATTTACACCTGTGTGAACTCATCAACCTTCCCCCATGCCAAGCCTGCCAGATCTTTGGCACAATGACATCAGATGGATTTTATCTATAGTCACATCTTTGGCACTCGACTGCTTTGAATTTGGCTCTTGATCCATTTTGATGAAGTTTTGTCTGGTACTCCTCATTTGTTTGGTACTCTACATGCAAGACAGAAATCATCCTTGTTGCTTGCCTTGTGACTTGATGCCCTTTCCAGCTGAAACAACTCGTTCAGTGCTCACTGATTTTGGTATTACTCCTGTCTCCCAGAACCAATCAACAAGTGCCAAGGTACCACTATGTTTCAAACTTCAACCGGCTCAGACAAAAACACAAACCCACAGACATCAGCTAAAAAGGGACACCAGGGTATTACAAAAATTCTAGGAAACCGAAAATAATGTGTCTATGGTTGACAGAGAAAAGGGGGGTGATGTCGAAGTCTGTGAATGTTGTGACTGCCCGAGACAAGCGGGATGTGATCCCCAGGAGGTCTCCCAAGATAGATGCTCCTATTGGCCCAAATGAGACAGCAAACACGTCATTGAGCCTGCATGGCTAGGGACACATGCAGCATGTGTGCTACAGCAGTGAGCACTCATTTTGTGTGACTCCACGAAGTCATCCATCACCAAGATCAGCGTGTGCTACAAAGGAGAAGCAGATGCCTCCCAGGTCAGAGTCCACACACACACACAATCCCCGAATACTCGCTTTATTCACAGCTTCATCTCCTGCAGCCTTCTGTGCAGACAAGTTTTTCTTTTCTCCTTTTAATACAGAAGACAGACTTGTCGCTTTAGGCCACTGTGCCAGTTCAAGAGCTAGACATAAACTCCAAAGAGCCTCCCACATTACAGGCATCTTGGGAAAGCAGATCTTGGGAAGGAAGCAATATCCTTCCAGTTTTATTGTCAAGCTTACAATAGCCTTTCATGATTAAATGGCATTGTACATTTTTTTCAAGATGTTCATGGAATGGCAGCTCAATTGGACTCGCATTTTCCTCATCATTCCATTTGTCTTTTTTCTGAGTAGGAACGACAGGGCCCTGTCTGTCCCTGAGCAGAAGGGCATGAACCCTTAAAGCTCAAGGTGAAAATTCACATGATATTTGATTTGGCAATGTGTGTGTCTTTCAAAACCAGGCTGATAACTTCACAGTCATGGGACATAGGTACCAGCCTTGGAAGTAGGTGTGTTTAGCTAATGTAACGTGCTTTAGGGTTCATACACCTGGAAGAGCAGATATGACCTATTTAGTGCCTAGGAACTCCTCTTGGACACAACACATTCCAATAAATGGCACTATCTTCCCAAATACACTGGAAGCTAAGAGGTTTAACAGATGAGGGTTTTCTTGTCTCACCCAGGGCCACTATGGCTTCATGAATCCAGTCCACACAACTCTCACAGGGCACCACCACATTAGCCAAGGCTAAGGCAGGTACTATGTTTTTTGGAATCTTTAGTACTGCCAAAATGCAGCAGGAAAGGGATGGTCAAGCAGGACTTGGTTCATGGAACTTTGTACAAAGCTTTAGACAGAAGGAAAATAGTCTTCCTGTAGTTATTAATACTTCTGCAGGCATAGTGGCTTGTTAAAGGGTCAACTTTAACAAGGATGGGGTGAAGGTCAGAAGTTCGATTCTATGGTGTGAGGCTTATTCTGTCCAAGTAGAAAGAAGATGGGAAAACAAGCTTTTCTATAACAAACTTCTTTTTCCCACGAACACACATATATCCTTATCATCATAGGACAGGAGCTTTTTAAATCCACTTCCCTCTGCAAGGAGGGAAGCTGCTCAGTAGCCAGTCTGTTTCTGATCCTCAGATCCTCAGAGAGCAGCTAGAAAGAAATAACCAGCAGGAGTGGGCACAGTGTTCCCCATGCCTCTCCCAACTTCCTCAACTCCGGATGGCTGTGTCTTCCTACAAGAGTGGGGGCTACCTTAAGGAGGGTAGAGAGGGTAGGAAACAGAAAGTCCAGGTGTGTGGAGATGGGAAGGAGATCTGGAGGAGGAGGGGGACAGAGGAAGTAAAAATGATCAAGATTCTATATGTATATATACCAATTCCCCAAGATACATGTAGTTATAACATATCACAAAGATATACCCCCAAGAAAAAAGAATATAGAACAGTTGAATTTCAAAGAAATAAAAGGGGGTAGGAAGAAAGCAGGTTTTCTAAAATTATAAATCCTTGCTGAATGCTAATCCAGGTACAGGTACAAAGTCCACTAACACAGTTCAGCCAGCATACAGTACAAGCTCACTCAGCATTTATATTCTTATTTTTCCAGAGTGTTGTACCTAGAAGCCTACTGAACACCTAGTGGATGTTCAGTGAATATGTATATTCAGTGAATACTGCCTTTTGCTCAAGAAGTTCTCTGAGTATTTATCAAGAACAAACCATTGCTACCTTCTTTGAAATTCTGGAAAATTACTACATTGGCCAATGTAAGTTCCAACAAAAACACAGCTGGCTGATTCTTTTCTCCCTAATATGGACTTTGGATACAATTCCTACTGCCTGGAGGTGCATCCTTCACTATAATGTGAAATTGCGGGGATTGGGGATTACAGGGTATGAGAGATCCATGGCAAGCCAAATGCAACATAGAGCTACCATCCACACCACTAGACACGAGCCCCACAAGGACACCCAGCACCGGTCGCATATGGAGTCTGAAGTGAGGAGGACTATGGATGTATGACTCAAGTGTGGTTACAAAGACTCTGTGTGGGGGCAAAACATCAAAATTGCATTAATAAGTTTTTATATTTGTTTCTGTCAGAATAAGCTTTTAGATATATTGGATAAAATACAATGCAAAATTCATCCCATCTGTTTCTTTTAATGTGGCTACAGCTACTAACATCTTGTAAATTAGAGTACATCAGTAGCTCCTAGTGCATTTTTTATTGGCACTATGCCAAGCACTATTCAACTATAAAGCAGTATTATTAGTTGACTAAACGTTAAAATTGTGCAGGGAAAACTTAGGAGTTTTAACCTTGTCTTTGGAAATAAAGATTTCACTAGCTTTGGGGTCAAACAATTGAGGAAAGTTACTGCTGTCTTTTAATCATATATCAAAATATTCTGTTTTTTACATGAGTAAATGACTGTCAGGTAAAATTTTTGCTTTATAAAATTTATAAGGCTGTTGGGGAAATTCATGGGGCTGGGACCGCAAGCTTCCATATAGACATCCTTGGTTTGCATGCTTCCGCTGGATGTAGTGGTTTATTCCTGTAGCTGCCAGCCTTGGGACCACCCAGCACTACATGACGGGTAACCCACCCAGAGGGGTGGATGAAAGCATACTGGGAGGAACCATGTGCACACAGGTGGGTGTACACACACTTCTCATGGCCCATCCTCACCTCCAAGACAGCATCCCACAAATGGCTAGACACATGCACATCATTTCTTCTCCAACATACATGCTCATGCAGATGACTGGGACAGCTGGTATTGCATGGCTACTGCACACTATTCACTGAGCCTAATAACAAATAATATGTTCTCAGTAGCAAAGGATAGAAGTCTGCCCCTCCATTCCCAACTTGCAGGTGAAAGCCTACCTCTGTCCTCAAATTCTGGTTATGCTGGTGTGGACCTGAACAGGAGAGTCTACAACTCTGTGGGTAGAAACCAGTCAGGGGACTTATCTTTCCAAGGAATTTTATCAATGCACACATTGTTTGCAAAGGACCTTCAGAGAAGGGGTACTTGACTCTTTAGTTTTGGTGGGGGCTAGGTGGAGGAGTGGTGGGGAAGACCAGCGACAATGTGAATGATAGGGAAACAACTGATGTGTAGTTTGGTAAGTTTTCATCCCAAGATTTCCCACATGATCTCTGTGAATGGTTTCAATGCCATCAAATAAGTGATGTGGGGCTAGAAGTAAGGATGTTTCCAAAGAGAAAAGCTTATATAAAGATTTTGGAAATTTTAAATCTGATGTTTATCTAAATTCTCTGTGTAATCCCTAAACTTAAGACATTGGGTCAGCCCAAAAACTGCTCCAGATTTAAAAGGCATTTTGAGTTTCTTACATACATAAGTCTTTAGTTTTCTTTCCTTGCTACCCACTGTTAAGAACACTTTTGGCAAGCCACAGTGAAGTCCACAAATGCACAGCCAACTACTCTGTGCACACTGAATTTCATTTTTTTTAGCATTTTCTTGGGCTCAAGCACTGTCAGTTATTTTAAGTATAATTTCCTCATTCAAGCAAAGACAACACAATTATATAAATCTGAAATTTTCAGCACAGATATTACCAAATGAAAACACACTAATAGAGAAATTCTAATCATAGCCATTCATTACAGGAACCATAATTCTTCAGAATCTAAAATTAGCCGTCTAAAACTTGGCCTCTGTGTGAGGCTTTAAGACGTATAAAATACAGAGTCTGTCTTGCACACAATGCTATATAAATTAGCCATCTGACAATGTCAGGTTCATAGCAGCATCACTTTTGAGAAAGGTAAGTAAGCATCTGAGATGCAAAGATGTTTTGACAACTAATAAACCACAGCTATGATTTAAATACCTGGGCATAAGCATTCAGCTATGCACACGAATGAATTCAGTAGTCACAAACTTCAGGCTAATTGCTTCACTGCAGCTTATTAACAGTCCAATTGCAAGCACAGCAGCAGTTAAGCACAATCAAGCTACTTCATCCAGTGCAGCAAACACATATATAGGAAGTAGTTGCTTCTTCTGGCAGTCTGTCTTGCAGCCTGTGGCGGGGTGGGGGATGCATTTAGAACCCTGACCCAGCTCCATCAGCATCTGATTACTGCTTCCCATGTAATGTGAGACCGCAAGTTGTTAGCTGGTAACACTTGCAGTTGTGAGTGGAGCATTTACTCAGTGTGGAAACAGGCACCTGGCCGGAGATGTCACAAGGGGAGTCAAAATTCAGGCCTCTGTAATCCAAAGTCAGTTTTATATGAACCCACAATTTCACTAATTCCTCCCTTTCTTTGGAAGAAAGCACCTCTCCCAGTTGCCTAGGTGAAAGCTGTCATTCTGTCACCTGACATCCTCCAAGACTGTACTGCCACATTAACAAGTTCATCAAACTTCTCCAACAACCCAGTGTGAGCAGAGGAAACCAGAACAAATGTTCCAGGAGGCTTCACTCCTTGAACTTTCTTAGTTCACTGCCTTGGTTTTTTTCTTTGCCGGCACTTGGACCGCTCCAGTCAGATCAGCCCAAATGCCAGATGATGGCCATTGACTGCTTCTCCATTTACCTTTGCACATTGTCTTGTCCATCAGCAAGTCGGCACAGGAATAATGTTACAGTGGGGAGCCGCAGCAAGATTAAACAGCATCCCCACCCTCTGAGGAAAGCAGCTGGTGGAGAAGCAACTTCAGGAGGGAGAGGAGGGCCAAGTCGGGGAGGAAGAGTAGCCATGAGGCTTCCAGCATCAGTGAAGCCAAGAGGAGCTGGGCACTCTAAGGGATCTGACCTGGACACTTACTGATTTGTGCAATGATTCATTTGTTGAAGACATGAATAAAACCACAGGCTCTTGACTTTGGAGATCATTCAGTGGAAGAGATTTAGAGAAGAAGATACTGCATTTGGCCAACTCATTTAGCACACAGATGAGCAAGTTGGTCTGGCATTGCGCATGGCAGTTGGGGTTGGCAACATGGGG
Organism: Fukomys damarensis; assembly: GCF_012274545.1. Classification (NCBI taxonomy): domain Eukaryota; kingdom Metazoa; phylum Chordata; class Mammalia; order Rodentia; family Bathyergidae; genus Fukomys; species Fukomys damarensis. The sequence goes on from NW_022900928.1 coordinate 86,177,702, forward strand.
CAGTCTGTGTCCTCCAGAGCTCAGAGCTGTGTATCAAAAAAGGTGAAATGGGCACCACAGTGAGTTGTGAAATCCTCAAAAGAGGATGCCCTTTGTCAATGCCTCCAGGCAGAGCACAGCAATCCAGACTAAGGTCACAGTGCCTCTTCTGGAACCACCTGGGGCTGGTAGGACAACCACCATTGGAAGACTGATCTGCCCCTCAGCTATGGCTGCCACCTAGAGACACAAATCCACAAATTCCCAATGTTGACTCTCAAAGCAACACAGAAAATTAAAAAGGTCATAATCCTATCTCTTCTTCTAATGATATTCAGCCACTGCGCAAATACGAATTACAGATGTCACCATGACACACTTTAGCTCCTCTTAGCCATAAAGTCACATTCATTAGCCTTTTATCACCTGACACGGCTCACAGATCCACTGTCTACCACTTGTAGGATACCCTATTCCTGTCTTCCTGACTGCTCTTCCCCATCCTGGACCTCCTGTGTGCTGAGTTCCTACCCAGATAGTTTGGCTACTTGGTTAGTATCTGCCTAGGGCTTCAGCACATGTCTTCTGTTGTGTCTTAAAAATGTGCTATCTTCTTGTGAACTACAGGAAGACTAATCAGGCTTCCACTCCCCTGGGATCAACAGACAGGAATGAACGGATGTGAGAGGTCATGGGAATATTTCTGGTAAATAGGTCCATGGTTTTTATCAAATCCTCCTCAAAAGGGATCCATGCTCCATGGTTATTGATCATACACTTTTTGGTTCCATTTAAATTTGTGAAGAAATGAAAGTCCAGATGTTTCAGCATCTGTAACTCTACTACACCACAGCCCAAGTGTATGCAGGTGAATCCAGGGCTCCTTTCCCCGCTTTTTATCCCTAATTCCTCACCCCTGCTGTATAACTACTACCAAGGAGGTTATTCAAGTGAAAGATGAGACTGAAAATTACCTACTGCATCCTTCCAAAGCATGCATAATGTATTAATCGTTGCTTACTTTTAACATTTGGGGAGATAAGCAATTGTTACACCCTCATTTTTTCCTTGTTGGAAAAGCAGCTCATTAAATTACTAATTACTTGAATATGAATAGTTGCCATGAACCACCTAATGCACCCAGGGCTGCCACAATAAAAAGAAAAATGAGCTGTGTCTCCCAGGAAAAGTGAAGACAGAACCAGCAACTCAGAAGGGCCTGGCATACTTAGCTTTCCTTACTTTATCTCCAGATAGGGAGTTCTCATCCATCTTTATCCTTAATTTCCTTTGCACCAGCCAGTTAATTTTAGTGTTTGTGCTAATCTTTTAGTGTATAATTTTTACCACATCTCACTCATGAATGCTTGATTTAGAGAAAAAATTTTTTTTAAATTATTTTATCTCCTGAATCTGTAATTTGCCTGCTCTGTGATTTTGGTAAGTTACTCAGTTTCTCTGAGTTTTTTTTTTTTTTTACCAGTTTATATCAGACGTTCGAATAAGGTGTGTATTTATGAATGTGTAGCTCTGCTGCCTGGGGCTGGGTCTCTGGGTCCCTAGGAATTGCATTCTCTCCTTCCTGTGCCAGTCTTTGGCTTTTTGCTTTTTGGAAAAGGATTTCAGTTACTAAGTCAAAAGTTCAAAATCACTGAGCAATCTGGTATGTACAAACTGTGACCTGCCCACCCACTTCGCCCACCTGCTTTAAAATGTCATAACATTACATGACAGGTCTTGTAAAGGTCCAAGATCCCAATGATGAATGTAACTGTATTGTATACCTAAAACGTACCAATAAACTCAATGAGAAAAAAAATAAAATGTCTTAACCAATATAATTTTTATTTATTTATCTATCTATCTATCTATCTATCTATTTATTTATTTATTGGTTTTTTTGAGACAGGGTCTCACTATGTAGTTCAGACTGCCCTGGAACTCACTGTGTAGACCAGGTTGGTCTCAAACTCACAGCGATCATCCTGCCTCAGCCTCCCAAGTGCTGGGATTACAGGCATGTGCCACCATGTCCAGCACCAACATATTTTTTAAAAGAAAGCTTTGTTACTCATGTGCATTAACTATATTATACAGTTTATATGTGGCCCAAGACAATTTCTTTTTGCTAAAATAAAACAAGCAAACAAAAAAAAATGATGACAATAAAAGGGTAAGTTGCAGGTTGGACATGATTATAAATTCATCACTCAATGATTTTTATAAAGCAACTCAACTTAGAATGGACACACAAGCCCTTTCCAAATGCTGCAAATAAGAAGATCCACTCAAATATCGTTCCTGTGTCAACACACACTGTTAAGTGACCATTAAGCAAAGAGATTGAAATCTCCATGCCAACTGTGTGCGTAAGCGTTTTTTTTCCACAGCAACAGTGATCTGTGGGCATATCATCATTTTCCAGACATGAACTCAGTTCAAATTTGCCCCAGGTCCCTCAGTAGCAGGTGGGAAACCTGGGATCAGAAATTGTAGACATTAGTGCCTCCAGCACCCCTCAAAAAGAGCTCCTGGAGAGACAAAGGAGGAATTCTCCTTCTGCAGCACTTGTGACAAGGAGGCAGAATGAGATACATTACAGGGAGTTTTGAGACATGAAGGCTTTGAGTTACCTGCTAAAGTTCTTTTATTAGTCTCATTCTTTAATCATCTATTATATAACTTTGGGTTGGAAGAATGGTGCGCTTGTTTTGTTTATCAAAATCTCACGAGCAACTCTAATTGTCTTGAGTCTTCCTAAAGATACCTCTCTCAGGCTATTTCAAAAGTGCTCCATACATATGTTTATATATGTGTATGTGCCATCATGTTTTAAAATGCCTTGCCACTTCTAGGTAAACCTGTAAACTTAATTTTATTAGTGAAGTCAGTGTTTCAGCTTTTTGGGAACCAGAAACCTGTCAGTTTTGTCATTCATCAAGACATGTCTGACTAGATAATTACACTCACAAAATGATCTCTTTAAGCCCAAGTCACTCTTCATAGATTTCCCCAATTCCTGTCCTTTCAGGCAGGCTCCCTTCTCTTTCAGACCTGTGCTAACCCCTCACTGCTTCATTCTGCACACTTCCTAGCCTTTCCCCCGGAAACAATTCCGGGCAACTGCTTCAGGTTCCCTTCTTCCCTGGATCACCTTCATTCTTTCTTTCCTAAGCAGCTCATTCCAGTGCCCTTCAGATGAGGCCACACAGAGCAGGGAATTCTCTGTCCTGACTTTTATTTTTTGGTACCGGGGATCGAACTTGGATCCTTGAGCTTGTGAGACAGGCAGCGGAACCACTGAGCCAAATCTCTGGCCCCTCTCCGTCCTGACTTTGAGCCACTCCTGCCCAGCTCCCATTCCCCCTACTTTGGTTCTCTTCTTCCTGTGTTACCAACTTAGCACAATAAAAACCTTCCTCCGGTGTGACATCTGTCTAGTGAGCAGATGGGGCATTCAGCAGGCTATCAAGATTAAAATATGTTTACCTCTCTCCTACTCTCAGGGACCAGATCTGAGATACAGAGGTAGTATCACCTTTTTAAAATCCCCAGTGTGAATACTGTAACAACTTCAAATAATAATAAAAACTACCTCTTTTAAAATTAAAAAGAAAATGTTTTCCAGTAATTTCAAGACACACATTACTTCCATTCAAGGCCACCTCTGTTGCCTATAGGTTTCTAAAACAAAAATACTAGGGCTGTGGCTGGGGTCTTTTGGTTTGGATGTGACATTCTGCTGTGAGTAACTTATTCAGAGGGTTCAATCAATCCTTTTAAGAGAACAAATTCCCATTATCTTCAAGAGGAATCAGGCCAGCATGGCAGGAAGCAGACTTTGACCACTAGAGTATTGAGAAAGAGCCTCCCACCTCCATAGTTTTCCTCTTTCTTTCATCTGCAAACATGTGTCCTGCTCTGCCTCCCCTTATACACAAAGGAGTGCACACAGATATTTTTTAGAAGCCTATGTCCCAGATTAACAATACAGTAACTTGCGATGCTGCTTAGAATCTCAGGAGGTTTCAGATCGAGGAAGGCAGTTTTTCTTAAGTTCTAGCAGCAGAAGTTAAATCTCATAAAAAATTGATCAGATACCAGTGAGGGAATAATATATAAATTATGACTGGCAATTCCATTTGCCAGACTTTATTATATCAGTGATGTACTTGGTGAAGCCATGGATGGGTGACTGCATTTAGAATGCTGTGGCGTTCTTGCTACCACTTCTAAAAACAGATAGTAAAACACAAAGAGGATCTTTGGCTCAGACTTCATGTTTGTACTTATGGCAAGTGCTCTAATAAGGATGGCTGCAGATTTCAACTCTACTACCATAAAGGCTCCTGGATTAGGAAGAGAAAGCAGCAACAGGTTCTATTATGTGGCACTTGCCAGACAGAAGTTCAGACTTCAAATGGTGTTAACAGGATGCTCGCAACTGCAGGTGATTCAAAGAGGGCCAAGACTGCTCTCCCTGAGACCTGACTTAATATTTTGTTAATGATTCTAACTAAATACCCTATCATTTCTTCCACTGGTTCTGTTGTAACTTTGTGCCTAAAATCAAAACCATCAGTGATTCCACTGAGTTTCAGCCTCAGTAGCTACTGTAAACTTGACATGTTCTCTGCGAGAGTAATGTGTCACACTACTGGATGCATTGTTCAAAATAACTGAATTTGTCTCAGCAAATTTAGCAAGACCCAGGTAGATGAGTACAGGCCACAGTTTGGACACAAAGAGTCAAGTGTGAGTAGACTCTCCAATATGCTAGGTGTCCAGGTGACGAAAGGATCATAGCAGTACAATCCTGAAAACTTGAGGACACACACAGACAGGAGGAGACTAAGAGTAAACTCTCTGGATTGAGCCCTTTCTCTGGGCTGCATGTTGAGACATCTCCAAGCCTCATCTCCCTTGGGACAGTCAGGAAGCCTTGAGGATGCTGGCTAGGTGTAGAGTCACACAGGACCGAGCTCAGCTTCCACTCCAACTGACATGAAGACCACAAGAAGTCAAACCTGAAATGAACTTGAAACAAAGCCAGTGATGTTCATTCTATCCCTCCATACCCTGGCTGTGACTCGAATACACAGCCTCCACGTGCTAGGTTCTCCCCAAACAAGGACATCTGACAGCCACTAAGCTCTAAAAGCACACATAGAACCACTTCTCTCACAAACTGTGATCTCTTCCTGCACTTTCAGAACTATAGGTCAGCCATCTCACTCTCCCAGCAAGGTCAGGGTGAACAGTGTCTCTTGCAAAGCCAGGTCCGTTAGTGCAGGTCCAAGAGTTCCATTCACTAGAACAATGCCACAACTCCTCAGTAGGCAGAAACTGGGTGGCTGCTCAGGTCTATAAGTGATTAGCATCTGAACAATTTCACCACACCAGGACTAGAGGTGTTTTGGTGAAGCTCAATGGAGAGCATTCTTCAACTTTCAAGGTCACCCAAGTTTTCTTGAGTGCACCTGAAGGTCCTGCTAGTGGTAATACTGGAAATGAGGGTGGGGATGACAGCATAATGTAGTAAAACACATGCAACACACCAGGAGCATTTTTAAGAAAGAAAATCAGCTGCTTCTCATGGCTTTTAGTTGGGGCTATACTAACAGTTAAGCTGAGTACCTCTATCCCTCCCTGCAAATCCCAGCTTTGCCTAGTCTTTCATGTACTATACCAAATGACACTTGGTGGTTAGCTTGTTTAATAGATGGTGTCACATGGATCCCAGAAGATTGGGAATTGCCTATAGGACCCCAGAATAGAGCTTGCTATGGCTTCAAGCTAGTCCTTTGCTTTATCACCATGTTGCTCTCTGGTGGTGAGACATCTTCCTCTGAGGTGCAGCTACCTTCTTTCCACCTGTCATCTTTCTGCACTGGGACACACTCCAGTCTCCCAGGCATGGTGCTTTTGTCCTGTGCTCTCTCTCGACTGCCCACAATTTTGGAGTCCCCCTGAAATCTTTCACACACAGTCCACTCTTTGTAGGCCAAGAGCATCCCTCCTTCTCCTCGTTCTGCAAGTTCTTAAGTCTGAGCTGTGTCTGGAAACAACTCCAGGAACCTGGTGCTCCCATTCTCTACCCTATTCCTTCTGGCTTTGTTTTCATCTAGAGTCTTAGATAGTTGACATTAGGCATAGAGTGGAACATAATTCATAGGAATACGGTAGCTGTAGCCAAGACTCTGTTTTCAAATTCTGAAAGGACTAGATTTCCTGACATGACCATCAACACATCATGTCCGCACTTCTCATAGGAGAGTCTCATGTTTCTGAGTTTCCTTCAACTTTCATTTTCCTGTCTAATGCCATTTTACCTTACAGGCAGAGCCCTCACAGTCTTTTCCTTTAACGGGATTGCATAAAAATTTAACTCTCATGATATTCCAAGCCAGATGCTCTCTTGCATTAAATTATACTACTGCAAGAAGCAACAAGATAGAATGAAAGGGAGATAGGGGAGGACAGAGGTCTTCTTACCTACGCACTTGAGGATGTCACCTGACCTCTCAGTTGTGATTCAATTCAACATATGACAAAGGATCCAAGTTAGCAAATACAACATAGGCTACTTCCACATGAGTGTGTGTACCTGTGTTTTAAGTGTGTACTCCTAAGTATGTGTGTATCTGTGTGCATACACAGCCACACACTTACATATACAAACACAGCATATGCCACTAAAAATGTGTCCTTGCTTAAGAGTTGAGCAAGAAAGTCTTATGGCTCATTGGAAAATTCCTGAATTCCTCTGTCTTTTCATATTCAATAGCATTACTGATCCCTGCTTTCCAATTTTAAATCATTTGAAGTGGGGCGAGCATATGCTAAAGCAAATTTGTACTTTTTTCGTTTAAGTGGAAAAATCCCTGAATTATGTTCTTGAAGAAAAGGTTTGGTCTCTGAGGGAGAACACACTAAATGTGAAGGAAAGGCCCCTCAGTTTCTCCTGCTGCTTCCCCTGGCTTGCTCTGTGTCTGGGGGTCAAGCATAGCAGGAGGTCAAGCCTGCAGTGAGATAAGGTATCACCAAGAAGACCCAGCATTCTCACCCACAAATTGGCTTCAGGGCCAATGGGAGAATCAGTTCATCAGGTTAAAAGATATATTATTCACAAATATCATGGGCTCTTAATATTGCATTTAAAAATAAATTTTAGTATCACCAGAGAGAGAGAGAGAAAGATATCATCTAAAAATCTATTCCCCTTTTTATTTTGATGTATTTATACAGCATCCTTTAGAAAACAAAACCCAAAAAACTCTCCACATATCCATCTATTTTTTATATTTTTCTATCCAACTAGGAAAAAAACTAGCCATTTCTAACCAATGGCAAAATAATTGGTGTCATCCATACAGTGACCAGATACTGAACAGCGGGGCCAGGCATCAGGTTATGATGAATATGGGCCCTAGGTTAGTGACTCCTCATGTGAGGTGCCACTGGCCCTGAATTTTTCATAGAAACAGTTATTGGAGGCTTAGAGATGGCCATTGAATCAATCCCATTAAATAACCCCAGCTTAAACCATGAGCCAAACCACAAACCAGGAATCCTCTGTCTCTCTCGCCTAAAGCATCCAAACATCCTCCTTCCAGGGTTTTCCTATGAATTCCACCAGCCTGGACACAGGGCTATCCCCAAAGCTCCATCAGCAACCAGGAAGAAAAGGAAATAGAAGAGCAGGGAACCCTTCCAGGGCTATGCATCTGAACACACAGAACAGGTCAGTGCTTTCAGACAACTGCTATGAGGAAGAGATAAGACACAGCCTTTAGGAATTTTATTTTAGTATTCTAGTTGTTCCATTTTGGGAAGTTAAGATTTTAGCCAAGATTGTTTAAAGCTGTGTGTATGTGTGTGCGAGTGTGTGTATAGATGCATACAGATATGCATATAGATATATAAATAGATATAGATATACATACACATGATATGGATATGGCTTCTCCTATCCTAGCCTGCTGCTGGCCCTCTCTCTATGGACTTCAAAGGATAAACTCAGATTGTTCAGGGTCAAGAAGATGCCACTTGAGAATGGAGGAAAAGGACTTCTCAGCTGCATGTGACAAGGACAGCTGCCTCTGGATGTCCCACCCACTGTCTGGAGCCACACTGCCTTGAGACTGCAGTTTGGACTAGCCATAACAGAGGCAGGTCAAGGACAGGTGATTTCCAGAGATCCGGAGGTGTAGAATCAAATCAAGGGCTCACAGTCCTCCAAACCCACACCCTAATTAACCACTGCCACACTTCTGCATGCTGAAGCATCAGGCAAAATAGGAGGAAAATTCCTAGTACTTTTTTTCCCATAACATAGATTGGGCTGTGTGTTTCAGATCCCTGGGTTTAGATCCATGAACAGCAATGTGCTCATTTTATAATTATTTCCTCCTCCCCTTGGTCAGAGAGGCTACCCAAGCCCTAGCTCAAGCCTGTAAGCCCTGCCAGCATTTATTTCATACCCAGTGAGGGCAGAGAACTGTAATAAAAGGAGATACATTCAGTTACAAGATGCTAAGGTAGGTGAAAATATTTCTTTACTGAGCAAATATCCCATAGAATTCTTAAAAGAGGGTTTGGTTTTTCTGTTCTGAACCTATCAAGCTATAGTGATCATTAATCCTTATACAAACTCTTATGTGGAATATACATAATTTTAAGATTTCCATATTTACAAATCTTCCCAGATGAAATAAGATTGTATTTAAAATTCTTTAGGTGATGATGATATAATAAGATGGTTGCTTTTTATTGAAAAATTGGCTATGGGGTAATGACTCCCAATTGGAGCTCTCACTAAATACAGATCCAAAGTTGTCTTCCTGCCTTCTCTCAAGAGTTGATGTGAGATTCTGCCCCGCAATGTCCTCAAAGCGGCTCTGCTTCCCTGAACTCTAGAGAGGTCTCCCTTCTTTACCCTGGTCCTAGCAAAAACAACCTAATAACAACCCTAAAACACAGAAGGGAAATCAGCTTATGCTGTTGATTTACCAGGCTCAGACAAACTGCTTTGCGAATCCAGTGGTGTCTCCTAGGATCTATTTTAATGATCTGCCCAGGGTGAAGTGAGCAGCGATTAACAGACAAGAGCCCTTCGGATCTGCTAAGCAGGGAATTACAGTGTCTCCAGGAGTGCTGAGCTGGCCTGCAGATTCACCCTCACTACTCACATGTGCCCAGCTCTGCAGAAGGTGGGCCCCCCAGAGCAGAGATGGCCTCTCTGCACCTGGCCCCCCTCACACACCTGGCCAGCCTTTCCCACCTGCTACTGTCCAGCCAGGCACCTGGTCCTCCGTGGGCACCGCATCTCAGAGTGCCCATGCCTCACGGTAATGATTGCAAGAGGGGCATGGGCAAGGGAAGAGAAAGCCAAGTCCTAGACCCATCCTGTCCCTGCCTCTCCCACTTGTCTTAACACAAGAAGAAAGTCCTCTTGGAGCTTCAGCAAAAGCTTTAAAAAAAATTTTTTTTTGGCATGGCCTTCTTCCCCCAAATTATAAAGTAGTTGCAAATGTTCACAACCAGCTCAGGAGAAGCGAGGGAGCTGTGAAGACAGCGGCCTTTGTACCCACTCAAGTTTACCTTGCCAAAGGTGCTCTGTCCTATTGATAAGGCCAGGGCATCTTTTAAAAACAGGAGTGGGGGGGGGCGGTGGAAGAGCTGACACCCAGCAGCAGCGTGTTGTGGCCCAGGCAAGGGGCCACTCAGCTATAGCAAACACCAAAGTATCCAGGGAACACACACACACACACACACACACACACACACACACACACACACCAGGCATTACCTGCTCCTGCTGTTGCACGGATTTCCCCGAGGCGCTGGGCTCCTTGGCAGTGGTCATGGTCTGTCCCTCTCCAGGTTGCTCGTGGCCACCGTTGGGCCAGGTGGGATCTGACAGTGACTTTGGAGCCACCAGCCTCAGAACAGCAAGGAGAGGAAGAGGAGCGCAAGGCTAGTCCATACTTCCGATGGCAGGGCTATTTTGGGGCGCGTTGGGGAGGGCGATGGGGGAGACCAGCCTAGTTTGTTCTTGTAATGCCAGAAGCAGAGAGGATCAGAAGCGGGAAGATGCCTCTGCTGCTTCGCGGGGCTTCTCCAATTAGCAACAGCCTCTGCAATCGCCACAGAAACAATAACTGCTTAGCAACCGGCAGCCGGCGGCTGGGTGCGGGAAGGGCCGGAGTGAGGCGCGCTGCCTCCCGCCGCCTCCTG
>NW_022900928.1:86188034-86212078 GCF_012274545.1 Fukomys damarensis
AGCCCGCGTGCTGGTCCCCAACTCACACCATAGCAGCAGCAGAGTGGCAGGGATGGGGGCGGCCTTTGTCGTTCCTGCTGCAAAGTACAAGGTGCATTTGGGAAGGCCTGGTTTGTGACACCCCCCCCCACACACACACTCCCCAAAGTCAGGCTTTCCTTGTGCCCAGTGGGTTTTGCAGGAGCGCGGGCTGTTGCAATTTTGGCTTTTATTTTCCTGACAATTCAAAAAACTTAGGTTCCATCTTTAGAGTCAGTGAATCTAAATTTCTCTAAGAAATTCAATCAGGACCGCAGGGTGTTGTTCTGATTGAAAAAGAGGAAAGGAGACCAATCCAGCCTGGGTCGTGAGCCTGCTGTGCCCTGAGCTCAAGGAGTGAGCAGGCAGCGTGACTGAGGGCTCCTGTCCTCCTGGGCTCTGTTGCTGGCACCTGAGCACAGGTTAGTGAGTGAGATATATATGGGGGAACTCCAGGGAAAGCATCAACAGCCCATAAGATGCAAGTAGGACTGTCTCCTGGTCCTCCAGAGACGGGCAAGATGCCCAGAGCACCCACCGTTTGCCCAGGATCCCTCTAGCTCCTGCTCTGGAACAGGCATTCACTGATCGGGACCACCTGACTCTCTGCATACAGGTCACTAATAAGTACTTTCAGTAATGAGTCCTTCAGGGTAGGGCCCGAATTGATTGGTGTGTTCTGAACAGAGAAGTGAAAGGGATCTATGTCCCCTTAACAGGTGCTTAAGAGAAGCCTTCCCATGGCTCAGCTCTATACCAGTGCCCCCAGGCCCATCATGTTACAAAAACAGAGAACCTGGTAGAACCTGAGGCATTGTGTCTGTCTTTGGAGATGACTGATGGATGGAAATCAGAGCAGAAGAGCCGCCACCTCTGCCACAGCCTGCACTCAATTCTGCTCTGAGTGTTTACTTGGCACAGGTTCTCCGAGGTCTGGATGGACAACTGGTAGCTCATATGGTTTGGCCAAGATAAAAGAAAGAAAATGCCATGCAGAACCCCTGCCACCCTGGGAAGGTTTGTGTTTCTCTCTGCCTAGATTGGGTTCAACCTTGTGCAGGACTGGAGGCTCAGGGGGTTAGGGTTCCAGCAGGGCTGTGGGCCCTGGCTTGCTCATCCCCGTGGCCTGCCTGCTAGGATACCTGGAACTCAAGAGTTTATCAGTGCTGGGTGAAGGGCATTTGTCAGGCCAGAAGGGCAGCTCTTGGAGACTTCACAAATCTCTATCTTATATGTGAAAGGTGCCTGGGGCCAACCTAGTCTCATCTCTGGCCTTGGACATGAGATCATTAGAATGATCATGAGATCATTAGAAAGCCTGCCACTGTGGCCCAGGAGCAAAGGGGACAGAGACTGGGAAAAGGAGGCTGGAGTGCAAGGTGAGCCACCCCAGCCCCTCACACAGAAACATAGTCCCCTGGGAATCAGCAGACCTGGCTCAGTATTTCTACACAGTCTACCTCACTGGGTCTCAGGACTGCCCAGTCGCAAGATTCCATTTCAGTTTAGAAATCCAGGCTGGGTCACATCTGGGGCTGCTATCTGCTGACAGTTCTGAAAAGATCCACTGCTGGCTCACTGAGGCAAGGGACTGGTATTCAAGAGCAGGGACAATACCACACAGAGGGATAAATGTGTGAAGGGAGTGCAGATTGCCTCCACCAAGTTTCTAGGATCTTGATCTAAACTGAGGATGCTCAGCTGTCTACAGTAGGGGCTATAAGAAAGCCCTTCCCCTTTTACTCCTCAGTAAAAATCTTAAACTTATTTCACATATAGTAAATCTAGATCTAATGCAAAATCTGTTCACATTTGTGAGATCTCACATAGCACTTCCAGTGGAGGTCCTCCAGGGCTCAGAGCTCTTTGAAGTCTGGCCAGGCCCTGTCCTTGGGCTCTCCACACCCTTACACACATCAACTCTGTCATCACAGCCATAGGATGGGAATGTCTGAGGGTCATTGGGGGAGGCCTGGCCAGGTGGTCTCACCCACAACCTTTCCCTGGGATTTTCAGGCCTCAGGTCCCTAGCTTTTCTTCATGTTTGACTCTGACTGTTTGGAAAGGGAAATGGGCAGGAAGTCCTGCCTTCTGTATACCTCACAGGGAACTGGAGGATGTTGTGCTAAAGTGCAATAAGTCAGGCAGAGAGGACAAATCCTGTCTTTGTAGGTGGTGTCCTTGCAGGTGCTGGTATTGGAGGCAGCAGGGCAGAGAGTGACGGGCTGGCAGCAGGAAGATTGGGGGTTACTACCGAACAGCCACAAGATTTCAATTCTGCAAGATGACCAAGTTCTAGAGATCTGCTTGACAGTGCTGAGCCTGTAGTAAATGAAGCTGTAACTGTTTGCATGGTTAAAAACCATTTAACAGGGTAAATCCTGCTATTACCACAGTGAAATTAAAAAAGGATCACTTTTGGTCATATTTTAAAATTAGTCAGTGTTCCTCCAAAGGGCATATACTATACTTCAGTTTATCCTCCCAGGCTGAGAGGTCTGAAGATTCCTCTCATTTAGGTCAGACTATGTGCTATTTCTTGTGTGCTATCAGCACCGTCATCCAAGATCCATTGATCAGAGAATAAATTCACAATGGTCAAATATAGGGCACACTGCCCCCAAAGTTGTGTAGATGAAAGGAAAAGAAAAGAACATATAGCTAAGTTTCTGAAAGCCAGCATGTATAAATGTAACTATGAGGTATGATTGAAACATATAGGAAATGTAAAAAGTCATTACAGTAAAAGACACATTGCCATTAACCCCAATCAAACACCCCCCCCCCATTTGAACACACTTATCCTATTGTTCTTACCACTTTCTGGAAGTTCTCTTTCCTGGGTATCTTTAGGAGTTCTGATAAAAAATACAGTGACTGCTGCTTGCTGAGTACCATCCAATGGAAAGGCAGCCTCATAAAAACATGACAATGTGTCCACATCCACCTTCTTCATCAGATCTGTCACCTCATGCAAATTCTGGCTCTTCCCCAGAGTCAAAGTGACCATGAAAGGGAAAACTTTTGGACCAGTGGAGGATATCTAAGCATCCGTGAGAGAACAACCAAAGACACTGAGGAAAGACTTCCAGAACTGCTGCAGAGAGTGGCAAGAATGATGGGTAAGTGTACTGAAAATGAGAAGTATTCTGAGGGGGATGAATAGCAGTGTGTCTTTCACCATAATAAAAGTCTTGAACTTTAAACATCCCCTGGACTTTTTGATCACACCTCACACAGTTCCTTGGACCTTGTGTGAATGCAGTCAGGGCAGGCAGGCAGCACGACAGATCAGGGCATCATCTGCCGCCCTTTCTCAGGGTCCTGAGCCAGGAATGTGGAAATGCCACTGCCTATACTAAGCGTGCTGACCGCCTCAAAGAAGATGACAGCAATAACAAGGGCCACCTGCTCTTGTGCCAAGTGCTCGGTGTCTAGTGCTAATTTAGGAAATCCTGAAAAGGTTCAAACAGTTTGCCAAACCCTCACCAATTGCCAAGAAGTGCTCCCAGATATCTGTCTGAATTAGTAAGTAATGTGGCAGCTTCCATTACATATCACATGCTAAGAGTTTCTGCTCTTTCCTTTGCTATCTGCAACCCCTAGGAGATAAGCCAACACCAGTATAGTGTTGCAGCTGAGGCCATGCCTGTTGCTGGGGTCCCACCACCCCAGGCTTGGCCTGAGCTAAGGTGCCCAGATTCCTGGAGCAGCAAGACTGTGTGTTCACTGAGAAACTGTGACCTTCAAGTTGCTTGCTTTGTGCATAAGGTCAGCAAATCTGCAGTCACACCTACAGGATAGTAGGAGACGGAAACCTGTAATCTGTGCCTTTGGTCGTGCCTTGGATGCTCAAGGAAATGGAGGGCAGAAGCCACTGGGTATCCGTCCTCATGAGAAAGTGTGTGTACCAGAGAAAGGCCACACACCAGGCAACACCCAGCAGCCCTTAGAAGCCACAGATTCTGTACACACAGAGAGTATGGGTGGACTGGAAGCTCAGTGCTTAAGAGAAAAAAAAATATAAATATATATAAGTAAATGCATATGCACACAAAACACATGTTTAGACAGTTCATCATCAACCCTGGAACATCTACACGGACTCATAAGATGGGATTCTGAAATGTCAGGCCTTTAAGAAACAAAAATATGCATTCATATAGTTTTGCAAAGATACAAATAGAAGGTACCTGGCAAGCATACTATAGTGTGTGCTGATGGTAGGTAGGGGAAAGGAAGATAAAAAGGAAAAGGAGGTGGGGAGGAAGAGCAGGAGAAGAGAGTAAGGAAGAAAGAAAAGAATGAAGGAGAAGGGCAGTTCTCCTCTCTAGGACCATGACCTGGTGCTATGAACTCGCTTCTCCAAATCTCAGTTCCTGCATGTAAGTGAGGTAAAGGAAGTCAACATAAAACATATTACCTCTGGTCCTATGCTGTTTAACCCTCACAGCAATGCAAGGAGGCAGCAGTTGTCACTCATCAAGGTAAGAGGGGCTCAGAGGGTAGATGGCTGCCCCAAGCCACACAGCTCCTGGCGTATGTCTTACTCCCACTCCCCTGCACCACACTGTTCTCCTCTGAGAGGTGTTCCCTAAATGGCCTTCCAGCTCAGAATTCCGTCTTGTGAGTCCAGCTAGATATGCCAGGGTTGATAATTAACTGTCTACAGCATGCTATTATGCAATAAGGTCTGAAGTTCACTCACATCCAGGTCTACACCCCAGTTTTCGGATAGCAGCTTCCATTTGACATGAGAGGGAACCAAGTGTGATACTATTGTGGGAGCTGTGCTGCAAAATTTCCATGTTTCAGCCCAAAGAATTATAGTTTCCTGCATGTTGTTCTGCTCCTGCTGCCTAACACTGAGCCGTCTCATCCTTTTGGGCACATGGGAAGAGCAGGGTTCCATGTTGCCCGGATAGTCAGGCATGGATGCCACAACACTGTGCACACATCCTTGGGCACCTCATACCACCAGATGACCTTGGCATCAGCGGTGCTACAGATGCCTTGTTTATGATTTTTAATGGTCCTTGCTGATGTGTCCGGGCCTGTTCGATCAGCTCTCATTTGGCACCAGCTCTCATGTTGTTTGGAGACACGTGTTTTGGAGTAGCCCAGGCATTTCCATGGCTGAGTTGGGTTCAAGGGCATTTCAGGAAAGATGTCCAAGAGGAGTCGCCTCTTGGTCCACACCTGGTGTTCACTAAAAGGGTTGAAGCCAAGAAGGGTTTCCATGACCAACATAGGTGAGCATCTTAGGTATGAGGCCCCCCAACATTTCTTCTCTCATGCTTTATTTCTAACACACAATAAATCAATGAGCAGATGCAAGCAGGAAATTCCTAATGATGGCTCAGTCAATACAGTTCCTGTTGCCTAACTTTCCAGGATGCATCTGATTTGGCTTTGGGGATTAGTGCAAATGACCTTCAAATGGGCTACTTAACACTAAAGATACAAGGAAGTAGTAGAAATCTAAAACATGTAGCAGTTTCGGAAGCCATTATGAAAACAAAAGCATTTAACAAAGTGTTTATGAATCCCATCTTCCCACCAAGGCCTTTTGTTTTGTTTTGTTTTTTGAGTCAGGGTCTCACTATGTAGTGAGACTGACCTGGAACTCACTATGTAGTCCAGGCTATTCTCAAACTCACAGTGATCCTCCTGCCTCAGCCTCCCAATGCTGGAATTACAGGCATGCGCCACCACACCCGGCCTCCACCAAGGTTTTTAACACCAACTCTACACCCAACTTCTTCTTTGTGGCAAGTTCTTATGTATCTTTTAATGCCCAACTCAAATGTAACTTTCTACCCACAGCCCCTATAAGCCTGATCCTTGCTTCATCACTTTCCCATCACATTTTTCATGTCCCCTTCAGTGTCACCCCTCTGCCTGGTGTCCTGGCTACTTCATGGTTTCTTCATAGTAGAGGCTACATATAATAAAGATTTGCCTTTCGCTTAAAGGAAGGAGTTTTAGGCCAGCATAATTTATTGTGAGCACATGGGAAGTGCTTTAACCCGCCAGCTAAGTGCACAATGCAGGGTCCAGGTCTCAGTGACTTCAAGAATGGCATCAGGATTAAATGAGACAGACCAAAGCCACAGGGTGAGACCTAACAATGGCCCTGCTCCCCCCTAGCCTGAGATCTCTGGCAGGGTATGGATTTCTCATCTGTCCCTCCCCAGGACTAGGTTCCCAGAAGCAACAGAGTGAGGAACATGTCAGGAGAGGGCCGGGGAAAACCTGAACATCACTAGGTCTGAGGTCAAAGACAAGAGTGTCTCCCCATGAGTCTCTCCAAACGAGGTCGGACTAGGCCTTTCATTTTAGGTAATGCCCTATTTGCAAAGAAATTCAGGCAGAATCACAACACAGAGTTCCTCGAACCCCACAGGGTCAGATGGGCATAGACTTCGAATAACCTAGAGTGGTCAATGTGAACTAGAAAACATTGCTGCAGGCGGCCTTGGGAGAGTGGAGATGAAACAGAAAAGGGCAGTGTTACTGCAGACTCCACCAGGCCCATTTTATCATGATGTTCCAGACAGAAAGCCCCTTTTGCAGGCTCCAGTGTGAAGGGGTTTGGAGGAAGGGCTTTGCCAGAACTTGGAGCTTCAGCTCCCACCAGTTGTGATTCCAGCCTATAGCCTGGACTCCACTGTTGCCTTCTTGGTGTGAGTTGCAGAGCTCTAGAGCCAGGCACTCCCCAGGAGGAAGCCTGGGAAGCCAGTGTGGGCCCTTGGTGGAGGACAGCTTATGAAAGGAGAAAGGACGAGTAGGGGCGAGATGGAAATGCTTCCCATGTCCGACATCAAAGAGGAGGAAGGACCTCATCAACCCCCAGGAAGGCATGTAAATTATATATGGCTTATCTCTTTAAGAGTCTTTTTTGATGAAAATTAGAACTAAGTGAAAGTTCTTATAAACCTGAGCCAAGCCTATCAATTTAAAAAGAATATATCTTATATGGAAGAATGGGTAAGAGACAGGATGGGAAGGCAGAACCTCCACCAGCCCCCGCAAGAAACAGAAAGGATAACTCTTAGCAGGAAGCAAAGGACAGGCAAGTGGAGACAATCACCATTCTGAGGCAATAAACAAGATGAGATTTATACCGCAAAATTAACCTACACATTCCCTTATTGCATGAAAACAGCATTAAAAGAGAGTAGAATAAAAGAGAAAACATTAGTGCCATATCTCTCCATAAAGGTATCATTTGTGAAACCTTTTTGAGATGAGATCACCAGTGAAATGCTAGACACGGTTGGGCTATGAAGTATGATCAAAATATATGGTGAAGGTTTAAATTTTAAAGAAATTATTACAGTCAAAGTCACCTTGTCAAAAGCCCCCCTTAAAAATACCCCATTGGCTCTTAACACACTCATCCCATTTTTCTTGCCACATTCTAAAGCGGTTTTGAAGTTCTCTTTCTTCATTGTCTTTAGTTGTGCTGTTCTGGCTGCCCTGATGTCCAGAATTGATTCAAAGCATGACATTTCCTGGTTGTTTTGACTTTGGGAAAGAGCCAGAAGTCTCCCAGTGTCAGGTGCAGTGAATGAAGTGGACAAGGATGCACCATGATATTTTCATTTGATGGAAAGTGGTTGATCAAGAAATATGGTGAGCTTTGAAATGAAAACATTCATCACAGTGAAAGACATGTTGCCATTAATTCCCCTCAAAACATTTTTTCAAGACACTTTCCTTCACTTGGAACACACTCATCCCACCATGCTTAGAAATGTGATTTTTACAGTAATATTTATAAAAAGTGTAAACACTCACTGCATTTTCCATCACCCTTGTTAGGTTCTACAGATGGGTGTCATTCATGAAACTATGGATCACAAAAGAGTTGACACAGGCAAAAGTCACCCTACATATCCTTATGAACCAGCACTGAGAGACATGCATGGATCAAATTAGCCAGGATAATCACTTCCAGATTAAGGGCTCCCCCTTCCTTTGCTATCCTCACTGTCCTCAGCAGCCCTTGTACCCTAAGTTTAGTGAAGTGCTATCTCTGGCTGGGCATGGAGTTCCCTGCCCTCTGAGAAGCCACTGGAGTTGGCACTTGTTCACACCGGAGCACTTGGGATGGATGAATGTGTTCTCCCTCTCCAGAGTGTTTATGCTGTCATGGAAATACCCAAAAAGTCCAGCTAAATTCCTCTGGGAAGAACCTACCCTGGCATCTTCCTCCTAGGACAAGAAGTGACACCAGGGGAAGCTGAGGCATCAGGTCAGTGTAAAAACATGATGAGGGACAATCTCATTTCCCCCTCTCCAGAACTCAAATCGAGGAAACCAGGGAATTTTCCTCAAATTGAGGAAACCAATTACTCTGCTAGTAATTGGTGGGCAGACTGAAGGTTACAGGTCAGGAGGGAGCAGCCAGGCTGCCAGGAAGAGACATCAAAGCAACAGGGATGGCTGAGAACATTCCAGACGCTCAGGGAAGAAAGTACATGGGAATTACCTGTTTGAAAGAAGGAACCCAGCGCGGTGGTGCCTACCTACAATCCCGACATTTGGAGAGCTGGGGCAGGAGATCTTAAATTTGAGCCCAGCCAGGGCAAATTAGCAATTTAGTGAGACATTGTCTCAAAATTTTAAGAAATAAATACAAAGGCTGGGGATGTAGCTCAGTGTGAAGGGACTAGGTTCAATTTTCAGTGTTCCAAAAAACTAAAAAGAAGAGAAAAAAATGGAGGGAGGGAGGGAGGAAGAAAGAAAGAAAAAAAAGGAAGGAAAAAGAAAGAAAAGGAAATGAACGGGCTATTTCATTGTGAGGAGGGAGTCCTGGAGTGGCCCCCAGCTCCTGGGGATCCCCCATTCCCATTTCCAGGGAGCTGTGTCCTTACAAAAGCTAGTACCATCCAGAGACCAATGGAATGCAGCATTTTTCTGCAAAGTAAAATAAACCAAAGTAAACTGGCCCTGTCCCGCATCTGGGGATGGGTGCAGACTGGGGGCCTGTTTTTCACACTAAATTGAAAAACTGCTTTCTGATTTCATGCTAGGAAGGATCTGGGGAAAGGTCCCTGAAGGACCAATCCTCAGATTCCCAAGGCTGCTCAGTGACTCCTCATACTGGGGTCAGGTGGAATTCACACAGGACTGGGGATGGGGCTGGAGAGGCTGCCTATGAACTAGTTCAGGTCCCCAAACCCATATTATTTCCCAGTTTTCTGAGGGTTTGACACTATCCCCCACAAGAAGAGATTGTTATCGGATTCCTGCTTGGCTACCCATTTTTTTTCTCTCTCATTTAATTCCCATTTCTTGAGCATCTACTACCTGCCAGGTGTACTTTTTAGACAGCGGGGAAATAGGGAAACACAAGTCCAACCCCTGACCTTAAAGGAACTCAGGTTAGTGGTAAGACAGTGCAGGCAATGAAGGCAGCAGCCCTGGTGAGCGCTGAGGCAGGTCTGTGCACAGAGCAGCCCAGCTGAGCTTCTAGAATGCTGCGTGTTAAGTACCACAGGTTGCGCAGGCCTGAGACTGCCACCTGGAGCCCTGACATGAATGCAGAATGGCCAACAGGGTGCAGAACAGACCACAAAGGCAACCATTCATTAAGGCACAAACTCTTCCTTGAAGATAATGGGAAAATTTTAGGCAATAAAATGTCATGAGCAGATCTTGCCATTTGGAAAGGTCTCTTTTTCAGAGTGTAGAAAATGGACTGGGAAAAGAGAACAGTTTAGGAAGTTGGGGAGTAATTCAAGCAAGAAATGAGAAGTGCCTAAAGTAAAACAGTAGATGTGGATAAAAAAGAGAAATTAAAAATCAACTCAGGGCACGCCCGAGAGGAGGTGGTCCATCACTTATCTTTAACTTTCACTGTACCTTTCCCTGCAGTGCCCCAGCCCAGAGGGAAGGCAGTATTTTGTAAGGACAGGAATGCAGTGGAGAGATCACGGCTCAGTTATTTCTCCACATCCTCTCCCATCTGGCAGCTCCATCCAATGTCGTATTTTCTCCCAATCATCATGTCTCACCCACCAGCTCCTGGGATGCTTATGTTAATTAACCTGGCTGGCCTGGCATGTTGGCGGGGGACTGGGCCAGGATTCACACGTCTAGGTTGAGAGTCAGGCTCTGCTTTCACACTGGGCTGGGGCTGGGCTGTGGGGCAAGACCAGACGCGCACAGGAGTTCCAGAGCATTTACACAGCTGGGGATGTGTGAGCAGCTGGTCCCCTTGGGCTTTGCTGTTGGGTCTGCTATTTCCATAGGGGGTTTATGGTCAGAGGAGTCACTGCCTGCTTCCTGGCTCTTGTTTTCTTGCCCTACTCTGGGTTCCACTGGGGCAGGGATCTGCCAGCCTTGTTTGTTGCTACATTTTTAGCCTGCACCCTGTAGTTGGCCTACTGTGTGTTCCCTAAAGGTGGGTGGCCACTGAAGACATCAGCATCCTGAACCGCCCACTGCACCCCGGCTCAGCTGTCCTTTTGCACCACAGGCCCCAGGTCGGTTGGGATGGGAAGGGCTCTGCCACCGGCCCCAGCGCCTGACGCTTCCATGGCTGCATTTCCTGGCACAGTGTCTGTTTATGCACAGCTACCTAGGCTGGGGATCGCCAAGTCTAGGATGTGGTTTTCTCCCTGCCTCAGTGGTGAGTTGTTGCCTTTTATTCAGCTCCAAGGCTGCTTATTGAAGCCCTCTTTCCCTAATGCTCTCTCCTTTCTCTCAGGTGTTTATTTTTTCTTTCTTTCATCAGCTCCCGCTTTGCTCTGCTATCCACCCTCCGGTGCCCTTTCTGCCACATCACAGCCTCCCTTCTAGTGTGTTTCCACTCCTGCCACCTCTCAGTCTTTGAACTTAACAGGGACAAAGAAAGGTGACTCTTAGTCTGGCTCAGAGCGCCAAAGCCTGGCCACACACCCTAATTTTTATCATAAACCATTCCTGAAACTGATGTTTGTGTACTCCCTGGCTTGTGATTTTCATCATCTGCAACTTTCCGTGCCATTACCCATTTGTTCAAGGAGCTCTCTTAAAATGTCCACTACAATATCAGCACAAGCAGGGCAGGAACTCAGGTCTGCTTTGGGTTTTTATGAACACTGCACAAGTGCTGAAAACAGTGCCTGACTTGTATTAGGTGGTCAATAAGTATCGGTTGAATTCTTTCTTTTCGGCCACTTACAAAAAGCAAAATGTAGAGAATCACCCTGCAGTTCAGTTTCTCTGTATGAGCTTCAGTTTCCCATGTAGACAACAACTTATAAAATGTTTCCTCTATTACGGCTCTTCAAAGCTGTTTAAGAAGTGGCCACACACACATCATCTCTCTTATCCTAGAGGTGAAATGTTAAAGGCAGTGACACAGAGAGGTCACACTTAGGACCTAAGGCCACACAGTTGGTGAACAGCAGAGCAAGGGCTCTAAGATTCACCCAGAGTCCTCCAGAGAGCCTTCCCTCCAGCAGGGGATCTGCGTAGACTCTCCCACACCAGCATGCAGAAGGTGATGTGGGGCCCTGATTCCCTCAGCCAGGAGGGCTCAGCCACACCCACTCCTCTGTCCCAGCTCCAAATATCACCACTGGCCTGTAAGTCTGTCCTTGAAGCTTTTGTCCCCTGCCATCCACCTCCGTTGTTTCCCAGGCACTAATGAGTAGAGGGGAAGAAACCTCCTGCTGGACACCTCTACAGGAAGTGACTCAGAAGACAGAGGAGGCCATGAATAATGAGTTCAGGTAGGTGTGCACATCAGCAACAGGACTAGGTCTTCTCGGTCTGCCTGGTAGCTGGGACACCACTCTGCAGGGGACACTGGGACATGTCATGAACCTCTGGGCACAAGTGGCTTCTGCCTCTTTTTGCCAGGGTTATTTTTCTATAGAGGAAAAACTATTGCAGAATGGCCAAATCCTCTGAAGCTCTGCAGAGACCCTGAGATGAGGCATGTCATATGGCAATGTCCTCCAGGACCTTCCATGTCAGATTCGAGGTACACCCTCCTCCTGGCGTCTGGGCAATCCTGTGTCATCGGCCAAGAGGATGGCTGTCTCAGCCTGCTCCTGCTTCTGACTCTCCCTTGGCCCTGGGTTTATTGTTTTTCTTCTCCATGGGACAGAATTCTTGGGAAATGGACAAGAACCACAGAAGACAAGGGTGTGAAGTACACCAGCTGCAGTTGAACAATGTGACATTACCAAGGCCAGTGGCATTGGTATCACTGGGGTTTTTTGCACTTGGTAGGGCTGGTCAGTACCCTAGGTGACCCAGCCTACTGCATAGACCCTGCAGGCACACAGATGGGGGGCTGTCACCCCACAGTGCAAGCCACTGGGCTACCCCATTCTGCTTCTCACAGTCATTTGCTTTTCTTTTCCTTGTCACTAGGTAGACTTGTTCTGTCTCAATGGATCCCAACCAGTCCTTACAGTGCAAGTGCTCTCTTCCATTCCAGGGACCTGGAATTCCCCTCTACCCTTTCCTAGCATGTGGCACACAAGCCATGAAATACTATGCCGATCAAGAGCATGGTATTTAAAAAACAAACTTATGAAGCTAGCTTATTTTCTTCCAGGTATATTTCAGTATGACAGGGAAAAAACAGAATACAAGTGATTATCAGGAAAGTAAGGAGAAATAAGCTCACCAACATGGCTTCTCATCCACCTTATCACCAGTTCATCAAAATGAAAACACACCCAGGTTTTCTTGCAAAGAGTAGAATAGCTATCTCTTTACAGACTGTCTTTTCCATATTCTAGGCTCATCATGACTCTGCATGTATTTAACAAACGCACAGCTGTGAAATTAAAATGGGATCCCTCTGCTTTGTGATAGCAATACATTTTAGTGTGCGGAAAATGCAAAACCTATCACACCTCCCTCAACTGATAACGTTCCTTAGGGTGCACCTTGTGGCCTCTCAGATTTTTCAGCCATTTCTTCATAGAAACTTAGCTATGACTGGGTCTGCATAATTTAACCAAAGTTACCATTTTAGTTGCAAATGACAATTCAGGGGCAGTGCATACATTCACAGTGTTGTACAAGAATCTTCTCTATCTATTCTTAAAACAGTTTCTTCCAAACACAAGTTTTGTAGCCTTTAAACAGTAACTGTCCATTTCCTCCCTGTTCCAGCTCGTACTAACCTCTAATCTACTTTCTATCTCTATGAATTTGTTTCTGTGAATCTGTCTCTATGAATTTGTCTATTCTAGAAATTTCATAAAGGTGGACTCATAATATTTATCCTATTTCAAGGAGCATAGTGGTTTTCAAGGTGCATCCATGTTGTAACATAAATCAAAAGTCGTTTGTATGGGTAATACTCTATTGTGTGTCTATATCATATTTCATGTATCTGTTCATCAACTGATAGACCTGTGGGTTGTTTCCACCATTTGCTTATTGTTAATAATGCTTTCAATGAACATCAGTTTGTGAGTATCTGGGCCTTGTTTTCAAAGCTTTGGGTTTCTTTTTCATTTTAGAAATACAATTTACAAGTTGAGATTTGTAGGACTCCCCCACTTCTGCAGGTTGTTCATGATTCTGGTAGGTCCAGTAATAATCACTGCCTTGGGCTATAAATTAGCAAAGATGAACTGTGGCAGGTGCCTCACAGATCTGGGGCCAAGAGCTGAAGAAAACAGTGCTAATTTAGCCCAGTTGAATGACAATATGAGGCGGTTCCATAGGCTTAGCGCCCTCCTTTGTCAAACAGGAATAATGTGAGGACTCAGCAAACAATCTAAGTGCCACACCATATGGAGCAGGATGTGCAGGCTTTGAACCCCAAAAGAGCTGTTTTGTGCCACAATCCTGCAGAAATCCGAGTAAAGTGATGCATGCCACCAGCTAGTGAGCAATATTCTCAGTCCACAGACATAGTATTGGTACCGCCTGTGGTTATATCTGTGACCCTCAGCCATCCCAGCAATGCTCACATCCATCCATGTAGGCTGGGTCCCCAGCACCCTTCCTGTTACTGGCTTCCCATGGTTCCTTGGGCTAAAGGGGTTCACAAGAAAGATAAACGATGCTTTCTGTTATTCTATTACTGTTTGCCTCAAACAGAGAGGAGTTTTGTGGAAGAAAGGAGCCGTGTTTGAACACTCATTGTCTATACTAAAGCATACATGTGGCTTTGCTTTTGTAAACCCTTGGTGAACACAACAGTGATAGTAATGATGGCTAAACTAACAGGTGCTACAGTCAGACATTCTGATAACTACTTATGTATTAATTCACTTATTCTTACAACAGCTCTCTGAAGAAGATCATTATGACCCTTGTTTTATAACTGGGCTAACTGAAGCAGAGAAATTTGAAATACCTTGCTCAAGACAATACAGCAGTGCCACTCCAGGGGTGTGACAGCAGACTCCAATACTTTCCTCTGTTCCTTCTTTCCAGTGAGTGAAAGAGGGAAACACAATGGGGTGGGCAGGGTCATGGAACCAGTGGGCAAAGCACAGGCAGAAGCCAGGTCTCAATCCAAGAGGGCACACTCTGAATGTCACCTGTACTGCATATCAAGGCAGGGGCCGGGTACAGGATGTCAGGTGTCCCCACCAGCAGAGCACTGCCCCTGCTGCCCTGAGATCCCAGTGAGCGGCAGGTTGTGCTCTGGTCCTAGACGCATCTGCCCCATGGCCCAGAACATCCCAGGAACTCTTGGCATTTGGATGTGGCTCCCAAGAGTCACAGCTCTCTGTGACCTCCTGTTAGCCATCAGTCATCTGTGATTATGTCTAGACAGTCACCCGCCCAGACATAATATATCCAGCTCAGTTCCATCTGCTTCATGGCAAGAGGCAGGGAACTACCTCTGGTTTTTGGGGTGGGAGACCCCCCCCACAGCACCACAGCTCTCCTGAGGTCACTGAGAAGAGATGGGAGGAAAGACCCTAAGAGGAGGGTATCAGCTCTCAGAATTACACAGGGGGGCTGCAGATCAATACCTGACATGGCTGCCTCTGCCTCATACCATGCTCTATTTAAGAAAGTCTTTGTGGAGACCACTAAAGACACAGGAACTGGGGAACAACCAGCCCTGAGAAACATCAATAAGGCTCAATGATTGGGTTGAACATCTGAGGGACAGTTTACTTGGTGAAAACTGCCACCACCAAATGAAGAGGACAGATCGAAGCCTTCTTCCTAGGGCTGCACACAGGCACAGAAAGGGAATAAGAAGGCGAGGTTAAAAATGCCTCAGACTTGCTCTGGCAGATGAGGCAGGGAAATTGAAAACGTCATGAGCCCGATGCCTCTGACACCCTGTCCTATCGCACCCTGGCCTAGAAGCACAGAATACTGCAGAGTGGCCCTGGTCACACTTTGGATTAGGGCTGCCTAGGGGCTACAGTTTGCTGCTGATGCCAGAACCTTGAGAGAGAACCTTACCACATGTAGCTTACCTGATTAAAGATCAGAATTCAAGAAAACTACTATGGAAATTCCTCAAAAAACTAAAACTAGAAATTCCATTTCAGCCATCCTCCTTCTAAGTTATCTTCCTGAAAGAGTTAAAGACATTATATTTCAGTAATCCATGCATACCTGTGTTTATAGCAGCATTACTCATAATAACCAAATCTTGGAAGCAGCCTGTATTCCATCAACAGGTGAATAGATAAGGAAAATGTGGTATTCACACACAGTAGAGTACTAGTCTGCTGTGAAGAAGAATAAACTTGAGTCACTTGTAGGAAAATGGATGCACCTTAAGATCATAATGTTAAGTGAAATAAATCAGACTCAGAAAGTAAATATCAAAATATCACATGGTTTCTCTGCATGACAAACTCAATCTATAAATAAACTGCAAAAATAAAGGATAAATAATAGGAAGCAGGGAGACAGATCTTTCTCAAATGGAAAGGGAATGAAGAGATGGCAGGAGTGGGTAGGGGGAAAAATTAGAACCAAGATACATCATGTAAAGGTACAAGATCCCAATGATGAATGTAACTGTATCGTATACCTAAAATGTACCAATAAACTCAATGAAAAAAAAAGAGAGAGGTGGCAGGAGTGAGGAGAAAGGGGAGGGAAAGGAGATGAAAAAGGAATCAAGATGTGTTATGTACACGTACCGGCTCCCCACAAAAAATGTGAACATTACTGTATCACAAGCATGGACTAATAAAACATTTTTAAAAATTCAAAGCATAGTTTCTATTGAACAAGGATCACTTCGGTCGCTGTGAAGTCTAAAAATCATAAGTTATAAGTCGGAGACTGCTGATGTCTATAAAGTGCTTGGAACAGAGTGGGCAGGGTGGGTGACCAATGAAGAGGACACTCACACTGCATGATCGCAACAAGAGGGCTGGAAGGAACTAGAAAAATGTTGATATTGTGACATTCCTGGAAATTTTTTTTTTAGCCTGAAATTATGTTGTTATTGGAGTGGTAATGAACCCGCTCATTATGACTGTTAATTAAATCCAAATGCAAGTTGAATTAGATAATTAATATCAGTGGTCATATCATGGTCATCATCTTTCAAACAGCCACAGTAGGAATGTGCTCTGTGCTGGATGCATCATTGAGATGCCTGCGGCAGCCCACGGT
Source organism: Fukomys damarensis (assembly GCF_012274545.1). Taxonomy (NCBI): domain Eukaryota; kingdom Metazoa; phylum Chordata; class Mammalia; order Rodentia; family Bathyergidae; genus Fukomys; species Fukomys damarensis. The sequence goes on from NW_022900928.1 coordinate 86,204,628, forward strand.
CATGTTGCTCTTTGTCAAGTAAAGGAAGGGAGGCTCAGGGACGAAGCAGGCAGTGGAATGAGTAGGGGTACCCCTGGCCCAGTCCAGGCTCCCACACTGCTAGGGGAATTGGAGAGGCACCTGGGGAGGGGCCTGCATCGGGGCCAGCTGGATTGGTGACACCCAAAGGACACTTTGATGCCTCACAGCGGTTTCAAGTCTAACACTCAGGCCCTCTGGGGTAGGAACCCTTAGAAAAGCAAATAAACCTAACAGAAGAGCACTGAATGTCCTGCCTACATTTTGGAAGCACTTTTTCCCAGATCACCCTCTGCACTTGCTGTGTGTTTAAGGCTAACTCCAACAAGGACCATAGGACCAGAGAGTTGGACAAAATCATAGGCGGTGTGATGCCCTCTTTAGCCAGACAGCATGCTCCCCGCAGTGTCATGCAGAGCTGCATTCTGCTTGGTCCCTCCCAACAGAGTATCACTGTCCTCCCCAGTAGCACCTTGGATTCAAACATCTAAGCACTGAGACTGCAGTCCAGACAACTGTGCTGGGAACTTCAGCAAGAAAGGCTCTCTCTCAGGAACATGACCCTTGACAAATAATCTTCACATTCACACACTACTCTAAACACATCCCGTTCACATGTGATTATCACAGGAAGGATGCGTTTTAGAGCGGTGGCCTTAGAAAGCCATGTTCTTTTACCCTGACACAGCTATGCTATGGGAGGCAACCTCACATATCCTGGCCAGAGACAGTCTTTGGACAAAAAAAAAAAAAATCACAAAATTTTATAATCACCTCATTTTTCTAACACTATGCAAAACTACCCAGGAGATCAACCATGATACTCCCCACATCTGCTTCTAAGTGATCTTTCTTCACACCCATGCCCCACACGCCCATGTATATGCACACATTTGCACACACACAGTGTGTACATACACACACCATGCTTCCACATGTATGCACACAGGCCTGTGCATACACATCATTTTCCTTGAAAGACTGTGATTTAGCTTGTTAAACATATTTTTTTAAAGAATGAATATGTTCAAACACTTCCAAACACTTTCAGCAATGACACACTAATAGAAGAAGTGGACTTGACAGGAAACTCCTTGCTTTGGGCTTTTTGCTGGTGATTTCTGATGCTGGTTGGGTATGCTCTAGAAAGCCATTAAAAAGTCACACCACTATGCAGCCAAAGGTTCTTCTTTGTGCACAGTTTTCATGGGAAGAAACAGGTGTTTGTGCCATACTGGTGATGAAGGGAACTCTTTCCCTCAGTGAGGTGCAGGGGGACATGAGTAAGGGTGGCCCTTGTTCCTGTCTGAGTTTTCTTCAAGCTGCTTAGGAAAACAAAGCCGTAAGCAAATTGTACAGAGAGGGTATCTGATCAAACAGCAAATAAAAGTCATTTAGAATGTTTTGAAGTGTGAACAGTATTCTTCAAAGCATTCTGAGTTGGATATTTTTACTTACTCAGCAGCTGATAGTGGCCCTGACATTTTGGTCTGAGTTTCCAGGGGCACACACAAGGTCTGGCTTTTTCTGAGTGGCAGAACCATGTTCCCCCTGAGACAGCGGGAAAAGTGACTTTGGCTTTGCTCACCTGTGTATCAGGAGTTGCACACCTGCCTGGCTATTCGGCATTGCTTTTGGGAGGTGTGAAGGGCTTGTGGATGAAATCAGGCTTGAAAAATGAAATCAGGCTTGAAAGTTGGAACTGCCTGGCAAAGATGAAGCTGATGCCTTTCTTCTCCTCATTTTCTTCATTTAACTTTTAAACTCAAAGAACAATTTGGACTTTCCAAGCTAGTCACCACTTCCCTCTATGTGTGAGTTACTATACTATTGCCTTGGGCATCCCCATGGCTTCTTGAGCTTTAATAGTTCAGACAGGCTTGCAGACCTGTGAGGTGGACCAGGTGCCCATGCAGACTCAGGAGGTCTTTGTCATTCACGAGTCCACATTTGCAAGTCTGAGTCTGCCATTTGCAATCTCAAAGTCAATTCTCTGGTGCCTTTGAGGTCATTTGCAGACGTGCACAGTGTGGGAATGTGTGAGTCACACAACAGCACGTTCCCAGGGATGAGAAGCAGATGACACTGCCACCTTGGTTCAGCTATTACTGTAAGAGAGTGTCCTCTCTGTGGTCTATTTAGGGCCATGTTTTTCTCCGTTTTATGCTTTTTGCTGAGATTTTGCTGTTGAAAATGGCCCTACATGCAGAGCTAAAGTGCCATCCAGTGTTCATTATCACAAGGCTGTGACATGCGTAGAGAAAATGTAGCAGATCAGCTTCATTCCAGGTGATGTACGCTGCTGCTGGCTCCGAGTTCAGTGCTAACAAATGGAGGAGGTGTACTCAGTAAATCTCTTTAAACAGAAGGACACATTTGCAAAGGTTGTATGCTGATCTGTTGATAAAAATGTGACCAGGGGTCCAAGAGAACCTGTGTGCTTCCTTTGAGGGGGGCAATGACTGAGCACGGTAAGCTCGTGGCCACCGCAGCTTTATCCAGGGTTCCCTATGTCCTTGGGGCTTCTCAAGTTCTGTTCTACCCAGAACTCTTTACCCCGGAAGTCAGAACCATATTCTCATCTACTTTAATCCTCAACTTCATCAGTATTGGTTTCCTAATCAATATTCTTCTGGCCATTAAAGGGAAATTCTCTTCTTTCCTCAACCTTCCCTACACCATCTCCATTGTGATTCTAAAAGCCATTTTATTATTAAGAGTCATGCAACATTAGCATCAGATAGGCCTGAATTTGAATTTGGGATTTGCCATTTCTATCTGAATCATTCTGGGAAACATCCAGCAATTCTAAGTCAAAGTTGCCTCCTTTCTGATGTGGGACTACTGACTTGTTCACAGGTTTTAGGGTGCATCTCCCAGGTAAACACAGGAGCTCAAGACAAAGGAGGTTCACCTGCAGGGTCACATTCTGCTGCGTTAGCATGACTGTCACTGCCCATCATCCTGGAGGAGCCACTGTGGAGTTGAGAGAGACCAGGAGGCAGGGAACCACTGCTCTAGGCAAAGCAGGTGACCCCGAAGAAGCAGCAAGCTCCCAGAAGACCACACAAGGGCAGCATCCACTTAGCCTCCTGAGTAGTGGGCATCACAGCCATTCACCCCTTACCTGTTTTCACTGATTACTTTTATGAGTTATTGCTCATATACTCTGCATCTGTCTGAGGCAAGATGTTGACAGCATTCATTGAGACACACCCAGAACTGTATTACCCGCAGTGCCATTCTCCCTTCAAAGACTCTCTGCTCGTGCCAATCTGTCTATCAGGTCCTGGCTACATCTCAAGAAAACTCAATCTAAGGGACACCCCCACCCCCAATCTGCTTATACATAAATGACAATAGTGTATACATCACTTTGAAATTGTAGTGTAAAATATGCTGCTTATTAATAAAATTAGACATTGTGAAATAATCCACACAATGTGAACTTTTCCCAGCCTCTTTTCTGTCAGCTTGCATAAAGAGGAGCATTGTTACACAGATAATTATCCACCAATAAGACTGTCTTGCTTCAGTATAAAAAGCGGGCTATCCCAAAATGTGGGTAATTGCCACTTGACAATTTTACAGCTAATGAGCATCATAATGGTGAGAGTCATGCATGACTTGTTGCTCAGGGTAGATGGCTCTCTTAGAGAGTGGCTGTGACACACAACACATTTTGTCATCAATATCCACTGTCTGCAGGAGGGCATGGGCTTCTCTGTTCCTGATCCTGTCTGAAGCCCTCCACTCACCTCCATATTCTCCCTTCTCTCCTCTCAATCCTGAACCAACACCTCAGGCTTCACATTGCTAGTGGGAGAACAGCTGGGACGAAGGCAACATGGTCAGGAATTTCAAATGGATTAGATTCCAATCCACATGGATCAGAAGATGCTAGTGACAAACAGGCAGTGGGACAGAGGGCAGCAGTGTGTATTGGCTAAGTTCAGATGGTTATCCAATTCTTCTATGTCCTAAAAATGAGATTAGGCCTGCCTTGGAGCACTTGTGAGGGAAACAGTAAGAGACTCTGGTGACAGGAAAGGGAAACAGGGACTTTGCTAGCCTGTGAGTCTTCCTGCAGTCCTGTTTGGGGAATTGTTTTGAAAGCAGATTTCTGGGACCTCCATGAAGCACCAGCCGATGGGGCAGATGAGGAGGGAGAGGATGGGGAGAAGAGGAGGGCCATCCCTATCCAGGCTGTGACCATCTCCCCTTCTGAAGGCCTCCCGGCTCTTTCATGGATCCTCTGCCCGAAGGACTCCACATTCCCCTTTATGTTTCCCCCAGTATCCTCAGCTACTGATTTCCCTTATGTTGCCCACATTCAATGGGTTCTATAAAAAATAGAAAATTGGTTATTTATGATAAGGCTTACTATACTGTAATTTTTAATAGAAATATTTAAAGTTTGGTAGCGTTTTCAACTTCTATGCTCATAATTCCACCTAAAAAGTGAAAACCCATATTTACTACATGTGATTGTTAATTGTGATATGTCACCTTGAATGGATTAAGAAGCACCTAGCAGATTAGTAGAACGCAGTTCTGGTTGCGTCTATGGATGATTGACAGATAGGCCAGCAAACTGAGGTGGGAAGACCCGCCCAAGAAGTGAGTGGCATCAACCAATAGGCTTGTAGCCTGGACAGACTAACTAGGGAAAGAAGACGGAAATCTTCCCTTTGCTTCTTCTGTGCTGAGTTTTGCCATTGCCTTTGGGCTTTCATCTCTAATTCTTTCAGGCTTCTAACACAGATCCTTCAGCTTTCAGAGAGGGACTCTGCAGTGAGCTCCAGGCCTTCAACCTTCAGCTGGATCCTCCTGCTCTCCAGGAGATGGCCATTCTGCGTTCTTCAACGCCTGACTCCCCAGGTGACATTGTAAGCCCACCTTGTAAATCCTTTACATAACTACACATATAGTGTATATTATCTTAAATCTGTTCCTCTAGTGAATGCTAATTAATACACTATATGATATTTCAGGATAGTTTTTCTTTGCTTTTTAAATTTTGATTTACATTATAGCAACAGTACATATGTATGGGATGCAGTACCATGTTTTGATACACGTGAACATGCCATCATGATAAAATCAGGGTGTTGGGCAGATTCATCCCCTCATACATTTGTTATTTCTTTGTGATGAGAACATTCAGTCTTTCCTTCTAGATATTTTGATATAATCAATGCAATATTCTTAGCCATTGTCGCCCTTCTGTGCACTAGCTCACTGGAGCTCATTTCTCCTATGTAATTGCAACTCTGTACCCATGGAGCAGCCTCTCCTCATGCCAGCCTCTCTTCCTCTGCCATCACCTTCTATGAGATCAGCCTTGGTAGCTCCCACAAATGAGATTGTGTGGTGCTGAGGTGTCTGTGTCTGTCTTATATCCTTCAGGTCATCCACGTCGTCACAAATGACAGAACTTCACTCTTGTGGATTTTTAAAAAATGACTTTCCATAAAACTCTTATATTCCCAAATTTCTAGAATCACATCCAAATGGGAAAAGGTAACTGTCAATACCCTGCAGACTCCCCAGTCTGTGACAGCCACCCCTGCCCTGAGGGAGTCTGCAGAATGCCTCCCTTTGGATTCATGTCTTCTTCAGTTACATTAATAAACTACATGACACTAAATTCATGGCCATTCCCAAAAGGGCCAAAAGAAGTGACAAAAGTGTGTTCTCTTGGCCTGAGTTGACACACTGGTGAGCACTGCTCTTGTTGGATGGATATCCCATGTCACAGAAGGTGGCCCTGTGGCACACAGTGAATCTTTCAACACACTTCCACTGGAGGAAGTGCAACTGGAGGCTGAGCTGGGCTCAAGGCACTGTGCTGGGGTTGGGGACCCAAAGGTGATTCAACAGGGGCACGTATATGAGGAAAAAAGTCATCTGCTGAGGGAGACAGTACACGGGTTATTTCAGGACACCAGAGACAGAGGGGGCTTGGGGGAACTCTTGCTTCAAAGCAGGAATCTGGCTACTGAGGATCACAGACTTGATTGAAAGCATCATGTTCTTGAGTCAGTGTTTTTGTCCTGCAGGAGACCCTTCAGATGGACATACTTCAGGGCCACCCTGAATACACTGCCTCCTTCATTTCATTCATTTCTTTCAGGGTTGCTGATTTTACTTTTAGATCCAATATTTGGGAGATGCTTATGTATGAGGGTGGCAGCCCATGTCCTGTATCCAGCCTTTACCTTTTGGCTTCTGCTCTGAGGCCCACATAATTTCAGAGGAAAGTGTGCTCTCTCCTTGGGTGACTACGATGGTGTGGGCACATGGTGCTCGGTGCCCACACTGAGCAGGGCCCTGCTTGCCAGTGGGAAAGCCCATTTGATCCATCATTTGTCCTACCAAGGACAAGAGGCAGCTGTGCTGCTGGAAAAAAGGTGAGCTCTCTGTCCATGGTGGGGCCTTTCCCAAACCTTCCTGACCCAATGCTGGCTTCTCAATGATGGCTGTTCTGTACCCTGGGGAAGAGCAGGTTGCTTGGACACTGGAGGCCAACCTTCATGTTTACCCTCATTGAATTTTGACCATTTCTTGCTTGCAACAATGTATGTATTTGTAACCACAGTCAGTAGAAATTTCATCCTGATCCCTTCTAGTTTGCTACCCCAGATAGAAACAATTCTTGTTAGCTGACTTGACTGGTGCAAGCAGAGTGCCTTTGAATCCTTAAACTCACTGGAGACAAAAAAAGCTGACAACAGTCCCTTATTACAGAATTCCTAGGGCTTCACATGTTGAGCTGTCTCCCCTCTGACTGATGAAAATGTGGAGTCATCTGAGTCAGATTAACAGAAAGCAACATCCTGGGACCCTGGAAATTTCCAATAAAAGTGTCTACATCACTGAACACCAGCCTGGCCCTTAATCACAGCTCATTATTTCAACAGTAGCTCTTTTCATTTAAGAAACCTTTATTGTGGAAATGAAAGTTTTCAAGATGGGCCACAGAGACCCAGGGTTTTGTGGGTGGTAAAAGACACAGTTTAATGGGCTAGCGGAATCAGGGTGAGTCCTGGAAGCAGGATAGAATATTTCAAAAACACTTCCAGACACTTGCACTTTTGTTTCCCAGAAGAAAATCATACCCTGCTCTGCAGAGAATTGATCTCTGTGCCCCTGTGAGAGCCTGGCACGGACATCATCCCTGAAGGCTGGGACTGAGCCTCCAACTCTTGGGGAGAAACTTTCTGTCCAACTTGAACAGGTTGGATGCTTCAGTCTGAACCTGCATAGCCTCAGAAGTGGGGCCTGGATGAGTCACTTCCTGTTCTAGTACTTGGCTGACTTGGAGCCAAGGGCTTCTCAGGTTCACAGGTTTATAGCTTCACACGTTCAGGACTCTGCCATGTGCGGTTGTGACTCTACAGATTTTCTTTTTTTTTTTTTTTTTTTTTTTT
>NW_022900928.1:86212130-86224995 GCF_012274545.1 Fukomys damarensis
TTTTTTTTTTTTTTTTTTTTTTTTTTTTTTTTTTTTTCAGGAAAGTGACTTTTTCCTCCTTCTATCCATTCAAAATGGTTTGCCCAGTGAAATTAGTTCATAAGAAGACATGATTAGGTTTTCTAAATTGATATAAGATGTTGTTCATGCGTAGCAACCTGGCATAATCAGATCGACAATGGTAGTGCATGCTACAAAATTAGATGGAGGTGCTTAGCTTTTAACTCAATAACAACATGATTAAATGCACTTAATGGCTATAAAACATGGTGGATATGGAAAACTAACAATGTAAGAACCAAACTACATTCCTCTGTCAACATGCTGAATTTAATCTCCTTTCTTTAATTTGAAGGGAAAATGAGAACTCACTAATCATAAAGAGAAGCATGAAATGAAGGGCTTTGTGGTTGGCCCGCATTTAAAAAAGTCCAAATACTAGCTACTTGGACATTCTTTTTATTTGCTAATATGGAACATACTTCCTTTGTATTACTCCTCATTATTTAAGGTTTGACACTAATAACACTAAATGACAAAGAAAGTCATTTTTATAACATTAATTTTTATCCAGATGCCTAAGAATTCTAGAAAAGCAGATATGTTTTCTACTTTTCTTATATCATATTTCCTTGATTGGTATATAGATTTTCAGTTTGTACCCTTGGGGTTAGAGAAAAGCAGTGAAATAGTAAAATTCTACTATGGGGACTTCCATTTTTGTAAAACTTTTTGAGCAATAGTACAGATCTACAAAGTACAAAATCTATGCAGTTGTAAGGTAACCTCATCCAAACTCGCACTTTTACAGAAAAAAAAAAATCAAAACCCAGAGAGATTGCAAAACTTGTCCACAGTCACAGAATTGGGTAACAGCAAAGCCGTTCAGTGTGTCATTGTGACTTCATGTTGCTTTGACCTTCATTTTTTAAATACAAGCTTAATTTTCACAGGCCAGAAGCAGAGCTTAGCTACCTTGGCCTGGTTTCCTGTCTATGCTCTGCCCACGTGATTACAGACTATCCAAAGAAAGGAGAACAGAGAGACATCTCTCCCCCTTTGCATGCTGGGCTCCTCATTTTCCTACTGCTTCCTAAGCACTCCTTTGCTCATGCCAAAGTGACCCCATTTCTCCTGTGTAGACTATTAGTTCCCATGAAAGTTATTTAAGTAAGTCTGCAGTGGTCTGGGTGTCTGTGTCCCTCTCAACCTGCATGTAGAAATCCTGACCCCCAGTGTGATGGCATCAGGATGTAGGATTTGTAGGAGGAGGTGAGGTCAGAAGGGTTTCCTCATGATTGGCCTTATAAAAGAGACCCCACAGAAAGGCCCTTCTGCTCTTCCAACCTGTGCTTTAACCACAGCAGACACAGAAACTGGAGACACATACTTGGATGTGGAAATTGGTAGCACCTTGATCGGGGATGTCCCAGGCTCCAGAACTGTAAGAAGTAAATTTCTACTGTCTGCCAGTCACGGGCTTTGTGGTACTTTACTGTGTCAGACCAAACAATCTTCAGAAGCTGACCGATTTACTTTCTTAATGAAGATATTCCTTGTCTTCCTAACCACGTTGTGGAGAATATTCAGGTCTGAGACAATTACTCTTATTTCTTGTGCGACAAAGCAAGAGCTGGGAATGCTTTAGATCTGTAAACTTTCAGATTTGAGAGTTCAGAAGTGAATTTAGTGCCTTTCAAACACTTTGGTCTCACGAACCCTTTACACTTTTAGATGATATTAGAGCCCTCAAATGCTTGTGTTTAAATGGGGAGCTGCTAAAAATTAAATATAAACATGCTTAAAACATTCATTCATTAAAGTATTTAAAATTAATATCTTAATATAGCTATTATGTTTATGCAAAATAACTATATTCTCACCTCACCCCAAAAGAATTACTGAGTAGAGTGGCTTCACATTGTTTCAAATCTCAGTAATCTCTAGCTTAATCTCTAAAGAAGGAGGAAGACAATAGAAGATAGCTGGATTCTGACATCTGCATTTGCCTTTAATTTGTTGTAATATACTCTTTTTTTTTTTGGTACCGGGATTTGAACTCAGGTCCTTGCGTTTGCAAGGCAGGCACCAGAACTACTGAGCTAAATCCCCAGTCCTGTTGCAATATACTCTTTTGGTTCAAGTACAGTAATGAAAGAAATCTGGCCTCCTGAGGACATGTCATTGGAAAGTGAAGGGTTGTACTGATTGCCTTATCAGGTAACTGAAGACACTTTGTTACAAGTTTTCTCCTGTCACATTTGGGTTTGAATATTATTAGGATTCTCCATTAATAAATGCATCATACATAGTGAGATTTGGGAATACTTGCACCAAATACAAACATGTAAATAAAATGCACACCTCATACTCTTTGAAAAGGCCAGTTTTCAGTATAATGTAACTTCAGTGAGGTAAATTGTGTCAAAGAGCAGAGATTTGGAGAACTTTAGTTGACCATGTAAGTTATTTTCTTTTTTTAAAAAAATAAGATGAAACATCCATACAAGTCTCCACAGCCCTCCAACAGAAGATCATAATGGGGGGTCTTCTTAAAAGCCATAGGTACGTGTTGGAAGACTTCACAAGAGAGGCATTCAGGAGGAAGGGCAGCAGGAGCAGCTGTGTAGTGCTGGGTGTAGCTCAGTGCTGAGTGCTGACCTAGCATGGGAAAGGCCCTGGATTCTATCCTTAGCACTACCAAAAATAATATCCTCCAAGAAATACATGTGTAGACAGGCAGCAATGAAGCACCCATTTATCATGGAAACCTATTGGTCAAATGTTGTGGGATCTCACTTCTCCGTATGTATCTATTTCCTTCCATTTAATAATGTAAAATTGTAGGCACATGGGAGTTCATCTAGCTTCTGTCATCTAGGCAACGACTACTAAGATTTCCTTCCAAAGTAGGTAGGTTGCTCATACAGAAACAGAATCAAACTTGTTCTAATCAGCTCTCATATCTTTCTCTTACAGGTGAAAAACCTGTCTTGGTAAGAGAAAGCATCCCCATTAACTTGTGAGCTGCCTTGCCTTCCCTCTAGTAGACTAGCCCTGTGCACATCACGGTTTCTGCTGAATAGTCCCCTTTTGTTGTCTGTCAAATCCACCTTCTCCAGTAACTATCAGGAAGGACAAATAATGGATTCCCTGTTTAGAATTCCTGTTGGTTATCATGGCTATTTGCATTAAATAAGTCTCCAAGTTTGCTTGACTTCCTCTAAAATTGGGAAGGGACTTTTATAGAACTGAAGAATTGTAGCATTAACAACACTGCAATTCCTGGGTATAGTCATCCTCATTGGTGAGCAGATTCTGTCACTAGATGAAGGGGAAGTTTTCCCCTGGCTGTTCTCTTACCTCAGATCAGGTTCTTTGTGTAAGCTTAACCTCATCTCTTCCTCTTTTTCCCATCGAATTTAACTTGACACTTTTAACACACTTAAAAAAACAGTCCTTGATTTCTCTCTCTGCCATATCTACTAGCATTAGTTTGTGAGAGTTGCCATACAGAATGCCTCAGACTGGGCACCTTAGATAATACTGTCTTGCTGTGTGTCCAAATGCCCCTTTTCATACAGACACTAATTCTATTGCACCAGGACCACCTTGAATACCTTGTTTGGACTCACTGCCTCTTTAAAGATTCTATATACCAGGTCACATCCTGAGGTCCCTGTAGAAAGTCCAGATTCCACATGTGAATATAGAAGGTGCTCAACACAGCTCCTCTCAAGCTCACCCACATCTAAGTAAGTTGGACCCCCAGCTCTGCAGAAGCTAGAGAGGGCTAGAGCTTAAGTCAGACTCCATTTTCCCTTCTTTGTATCTCCCACTCAATCTGCCAGTGTGCTCTGTAGCCTTAACTGCAAAACTCTGAATCTAGCCCTCCTTCTCTTCCTGCTTCCTTTTCTCCCTTCCTATTCCTTTCCCTCTGTTCCCGTCTTATCTTCCTCTTACCACCCTTTCTTTTCTCTTCATGCTGGCCCATGCTTACATCTTGTATCCAAATACAAGCCACTATCATCTCTGTTATGGCCTATAGGTAGATACTCCCCCTTCCAATGCCTCATATGCTCATAGGTGGGGCTTTGGGGATCATGGGTGTATGATACTGGATTATGGGTGTGCAATACTGGATTAGTCTAATGTTGGTTTAGCATGGTTCTAGATATGGATGATGGGCTTACTGATGACAGAAGACCCAACCTGGGTGTGGGTACCAATAAGCCTGAATGGAATGAAAAGGGAAGGAAGGAAGTCTTGCTGCTTCCTGCCTGCCATACTATGGACTGTTTCTCCTCTGCCATGCCACCCAGCCTTAGAGCCAGCTGACTATGGACTGAAACTTCTACAAATTGTGAATTGAAATAATCCCTTCCTCTTTTAACTTGTGGGTGTTAGGTATTATGTATGCTTCAGCAATGTGCAAAAGTAACTAAGTCTCTCTTTCATCTCTCTCCCTCTCTCCCTCTCCCTCCCTCTTCATCTCCATGATTCCAGTTTTTCTCCTACAGATTATGATCCACATATAGGAGATCTTTTTAAAAATGTGGATTGGATCACAACACACTGTTGCTCAGAATGACACAGCTGCTCCTCAAAGGACCTGGAATGAAACCCTCACTTCTGGCTGTGGACACAGTGGCCCTGGCAGCCTCTCTCAGGGCCTCTGTCCCTATTCCAACCTTCCCACCAGAGCTCAGACTGTGGACTACATGGGTATCTCACCACTTTCCATCAGTGTGTCTTCTACCTGGGACCAGTTTTTCTACGCCTGTTCTCACCTGCATGACCACCTCTGTCCTGACATGAGGATTCTTTAGAGAAGTCTTCTGTAATCACCCTATGAACAGCCCCTTGCCCTACCAGCTTATCTTCCATCTCCACACATCCTCAGTCTCCTTCTTTGTGCAGTGAGAGTCCAGTGCCTTGTTTTCTGCTTGCTTGGCTCCTCTGCTCAGGCACAAACTGCTTGGGACAGATGTTTGCCATTCTTGCTCACTGCTGTATCCTCAGCTGGCACAGAGGAGGACCTCAATAAACACTGCTGAGTGACAGGCAAGCAGGCTGGTGCAAGATGCAAAATGAGAATGTGAATTTTCCAAGCATTCATGCTCTTGGTCTGTGCTGAAGACTGTAGAAATCCTTCAACAGTTTTGATGCTCTAGGGGTTCACACTGGCCACCCTGGCATTGGCTCCTGTCCACCCCTCACTTATCCTGAGCAAGGGTCTCATTGACCCTAGCATCCCTCCCTCTTTGCTATCACATTTCTCTCTACCTCTCTGACTTTGTTTACATCATTTCTTCTAGAATCATCTCCTTCAGGAAAACGTCTGACTGCCCCTCTGAGTAAAAGTCCTGTTCCAGAACTTTTGTGTGTCCACTTAGGTGCTTAATTTATCCTTTCTTCTCTGACCATATGTGACTTGGACTGTGATTGCAAAATCCTCAGAGAAAGAACCTAGGGCATCAGGTCTATTCAAATGCTTTGAAGATATGGTTTTGTCTCAATGTAACTGATATGCTAGAGAATAACTTCAGCATAACTGTAATTTCACATTTGCTTACTCATCATGAGATTTTGTCCAGGAGAAACACCTAGGACACATCACACACACACACACACACACACACGTGTACCATCAGACAGGGTGCTGGCCACCCCAGGTCACCACCACACCTGGGTTGACCCTGGGCTCTCACGGGTCATGTGACCTCAGACCCCTCCCTTCCTCTGCTCACACAGCCCAGCTGCACCCTCTCCAGCATTTAATCCCTTAAGCCAACTCCAGGTCTTCTGTAAAGTACTACACACATTATAGTCTTGATTTGTTTCTTAACCTTTTTACATGTGTGAAACTATGCTATTATCTTTTTACTGAGTTCTTATCTTTTCTTTACGTGTCACTTCAAAAGCATTGCATTGCCTTTTCTCTAACCCCATTTCCCCCATAAACTCTGTCTTCTGCTGTGTGAAGCTGTGCCATCTGATGGTGTTTTAGGAATGAATATATTTAAATATCCTCATTTGTGTGCCCTTGCCACAGGTACTTTCAGGGAACCAGCCTTATTGGATTTTTTTATTGATTATTGACTAATACTGATTAAAATACACTTGAGTATGACCCTTGAATTTGCACTGTCCTACCCATGCATCTGTGGCCTTTGCTATAAACAATAATAATAACCCAGAACCAGCAGGTCACACAGTCCTCTCACAGTCTCTGTGCCTGGCCAGTTTCATTTTCCTATGAGCTCTCAATTACTGTACAAATTCTGCAATTGAGCCACTTTGTGATTTCGAGTGGGTAGCAAACATCTTTCAGGATGTTCATTTTCTCATTTCTCAAATAGGTATGACTAAACCATAAATTGCATCTTGATGGGGATAAAACAAGCTATGTATTGAAACAATTCAACATCTAACTTTGAGTTTTAAAGCATTTTACTGAAACAATCTGAATTTACTGAGAAGCCAGAGCCACCTGGGTAAGTTAAAGGATGGGAAATCTCTGACTGGTCCACCCCCCTCCTAACCCTTTTCCAACTCAGGCTTCTTCCTCTAAGTCCTATTTGTTACCCTCTAATACATGTAATTTCTCAGCCTTTAAAATTCTGCATTAGGACATAACAACTGGAAATAATGTCAAGTGGCTTTGCCCTTTGATTTTCATTCTCAGGAACAAAGAAGGGGAAAAGCTGAGAATCAAGCAGGCAAGTGGATCAGGCTGATGTCAAGGATCTCTTCCAGCGAAGGGCAGTTGAGCACGGTCACCGCTGTTGTGCCATTTCCTCCATGAGATTACACAAGCCATTTGCCTGCACGTGCCCCTCTTACTCAGATGGCTGAAATCATTCCTTTGTGCTATACTTGGCAGCCTTCACCACTCATCTGGATGTCTTACTTGAGTATTCTAAGTGGGAAATCTGACTTCCAAGGATCCAGTGAGGCCACTTGGGCGGGGAACTGCTCATCCTTATGCACAGGGCTCAGAGTGAAGGGCAAATAGAGGGCATGCAATACGACAGTCATGCCCTGTGAAGAACCCAGGGAGTGGTTTGTATTTTCACACAAAGCCTGGAATTTTCTAACTACAAAGTATGATAAAAGAATATGGTGATTACTAAAAAGAATTTTTAAATTATTACACTAAATGACCCATTGCCTCAAAATCCTTCCCCTTACTCTAACCATGCTTATCCCAGGACTCTTGCTACCTTCTGAAGCAGTTCTGGAGGCCCTCTTCCATGAGTGTCTTCAGTTGTTCTCATGTGGCGGCCTCAGTGTCCTGAATTCATTCAAATTGTTTTTCTTTCATGGCCATTTTGACTTTGGGTAAGAGCCAGGAGACTCACAGTGCCAGGTCTGGTGAATAAGGTGGATGATACAGCATCGCATGTTTATAAGTTTGCCATTCCTTTGGATGGATGCTGTGTCCCAGGACTGTGGTGACAGATGGCACTACTGTACCACTTCCCAGGAGCAGGGAGGGGTCATATTTTTGCAGTGGCCTTGGCACAGTGTGCTTAAGTAGCCAATCAATAGTTTGCATACCATAGTTCATGAAGCCTTTCTATTAATCAAAATAAATTATAACCAATGTGGACTTCAAAAAGTCTAATAATTTATTCCATAAATTGGGTCTCGTAATTCATCAGGAAGTGATTCCTCTTCTAGTCAGAGTTTAATCATACTATGTTAGAGTCTGCAGCAGAATATATCTTTTCAATGTCAATTCTTAGACTCCAGATGCAACATCAGTTTTTCTTATTTTTTAGGAAAATAACACAGTAGGTTATATGGTATTTCCCACTTTCTGCTGCATGCTTTCATATATCTATCTTGTGTGGTCCTTGGGAAGACTGGTAGAGAGGGTAGATTTTACTCTCCCTTGTTTACAAGTCAGGGAAACAAACATGAAGACTGAATAAAAGATATAGCAAGGGTCCCTGGATGTGGACCCTAGGACTTCCAATTCTTTTCAGGATAATTTCTCATATTAGATGTTCTATTTACTATGTGATGCTGCCTTTTAAGTGTAAAAGCATTGAGAAGCCAAAGAATATTTGAGTATTATTCCCTAAAATATCTGGAAACTCTAGTCTCTGTCTGTGATGGGACTGACCAGCTATGGGCCAGGCAGGGAGGACAGACTGAAGGCAGGAAGGCAGAGAAAGGCAGCAATGCTGCTGTCCTCAGAGGGTAGGGGACAGATGACATATTGGCCTCCCTGAAGACTGCCTGGTCTGGGACCGCTGTTCTCAGGGCCACCTGGTGTTTGTGTGTGTTCTGCCCCACGCCTTCTGAGCTGCCCCCGTCATGCTGGGTCAGTGGCTCTTGCCCTTTGTAGTTGGTGGCAGAGGCCATCGAAGCCCACTACCTTGTCTACCACAAAAGAGCTCTAATTGTCTAACAGTCCATTCTGGAATAATTGTAAAATCATTTAACACTTTATATTGAAATGGATTTCCCTTTCTAGGATGTGGCCTTCAGCTCTTCTTGCCTGACATGGGGCTGAGCAGCTCATGCAAGAAACGGGGACCACTGCCTCCTCCTCTGGGGCTGCCCATCTGAGTATCCTCATTGTCCTGAGCTGCTCCTAGTGTAGATCTCTACTCCCTGTGGGTATTGCCTGGGAATTTTTATACATTTTTAATTTCCCCCATATAGTTTTATTAATCATTCTCCTTTTCCTTAGGTTTGCAATAGCCTGTTTCTGTTTCCTTGACAATGGCTTCCTCCTACACTTATTCCTCTCATTGGCTTTCAACACCCTCATTCTTCTATCTTTGGGACTTTCAGTAGAACCTCATCTCAAACTCTCCGGCTCGCATGCTCATTAAATGTGTGACATCTGTTCTTTCCCTGATTGGAGTTCTTATTTTTAATTCCTCACTCAGTGAGAATGGAGCCATTGTATCCTTTTCCTTCCAGCTCTTAAGTCTTCTGATCATGCCTCAGCAGTAATATCAGTTGAAGCCTGGCACTGTCCTGGCTGGAATCAATCATTAAATTAACCTCCCACTGATGTCCCCTGTACAGAAGGATCAGCAGAATCACCATGTGCCATTAGCACCATGAGTCCTACCCACAGAACTCCTGTATGTCCCCTTAGGTTTTGCTTAGAAGTTCTGGGAAACTCCAGTGTTTCCCACCAAGATTTTTCATGGGCTGTGGCATGTGCCATTACTCTATAGCTTTTGAATCACAAACTAAACTTATAAATAAACAAAATAACTACCTCTAGTGGCACCTATGTGGCCCTTTGGGTATGGCCTTATAGCAGCAAAAAACAAACAACTATTTAAATGAAATCTTTAAGAGAAGTCAAGTTCAAGAGATGTCTTTGGTGGCACCAGGGAGACAGGCACAGTGAAGGGCAGAGGCTGTGCAAGAGCAGTTCCCTTGGCCACTCCAACTCCGGTTCCTCCTCTGTAGAAAGGGGAATTGAGAGCAGCCGAGAGTAATTGTTATAGTTTCATGATAATATGTGAAAATAGCTAGAATGCTGTTTTCTTTTGTAGAAGGCACAGGACCATGATTTTCATCTCTTCCTATATCATCATCATCATCATCGTTGTCTTAACCATAATGGTTTATAGTGTATATGAGTATGTTTTCCCATATATATTTATACAAAATAGCAAATATTTCATTTTTAAAATATTGATGCCTGACATCATCCCTAGTGAAATCATATCTAACTTTCAGTCAAAAGTGACTGACTCATGCTCACCCTGTGGAGGATCTGAGCAGGGGGGTGACTAGCTGCTCCTTTTTCTTGTCATAGGCAGCTCACCTATAAAGACATGAGACCACTGGCTTTTTCTTGGGAGGGAACAGTTACTCAGAACATGTTGCTGAGAGCTCCTTGTCACTCCATCTGCTCTGAAATTTAAGTGGGGGTTTACTTCAAGCAGACTGTTTAAAATGATTTTGCTGATGGCTCCAGACAGCTCTCTTCACCCTATGTTCTCCCACTTTTCCCCCGCGTTATCTTCCAATCTGTCTTCTTGGTAGGTACTTAAGGAATTTTTATTCCTGTGTGCACTTTAATTCTGGAAGATTAAGTGCTTTTGAACAGTAGGGTAAGTTCTTAAGTGAGCTATCAGTGAGACTCTTCCCCTGCAATAAGGTTCTTATCATCATGTGTCAAGATGGGTGGCAGCCTCCAGGACATTCCTAGAGCAGTTCAGTTGATGGCCCATGTGGTGACACTGGCAGAGGCCACACTCTCTGACTCTGTACTGGTGAGTCTTACCTCCAGCTGCTCTGGATATCTCCAGGCATAAGTAGAAATCTCCCTTGCAGTTTTTGCTTTTTAATCTTCTGTTACCCATAAATGTTAATAAAGCTCCTACTTTGATGACATATCAACAGTAGATCATGGAAGACTATTGATAAATTTGTTTCCATGTTATTGATAGGAGTGGCTTGGGGTATCCTTGGGGACTAGTTGTCTGCAGAGAATTAGAGACCAAAATGGATGTGACTAAGAGTCAGGCTACCTTGTGTTATACCGGAACCCAGCAATGCTAAGTAATGGGGTGAATCAAACAGCCCTGCTGGCTGGGGAGACTGCCCCCACTGGTTTGTCAAAAGCCTTGGTTCACTGTTCAGCAGAAGCTGTGTCAAAGATTAGCTTTCTGTATATCATACTTCCTGTATTTCCACCTCACCCCCTCCCACACACACACATTCCACACATATGACATTGTAGGGCTGTGACTTTCATTTTAACTAAAGGGGATCAATGTGCTCACCCTGTTTATAGACAACCACCAGTAGGATCCAGTCACGGGGCATCTTCAGTTTTATCCCCAAATACGCGCCGCAACCACTAGGCTGTGCACTGCAAGAATTGACTTACACCAGAGTATCGTTTCACATGTTCATTTCACAAAGTGCTCATGTTCTTACTTGAGCTGTACCATCTCCATCCCCTCTCCCTCCAAGATTGCACAGCCTTCTTGCTGGATCTGTCTGAAAGGTGTTCACTCTCTGATGGCCTCCTGCCTTTGCTCATTTCTTGCTGCCCTGTAATCAACACCCCCAGAGAATCTCCCTCTCCAAATTCATCACCAAGCCACCTGTAGTTTGTCCTGCAAAATGAGTTGCTTTCAAAGAAGCACATCTGCTCCGTGGGAGGCACTGTGAGCCTTCCACTGGCAACTTCCCCCTGTGGCTCCCAGAAGCCTGCCTCTGGTTCCACTTCACTGTGAAAGGGAGAGAAACTGCTAAGCAACAGCCTTCCTGGAGTAAGCCAGACTTGCACAAATACCTTGTACTTCACTCTGCAACACACATTCCACAATTCTTCTTATCTGCAAGTTGAAAATCTGAGGCTAAGACCTGTCATGCATTTCTGCCCATCCACTGCTCGGGTAGGTTGTCTCTGGAAGTAGGGACTCCTTGTGAATCTCAGCATCCCATATGCTGCTGCAAAGCTCCTGATGTCTGGCCAAGTCCTAGAGTGTCAGAGCTGAGGGCTATAATTCCCCTCTCACATTACACTATGGCTCTTTTTGCCTTTTTGTTCCTTTAATGTCTCTTCCTTCCTTCATCTTGACAGAGACTTCTTTCAGTAAAGAGACCAATTTTTCTTCTGCATTTAGAAGCCACCAGGGAGGACTGCATTAGAGACAGACAAAGCATTTTCTATTAAATAAAGCTGTCTGAATTCATCCTTGGAAAGCCCTTTCTTTCTAACCAGATAGAAATACCATATATATACATATATACATATATATATGTATATATGTATATATATATACACACATATGTGCGTGCTCGCACGCACACACACATATATATACATACATGCATACATACATACACACATATTTATTTATGTAGTGCCTACACAGGATCAGAGAAAGGAAGGGAATCTATTTGTCTCCCACATGAATTCATAGGCAGAAAATGAAGCCAAGAGTGTATTTGTTGAAGGCACTGAGCTCAGCTCTCTGGGTCATCGCATACCATCAGCACCCCCAAATCCTTCCACATGCACACCCACCCTGGGGCCAGTAGGACACATCAAACTGTGCCTCCACTAGGGGACACTGCATAAGAGTGAGATTGAGGGCTTCTGACTTAGACACTGTCAAGAAGACTGGAAACAAAATTCTAGGGGCCCACATGCATACCTTTTGAGATCACAAGCGAAACTATGTATGTTTACATGGAATTGTGAGCAGATGCTCTTCTAGACAGCTCTGAGGCATGCAGAGTACTCTCAAGGGGCTGAGACTCTCCAAAGCCTGGGCATTTGCAGCAGAGCAATGCCTGGAACCCCACAAAAGTCCCTCCTCCCCACTGCAAGAAAAATACAAACAAAAACCTTGAACCACTGAAGTGTGATCTTCATAAAAGCCCAAGAACACACTCCTGAGAAAATCAGGGTTCTTTGATATTTAAATTCTCTGGAATATCTTAGAGAGAAAAAGAGTGCACTGATGTTTGCAGAAGTAATTATTTGTGCAGTTTCTCTGTCGTTGCCAGGTAATCTTTCAAAAGCAATTTGATTATCACTCAGGCTCATGGTTTCTCTGGGCTAAGTAATAGGTTAATTGGTATTTTTCTTTCCTTATCAAATTAAAGCTCCTTTCCTAAACAAAGTTAGATTTGGTTTCTAAAAATGAATAGGATGCTTGTCTTTGATGTACAAAACCAAAACATGGCCTCTTGCTAGCACGTTCAAAGAGAGAAAGCCAAAATCCCACTTTACTCATGATTTTCCTGAAGAACACCAAATAATAACAACAAAAGAACTGATTCTGATCGTGGCCAGTGGCACCATGAGTTGTCAACACCCATAGGTCTCCAGATTTGCATCTACCAATGTCAGACACCC
>NW_022900928.1:86225478-86225952 GCF_012274545.1 Fukomys damarensis
GGTCAAATGGAACCTCTAGACCTAGCTCTTTGAGGTATCTCCATATTGATTTCCATATTGATTGCACCAGTCTGCACTCCCACCATCAGTGGAGAAGGGTTCCTTTCTCCTCACAACCCCGCCAACATTTGTTACTGTGTAATTTCTTGATAGCAGCCACTCTTTGTGGGGTGAGGTGTAATCTCAGTGTTGTTTTCATCTGCATCTCTCGAATGACCAGTGATGTGGAACATTTTTTCATATATTTACTTGCTGCTTCATTTCAGATGCCCATTTTTGAACTGGGTCTTTATATTTGGGAGTCTGATTGTTTTGAGTTCTTTATATATTAGACACAATAGTCCTTTGTCTGAGGAGCAGCTGGTAAAATTTTTTCCCACATTGTAGGTTGTCTCTTAGTTCTGTTGATTGTTTATGTTGCAGTGAAGAAGCTTTTTAATAAGATGAGATCCCAGTTATTGATTTTCTGCTAGT
>NW_022900928.1:86226862-86228279 GCF_012274545.1 Fukomys damarensis
CCTATGCCAATGTCTTCCAGAGTTCTGCCTAACATCTTCCAGCAAGTTTAGTGTTTCTGTTTTAATATTTAAATCTTTCATCCACTTGGGTTTTAATTTAGTTTTAATTTAGTGCATGGTGAAAGATAAGGGTCCAGTTTTAATCTTTGGCAGGTTGAAATCCAGTTTTTCCAACAACATTTATTAAAGAGGCTATCTTTCCTCCACTGAGGTTGGCCAGCTCCTTTGTCAAAGATGAGTTAGCTGAGTACATCTGGATTTGTTTTTGTGTCTTCCAACCTGTTCCACTGATCCTCAGATCTGTTTCTTTGCCAGTACCATGCTGTTTTTATCACAGTGGCTTTATAGTATAGTTTCAAATTGGGAATTGTCACTAATAGTTTATTGTATGAATACATCACTCTTCATTTATGAATTATCTTGTTGAAAGGTGTGAGGATTCTGTCTAGTTTAGAGTTTCTATGAATAAGACTGATAAACATTCTTGTACAAGACTGCTAGTAGACGTATGTGTTCATTGCTGACAGGTACCCAGGTATGCAGCCATTTCGGGACTATAAACCCCAACAGATAAGAAACTTTCAAATAGTTCTGCAAAGTGGTTGGACGTAGTACACATATCCATGGTGTGCAGGGTTCATGTTGCTTCACACCTCACCAATGTTTGGTCTTAAAATCATTGAGTACTGCCATTCAAGTGGTTTGTCAGATGTTATATCAATGTAACATTAAAAATTTTAAATAAAACTAATTTTACATGGTTTTAGGACTTCTACCTAGATGTTCCCCAAAGCCCTAATGCACTGCAATTTTGGGGATTGACTGGATCATGAGTGTGTGGTACTGGATTAGTCCACTGACTGGTTCAGCATAGTTCTGGGTGTGGATGATGGATTTATTGAAGACAAAAGACCCTATCTGGGTGTGGGTGCACCAACCAATAAGCTTATAGCCTGGATAGAATAAAAAGGGAAAGAAGAAGGAGGTCTTGCTGCTGCCTGTCTGCAATGCCATGAACTGTTTCTGCTCTGTCATAATCCTCTGCCACTTAGCCATTCCTGGGAACCAGCCACTTATGAATTGAAGCATCTACAACCTGTAATCTAAAACAAACATTTCCTCCTTTAACTTGTAGTTGTCAGGTATAAGAAAGTAACTAAGGGTGTGTGTGCGAGCTCCCGGCCTGCGCGACAACAAACCAGGAAGTCCCCAAGGACCACGGAGGGGGTTTCTTCAGCTGCCTGCCTGCCTGTCTGCCTGCAATCACCCGGCGGCGTGCATGCGAGCTCCCGGCCTGCGCGACAACAGACCAGGAAGGCCCCAAAGACCCCGGAGGGGGTTTCTTCAGCTGCCTGCCTGCCTGCCTGCCTGTGATCATCCGGCGGCGTGCGCGCGAGCTCCCGGCCCGCGCTCGAGC
>NW_022900928.1:86233071-86266807 GCF_012274545.1 Fukomys damarensis
GAGAGAATGAAAAGATGAAAATAAAGAGTTTGAAGATGGGGAGGGGCGGGAAGGGAGAAGGGAGGGCAGAGGTAAGGGGAAAAAATGAGAATCAAGACTTGTCATGTAGAGGTACAAGATCCCAACAATGAATGTAACTGTACTGTATCCCTAAATGTCCCAATAAACTCAATAAAATTAAAAAAAAAAAGAAAGTAACTAAGACACATGGATACATAAAGATACAAAAGTTGTATATGCTTATGGAGCTCAATACAGTTTTAATTGACATATTCTACCACTAATGATGTTGACAATTATTTTCTGTGCATACTGATTATACATCTTTTATAAAGCTCATGTTCAAGTCTTTTGTCCATTTGATTTTCTTAACAGTATCTTTAGATGGGCAGAAGTCTTTTTTTTTTTTTTTATTCTAAGGAAGTAAAACTGATCCATGTTTCTTAGGGTAGGGGCTTTCTGTGACTTACAAGCCTTTATCAACCCCAAGATTATAACATTTCCCATTCTTCTAGATGCTTCATAGTTTTAGTTTTATGTTAGGTATATGATCTATTGAAAACTAATTATTGTAGGTGATAAAAGGCAGGGTTTAGAGTTCATTTTTCCCCATAATTTTATCTAGACCTCTGATTACCAAAAATCAATTGATTGTGTCCAAAAAAAAATCAATCTATGTGTCTAATTCTGGACTCTCTGGAAATAGGTTTCATTGATTATTTGTCAGCTATAATGCTAATAGTATACTCTATTGCTGTAACTTTACAGAAAATTTTGAAAATAGGTTGTGGAAGTCCTTAAAATGTGTGCTTCATTTTCAAGACTGTTTTAGCTAATTTAGTACTATTGAATTCCTAGGCAAATTTCAGTATCTGCCTGTCAATTTCTACTGCTTTGTTGGAATTTTCTCTGGGCTTGTATTAAACCCATCAATCAATTTAGGGAGAACCAATATTCTAACAATACTGAATGTTCTGTTTGTGTAAATTGTCTGCTATTTGTCAGTTTCACATTTTTATTAACGTTTCCTTCTGTCTATATTCTTGGTAATAATTTTGCATTTCTTTTTCTGACTTGTTGAAGAGGGAATTTAAATCATTGTTTTTCTATTAATATAAACATGTTAAGCTATAAATTTCTCACCAGGCACTATTTTAGCTACCTACCCAGAGCTTTGATACACCACATTTTATTAGCATTTGGATTCAAATATGTACTAACTTATCTCTGTACTTTTTTTGACCCATGGGTTAAGAAAATGTTTATTTTCTAAACATTTTGTTCTCTTTCCAAATGGTTTTGATTTTTAGTTTATTGACTTGCAGTTCATGAGCATGTGCTTTAAATTTTCTTATGATCTTTTGCATTTTAGTCACAGTATTAATTTATACAGTGTGAATTCTACTTGTACTTTAAGAGACTATACAGTATATTCTTAAATCCTTGGAAAAATGCATTATAAGTGTCCATCAGATCTGGTGATTAATTATACACTTTAGTTCTTGCTGAAATTATGCAGAATTATTCTATCAATTTCTGAATGAAGTATGTTAAAATGTTCAACTATTTGCATACTTAGGTAATTCTATCAGTTTTTGAAGCATGTATTTCAAAGTTTGTAACTGTATGCATACATGTCTATTATTATGTCTTTATATTAAGCAATATTATTAGGGTCAGACATCTCTCTTTGATGTTGATCATATTCTTATCTTGAAGTCTACCTTGTCTGATGTTAATAGTCATAGTGGCTTATCTTTATCATTTCTTCTTTTTCAATTTGTCTTTGTATTTAAAGTGAACCCCTATGGATAGTTTACAGTTAGATCTTGATTTGTTTAAAAGTTCAATCTGATAATCTTTACCTTTTCATTGGTGGTGCTTAATCCATCTACATTTAGTGTAAGTATTGATAGTTGAATCCTGAATTTACATTTAGTAATGTACTATATGTTTGGTTGCCTCTTTGTTTCTACATTCCTCTAATCATCTCTCTCTCTCTCTCTCTCTCTCTCTCTCTCTCTCCTTCCCTCCCTCCCTCCCTCACTTCTTACCTCCCTCTTTTGAGAGGGGGGTCTCCTTTTTTTCCCAGACTGGCCTGAAACTCCTAATTCCCCTTCTTCAGCCTCCAGAGTATCTGGAATTACAGGCGTTCCTGGCTTCTATTCTTGTTTTTCTTCTTCCTTTGGGACTAATCAAATATTTTTAAGATTCTATTCTAAATTTCTTTGTAGGATTTTTATGTATATCTAACTGTATTTGTTATGTGTGTATTTAATAATTACAATGGCTATCCTTATCTTGTCAACACTGATAAAAAGTCAATATTATACTATTTCACACAAATTTAAGAAATTTATAACAGTTTAATTCCAGTAAGCTCCTTATTCTCTGTATTATTATTGCCATACATTTTACAGTTAGTCAAGGACATTAGGAGATAAGCACACATTTTCTGTTTACCCTCACATTTCCTATTGCTGGTATCTTTCATTTTATCCAGTGAATACAACTTTCTAGTCTCATTTATATTTAATCTGAAAACCTCTTTAACATGTCTTTCAATGTAATTCCGCTGGCTCTTAATCCTCTCAGTTTCACTTATCTGAAACTTTTATCCGAATTGAAACAGATATTTTTGCTTGTTATAGAATTTGCGGTTAATGGAGTTTTTTGTTTGTTTGTTTTTGTCATTTTTCAATATTCTAAAAAAATTATTCTATCAATTTCTAGCTGAAATCTACTGCTAATTGGAGAATTGTTTCCTTCTATGTGTTATGTCTCTTCTCTCCAGCTGTGTTGAAGATTTTATTTTCATGTTAGATTTTCAGTAATTTGGTTATTATGGGCATAAGAGTGGTTCTGTTTGTATACCACTTGTGATTTTTTTGAACTTCTTAAATCAGTATTTTATTTTTCTTCACCAAAAATTGGAAACTTTAAATTATTATGTAACTTTTCTCTCTTCTTTACTTTTGAGACTAAAATTACATGTATTTTTGACTCTGAATATTGTTCTGCTGGTCACTAAGATGTAGCTTATTGTGTCTTTGTGTGTGTGTGTGTGTGTGTGTGTGTATCTCAATACCAAGGATGCCAGTCTAGGGTACAGAAACAGTGACTCCTCTGCTCATCTGGAGAATGGCAGTAGCTCCCAGGGAGGGAACATAAATACAGAAAAACTAAGAGTGACTTCTAAACCTTGGAATAGATTCTTATTTGTGATATTGTAGTGCCCCCCACTTTCCAAGTTCAAAGAGATCAAGTAATAACCTACAAAGACTTAATTAACATCTATCAGGAACTCAGCCTCCTGTGAATGCAAGAAAGAAAGACAAATAGTGTGAGTGTATATGGGGATGAATGGAGACAGAGAGGATCCACAGGTGTGGTGTAGAGGAATAGACAAAGTAGCTCCTGGCTGTGGTTTAGGCACAGACTTTTCTAATCAGCACACAAGTTTTTGGTAAACTTTAAATCTTACACACAAAGGCTGTTTCAATGTGTGTTTCCTTTTGGGGAAAATTCAGTATGTGAAAATCAAGTCCTGGCTAGTGTGATGTGGCCTTAAAAGTATTAATTTTGAGGAAGGAAGAATCATTCACTATAAAGATAAATTCAGGATTCTTTTTGGAGTGGCTAGGAATGCAGTCTGATCTTTGGAGTGGATGTTGGACAAAATAGGAAAAGGCAAATAGGAAGGTGCATTTCTATTCAGACTCTAAAGAAAACGTATTGATAAATATTTTCCCAGATAGATAACAGTCAACTCATATTTTCACAAAATTTGCAATACTCCATGTTTTGTAGTGTGTTTGTCATTGTGTCTTGCAATTAATACAAGATTTAGTGCTTAAATTTTAGAAGGGAAAATTTTAATCAGTAAGTTTATCAAGTAACTCATAATATTCCAACAAAAAACAAGGCTATGACTTAGAATAACATGGCCTATGCTTCTTAGATTGAACTCCTTAGGTTCACAGCTTTGTGCCTAAAGGAGTTTTGTCCAAGTCCCACACCTTGTGGAAATACCAAACATATGACACAATTTCAAGGCCTGAATATTGCTCATTTCAAATAATTTCATAGTCAGACCTCAGCACCCATGATGCATAAAATACACAGAGCAATTAAACAACTGGCACTGCTCATTTACTAATAAAAGAACACTGGAATAGCCATTGTGTAAATTAGCAGGACTTCATGAAACAGTCAAACTGGTCATGGACCTGGGTCTGATTCTTTAACTCTGCATCTTAAGCCACACCCTCCAACCAACAATACTGGTCCATAGGAAACACCATAAACCAGTAACCACTAGATATTTCTAGCTTAGGATGTTGCTGGAGATGATCGTTTCTAATACACGATCAACTCTTCACTCTCTGTCATCTTGTCATGGGCCAGGCACAGGATGGGAGCTGGAGATCTCTGGTCATTTTCTATTCCTGTTGTTAATGTAGGAAAGGCTCCTCAGGAAGCAAAAATCTATGGACTGTATTCAGATGAAATCAGCATGCTCAGGCTCAGGCAGGCTGATCAGTTAGGGGCAGAGTAGATAATTTCATCCTCACTATGTGATATGTGTGAATAGACACCTTTTCCAGAGAGGTGTTCAGTGGCAACTAGGAGAATCTGTGCAGGCGGCATCTTAAAGTATGATTAGAACTCCATCACTGGATAAAAACTTAGCTGAATATAGAAGTGACTATATCAAAGAACAGATCCTTTTCTTCTTAAAATTGACAACAAGAAGAACAGTAAATGAAATTCTGGAATATTTTACAGCACAGCAAAACTCAAATATAGAGAAGAAGCTCAGAGCTATGACACTTGAAAGGTATATTTTGGGCTGGTAGGTAGACTTACAGTCTTCTCTGAAAAATACAGGGTCTCAATTCCACACAGCAATGAGGTACTTTCTAATAGCTTGTCTACAGGAAGCTGTGTCACACTCAGTCCTATGCATGGATAGGGTCTCATGGTCCTCTACCCATAACTCACTTAAAATTTTCTTCCAGAGCTTGCTAGTAAAGAGCTGTCCAGACCTCTGGGTTATAGTCTTCATCTAGAGATATGCACAATTTAGTTATCTCCTAAATGCAACAATAATTGCACCCAATAATGACAATAATGGCAATTAGTTTTGTGTGGCTCAAATCAAAGACATTAACAAATCTGAGTGAGCTCAAGTTCATTTGAGTCCTGATCTGTCTTTAATTACAAATATGGCACTAGAGAAACCCTGAGTTCCAATCCTAGCTTGCTGATGATGTGGCAGTGGACACCTTGCTTTTATTGGTCTGTTTTACTTTCCAGTCATGGTTATGGCTGTGGTATTTCCTTAGCAGACTGTTTTAAGACCAAAACCAGGTATTCCAGCCTGATTGTCAGTGAGTGCTACTGTCAAGACATCCTGTGTGCTATTTCATTTCAAAGGAAAGAAATCTGACACCCCTTTGAATTGCTCAGGTTTCATAGCAAATCTTTCTTTTTAATATGTGTCAATATTATTTCAGAATCCTAAGTTCCAGCCTCAAGAAAAATGTACAACTTCATATTTGATAAGAAAAATGATATTGTGGGGCTCAGCCATCAGACACAGCTTGAACACAGAAAGCAGAGCAAATGAAAATGCTATTTATAATCTCAAATATCAAACTGTTCCCCAAAGTGACAAGATCAATATTGCAACTCTGAGCTTCTCTCTTTCTGGCAGGTGGTGCTATTAAAATATGAAATAACACATCTCTTTGGTGAGGAAAAGGTCTCTCAGACATCTCCAATGTCCTCCTGAAATCTGAAGTCTCCCTTTTGCTTGCAGGGGAGAGATCCAGAGATTCTTTTTATCTTGGATGCAGACCTTTGGCAGATGGGAACACAATAGCTCCAATTTATCATCTCTTTTTTTTTTCCTCATTGAGTTTATTGGTACATTTTAGGTATACAGTACAGTTACATTCATCATTGGGATCTTGTACCTTTACATGACAGGTCTTGGTTCTCACTTTTTCCCCCTTGTCCCTGCCCGCCTTTCACCCCTTCCTACCTTCCCCATTCACAAACACTTTATTTCCATTTTTTTATTTTCTCATATTGTTTTCTTTTCCCTTATTACCTTTCCCCTACCCTTCTCACTTTCCCTACACCTTTAGCGCTTCCTATTTCACATTGTCAATTATCTCATTAGGCGCTTATGTACTAATATAGTTTATTCACACCAGAGAAACTATTCAGTATTTACACATGTGTGACTTATATATTTCACTTAGGAGTATATCCTCAATATTTATCCATTTTCCTATGAATGAATCTAATTTCTCATTCTTTATGGCTGAGTAGTATTCCATTTTATAGAAAAAAAACCACATCTTCTTTATCCAGTTTCCAACTGTATCATCCCTGTTAATATCTGCATCTCTGCCCAGCTGCCATGCTCCAAAGGGGACCCAAAGGCTAGGTTATCCTAGCTGGGGTGAAGCATTTGCTTTTTACAGAAGTGTTGTTTTAGTACAAATGGAGGATCTTCTACCATACATTCAACACTGCTACTTCTACAATGATTTTGCCGGAATCTGTCTCCCTTTGTCATTCTACTTCCTGAGGAAGTCGTGTTGTAGCATATACACTGAGACATGAAGGAAGTGCTCAAAATACCCTTGGGGTAAAGAACACACCCCAAAAGGTTGACTAGGGGGCAGACCTTTACTGCTTTCCACTTTAGGGGCCTCCAGGAAAAGAAAGAAAAGATAGGAGCTTCAGGACAAGATAACTGGAAGGCACTAAGGAGAGAAACAGGAAGGAATGGGGTCACAGGTGAGGTCTGCCTGGCTGAGGGTCTGCCCATCACTGACTTCTGCCCCTTTCCAAGTCCCACACAGCCCACGAGTCCACTTTAAAGTGGGCATCTTGCATTTTACAATTTAAATATTTTTTTCTGTCATTAGTTGAACTGGCCATTAAAGCTATTCACAGCAATGATATTCTCATGGCTGGGATCATTCTCTCCAATTATTTCACTTCCTGAAGAAGTCGTGTTGCAACACATACGCTGTGGTACTGAAAAGAACTCAAAATGTTCTAGAACACTCAGACCTGGAATCTTCAAGCCAGCCAGCACAGGGAAGACTGAAGGATGGTCAGAAGAAATACTGTCCCACAACCCTACCTCATCCAACTCTGGATGCCTCCAAAATTCTACCACCAGCTTCTGATTAGAGCAATGTCATGGCATATAACCGTGTTTCTCCTCCCTCCCTCATGCCCAGCTGTAATCATCACCAGTTGTCTTAGTTACTTTTTCATTCCTGGGACAAAATACCTGGCATCCACAAGTTAAAGGAGGAAAGGTTTATTTTAGCTCATAGTTTGTAATGCTTTCAGTCCATAGTTGGCTAGTTCCAAATCAGGGTAGCATGGCAGAGGAGAAACAGTCCATGGCAGGGAAGGCAGGAGGCAGTGAGCCATCAAGGAAGGAGGAGGCATATACAATATATTTCCAGGCCATGTCCATCGATCCACCTTTTCCCACCAGGCTTTACCTCCCAACAGCACATCCACGTATAAACCCATTAGTTGACTAATCTAGTATCACATTTGCAGTATCCAGTCACCTCCCAAAAGCCCTACTTAAGAGTGCATGAGGCTTTGGGGGAACATTTAGATATAAGCCATAATACCAGTCGTTTGGACCTCTCTGGAAAAGAACTGGAGGATGTCTAGACACAAGTGTAGAGGGGAAGGAATGTGAATGAGGCACTCAGACACCCCAACCTGGGTGAGTGGGGCACTGAGGAAATCTCCAGGAATACACACCATCTTATTCTGTCACTTTCTTTCTGGGTTATCTGCTCTGCCATGGAGCTTTCTGTGAATACATGAAATTGACAGTCAAGTAAAAAACAAGGTGTCCATGATATCCTCACTTTGGCCCTATCCAGCATGAAGATGTCAGGGGGATGCACACTTGAGGCATGCTGGTTTTCATCTGCTTATGAGCTGAGGCTTCCATGGAGCCACATAAAGGACTGATCAGCTGGATACATAGAGAGCTATGCCAGCCTCACAGAGTGACAGCTCAATGAGAAAGAAATGGTCAGATCTTCCCTAGCCAGATAATACTACTGACCTTTCAAAGGAAGAAAAGAACTCTTTCAGTAAGGAGTAAGAAAATATCCAAAGCATTTAAATACTTTGAGATCATTGGTATAAATCTCAATTTTCAGTGCATAAAATTATGGTGAAATGGTTTACTTGGGATTTCTGGCCACTTGGATTCATAGTAAAGTGAAATTTTAAACAATTTTAAGTATAATGTGCCTGAACCTGCCAGGTAGCATAAAATGTAATGAGGCTTGTTCATATTAAAAACCAGGACAAGATATGTTTAGTTTTTAAGGGTATTCCTAATGTGCCAGACAGTTTCACACAATCTAATAATTTACTGAACAATTCATTGTAAGAACCTCCCTATGAGCATGGTGTGATTATTAATCTCATTTAAAGATAAGAGAACTTAGATAAGAAAGAGTTAGTTGTTATTTGGGTTACTCTGGGACCTTGGAGGTGGCTTGTGAAAACTTGAATCCAGGCAGATTGAACTCAGAGCCACATTTTCCTATCACTTAGATTTGGTGTCTGTAGCAAGGGAGGAAAGAAAATTTTCATAAAAAAGTGTGGCTATTTGATAAATGGATGCACACTGAGTCATATTCTTAAGTGAAATAAATAGGACACATGTGCAGATACTAAATAGTTTCCCTGGTGTGAGAAACTAAAAGTGTAAATAAGGATCAAAATGTATAATTGATAATGTGCAATAGGAAGAAGAGGTCTAAAGGGGTAGGGGAAGTAGGAGGGATAGGGGAAAGGAAAGAAGGGAAAAGAAAAACTATGAGAAAAGGAAAAAAGTTGAAAGAAAGTCTTTGTAAATAGGGAGGCATGGAGGGGTTGAAGTGAGGACAGAGTAATGGGGAAAAAAATAAGAACCGAGATACATCATGTAAAGGTACAAGATCCCAATGATGAATGCAACTGTACTGTATACCTAAAATGTACAAATAAACTTAATGAAAATAAAAAGTGTAACTATTTGAATAAGAAAGAATAAAGTCTACATGGGGCAGCATGGATGAACTCTGAAAGCCAGATGCTCAGGGGAGAAGCCAGACACAGAAAGCTATCTTGACCTGTAGGAAATGCCCAACATAGAGAAATACACAGAGATGGGTGGAAAGCAGGTTAGTGGTGGCCAGCAGCAAGGACAGGTGAAGGGCAGCAACAGCTAATGGGAAATTTTTCCTGGGTTGATGAAAATGGTCCAGGATTGATTGTAGTGATGGCTGCACAACTGACTGTCCTAAAGATGCTAATTCCCAACTTCACGTGGTTGAATTGTATTTCATATGAATTATTTCTCAGAAAGCTCTTACCAAAATCAAACAACTAAACTGAATATAAGGGCACTGTGCCCTGCCTCCATCCACAGCTGAGGTTTCCAGGAGGAGCTGCTTATGGCCACCGAGGGAGACTTTGTCTCCAGCACAGCCACAGGACGTGAAGGGGCAGAGGACAAAACAATTGGAACCCAGACCCCAGCCCTTAGTGCTCATCTCAGTGCTACCTGTAATCCACTGCAGGTCTAGAGAGCCCTGTTCATGAATGAGGGACCCAGGCTCAGAAAGTCACATGATTTACAAATTCATATCCTGTGGAGCTCTCCCCTCCAGGGAGGTCACTGTTATTGGCTGCCTCAGACTTCTCTTTAAAATTAAAGATGAACTGGGTATTTCTCTAAGTGCAAGTTACTGGCTCCAAATTACTGGATTTTCTAGGCTTCAACAGGTAACTTTGTTTGACACTCTCTGCCCTCCAAAATGAACCTCTCAGTAAATTGTTTATAACTTCATTATCTAGGCATGACACGAGTAAAAGTGACAGCTCCGTGTGTCCTTCACTGGGGACGGATCATTCACCAGGAACCTAGCTTGTCCCTCTGCATCCATGTGAGATTTAGAGTCTCAAGGTCAAAGGTGGAGCTCAGGACACAGAAATATTATTTGGAGAAAAAGCTGGACTGCAGGAGACCAGGAGGACATGCTATTTCTAGGACAAGTGTCTGGCAGGTTAAAAATAGAGATGTTAAAGGTCACCAATTGTATTTGGAATTGTCTGTGAGTCTCCAGCTCAAAGACTCAGTGTCTCACCAGTTACCTCCCACCTGAAGACATCAAATGCTACACATGGACTGTCACCCCACACAGCCCCATCTAGCAGGTGGCAAAGCACCATGGTTCCCTCACACCCAGGACACCTCAGGAGAGGACTCACCTTTAGATAGCCACCTCTCCCCTGCTCCTGCCTCAGTCTGAAAACTGGTCCCCACTGAATGCCCACATGTCCACACAGCACCCATTGCCTGGCCACTTGGCAGGGACCCAGCAACCCTCCACCTGCAAAATGTACTAGGAATGGCTGGCTCAATGGTGAGTGTTTTGGCCTGATTTGGAAATAGGGTCATCGCAAATATAATCAGGTCATACTTCTGCAGCCTGAACCATAAGCTGTTATTTCTAAAATCCTACATTTATCTCCAATAGTCTGTAAGGAATTTCCAGAGTAAGCTCAGCCCAAATTTTTCTTGCCCTTTTAATTTCTGATTATCATCATACCTATTCTATACACAAGATTCTGATGCTGCACTTCACTGCTTTTTGCTCTTTCTAAAGTATTTGTTTCCAAGGGCTGTTGTAACAAAGCACCACAGACCAGGAGGATTAAACAACAGAAAATCTTCCCATGATCCTGAAGACCAGGATCTGACACACAGGTTTGGGCAGGTCTGGTTCCTCTGGAAGCTGTGAAGAGGATCTGTGATCTGTGTGTATGTTTGTCCAAATGTCCTTTTTTTTTTTTTATCAAGGACAGCAGTCACATGGATTAGGGCCCTTGATAGATGAGCATGACTTCATTGAACTGACTACATCTTCAACAACCCTATTTCCAAATCAGGCCACATTTGGAGACACTGAGGATCAATACCATTCACAGCAAGTGTGCTTAACATTTGCCTCATTGGAGTGTGCACACTCCCCAGTCACTGGAGCTCTGGTTTTTAAACATTTTGCATCACTGCAGAGAGGAGTGCCTTGTTCCTAAATGAAGGAATCAGTGAATGAATGAATAAATGCTTGACAAATTTCCTTGCCTCCCCAGTTATATACAATGCCATTATATCCTACTCCCAAACTGACTGGCAAAAGTACCTTCTTCTCTATTCCAGCACCTCCCCCAAAATAATTTCTGAATTCATAGCTCTAAGGCTGCTGGGGCTCATAGCTGGTCAGACCTACTCTCTGTATGGATCCCCTCACACTCCGCAGCTTCCTTCTGGGGTTTCTTCATGAGATAATTTTAACCATGATTCTCTCTTCAAAACAGAGCAACTGTGATGACTTATTTTTGTCACCAGCAGCAAATTTGGTAATCTGTAATATAAATAGTGATGAGCTCAGGAGCCTTCTTGCAGAGTTTAGCACTGTGTGCTCCTTGCTCTGCATCTCTTATGCCATCCATTTCCATTTGCACTTCTTCTGTGCTGTGTATAACTGATCTCAGCTGCCTTCCACTGACTTCTTGCTTCCTGTGCTTGGCACCATCAAGATTCCAGCTCATCTAGAGCTAGGAAAGCAGATATAGATGGCTGATGTGAGCAGTGCAGGTCTGACGTGTGAACACCACTAAATGCCTGGACAAAAGGTTTATGCAATAGATAAGAAACATATCGACACAGGCACCTGCTGTAGAGAATGAGGCTCTCAGACAACTGTCCAGAGCTTCCTTCTTCCTTCTGGAGTGAGGCTATTTGTGCTCCATTCTCTGCCTCTAGGACTCACAATGAGCCATGATAGCAAGGAGAACTTGTGATCTGGCCACAATCTGGATATAGTGCCTATTTCTGGTGGTGCTGCTCTGCTTTGAAGGTGCTGAGGGCCAGTCCTAAGTGACAGGGACTTTGCTGTTAGTGCATGATCATCCCAAGTCTACATGCTTGAACTTCCAAGTGTGCCTACACCAGAGTATGTTTTTGAACTTCAGGGTTTTTCCGCGATGCCCTGTTTCTGTGCCAGGGCTCCTGATGTCTGGCTCCTCAGAGCACGATTCATGGGACAGCACCCTAAGTACTGGACAGCATGGCTGTTATTAGCATCTGTCCCTAATCACTCTATTTTTTCCATCATCTGTCCCACTTTCTTAGGGCCTCTCCCAGGTCCTGATTCCTCTCCACCAGTCCCGAGGCAAGTGCTTGTCCCTACAGCGCTGCATCCTGAAACACAACACTGAAAGAGCCCAATTCCCATGACTAGAGGTTTCTGTGACAAAGCCACCCTCAGCCTCATGACTCTGGGGTCAGAACCATGGACAGTTCCACCATGGGGTAGAATGGTGGCAAGGCTGATCTCAAAGGCCATAAATCTGCTCAAAT
The DNA here is from genome assembly GCF_012274545.1 of Fukomys damarensis. Taxonomy (NCBI): domain Eukaryota; kingdom Metazoa; phylum Chordata; class Mammalia; order Rodentia; family Bathyergidae; genus Fukomys; species Fukomys damarensis. The sequence continues at coordinate 86,245,556 of NW_022900928.1, forward strand.
ATTTGAAATTTCAAATATTTGAAAGTTATAAATAAGCTACCCACAAGCTTTTAGAGGTAGATGTGGGGGTGTACTTGTGTCTTTGGGGTGTGAGTCCCTGGCAGGCTATCCCTCATCTGGGGCTGCTAAAGGCTCCAGGAGAAAAGGAGCAGGAAGTCTTAGGTAAGAATGAGAGGGACACAGAGAGAGGCAGATGGGACACAGGCCAAGTGGGAGAGTAAAGAGAACACACAGGGAAGAAGGTGCAGCAGATGAGGTCAGAGGATGAGACTACAGGAGGAGAACACAGCTCAGCCAAGGGAATGCATTGTTTCTCTATAAAAACATCAGTGTCACCCTGACCCCAGTGTCACCCTCTACTTAGGTCCTCATCCCCCCAGTCAGCACATCCATCATTTCTTTTCCCTTCCCCAGCCCAGCTCAGACAGGGCCTGACTGGTGGGTTGCTCCTTATGGATCGAGGAAAGGTCACCTTTTCACAAGTGGCTCACAAGGACCTCTTTGAGTCACTGTTTTGCCTCCACTTTTGGGACCTTAAGTGTTGACATTCCAGAGGTCATAGTAAAGCAAATAATATAGACAGCATTCTGGAAGATACCATCAAAGTTTAATTGTCTATAAATGTTTTTAAAAAGTAACCTTTTTATTGGTTTCTCATTACCAATGGCCACAAGGACATTTCCTGAAGAGACAGACAGTGAAACACCATCCTTTTCCAGCAGTGGGCATGAACTATGGGATAGTAGGAGTGAGGGGTTGCATGGTGACAGTGATACTTTACTCTGAGACAAAGAGATAGAGAAACAAGGAATTAACTCATGGAGAAGCTCTGCAGGCTAGGGAGACTGGGTACTCTGTACCCTGCACTTGGCATCTGTAGGATTCAGTTTCCTCCTTTGTGCAAGAGGCTTCTTCCTACACCACAGGGATGCATAATGGAACAATGGTGTACAATGATTTGAGCAGAGGAGGCATTTGGTGAGGGTTTGTCAAAGAGGACTTTTCATTTCATTAGGGAGGTATTGCATGCCAGGCAGGGTGGGACCAGAAGCCCCACTGAGGTAGCTGAGGTAGCCAGAGATTGCTGAAAACATCAGAACATTCCAGAAAGTTCTGGAAGCAGACTCTCTCCCTTCCTTGTTTCCTGTGAAGAAATATAAATAACTATGGAGAAACCCCCAAAGGAAATAACTGTAGTCAAAGCAAAGGAAATTTATAGGATAAGGAAAGGGAGTGTGCCTTTGTACACAAACCCTTCCATTTGGCCACTCTTTTAACTTAACTCAGTAATTACTTCTGCTCCTGCATTTCATGTCCCTGAGAGTGCCATGAGAAACCAATCTGTGAAAACCCACACTGACACACTACTGAGAGGGTAGCAGTGAGAAGAACTTAAAGGAGAGGAGACTCAGCAGTGCTTCAAGAGTAGTCTTGAAGAGAACCAAGCCTGTGATGTCCTCAGGTTGAGCCCTACATTCTCTCAGCCTCCTCTTCCTATGGATGAGGCCACTGGACCCAGAATGTATCCAATCTTCAGGTTACAGCTGACTTCCAAGCTTGTAGGAAAGGCGCAGGGTGCTAGTCCAGCCATCTGTGTTGTTGCCTCTCTGACTCTGCCTCTTGCCCTGTTGGGTCACCGGTCCCTGAACCCAATTCTCCTGAACAGATCCCAGGTGTTTATCTATGACTTCAATGCCACCTTCAGAGTTGTGGGCCTGCTCTAACTGTACCCTGGACCCTCACCCAGGTCCTGGGAGCCACCCACCTGCCAATCTTATAGTTGCTGGTTCCTGGCTGCCCAGGTGGGATGTCCTGCCTGTCTGTGGAGCCAGTGCCACTGTTTCATGCTGGTCCTTGGTGCCTAAGATCTCTGCCTGCTGCACTGCTGGACTTACAGAGAGACCTTGAGGCTGGCTTTGTTCTAGCCTAGGCACCTTATTTTCATCCAACCAGCCCGATGCCCACCAAAGGAGCATGTGTCACCCAGGGGACAGTCCTGATGTGCTACACACAGCTCTGGGGGCCCCAAACCATGAAGTTCAGTGGGTCTGCAATCTGATCATATGAGGACTTAGTATGAAGGAAGGGCAGAGACAAGAGCATGAGGTCACTGTGACCTCTTTTCACACCAAAAACACTTTCCCCAAAGTAGTAAACCTCACAAAGAGATAATAAATGTTTCTGGTTTGAGAATTGAGGATCATAAGGAAAATGAAGGGGCTACAGGATCTGAGCTGGCCACCCTAGACTTAGCTGTCACTATCCTTCCAGGCTTCTCTCCTCCCTCTTCTTCCATTCTCATCCAAGCCCATAAGTATTGGGCTGGTGTTCTGAACCAAGACACAACCCTGTGTGGCTAAGGAAGAGGAACAATAAGCTCCTGTACTCCCCCAAGAAGCAGGTAGCCTGGCTCCATCAGCCAGCATCTGGTCACCTCTTCCTGAACCGAGGTGGGAACAGAGAGCTGACTGGGGTGCTCCCTGCCCTTTTTCTCCTTGACCCTGAGGGATTGGCACAGGATGATGCCAACTTGGGTTTGGGCCTTGGCATCCAACTCTGGGCAGAGAGGCCCAGCATGTGCCCCACTTCTATGTGCCCACTTTGACAGTGGAAGAACTGAACTCACACAGTATGAGGGTCTGCCCAACCCCCTCCCTCAGTTAGATGTGTGGCTGAGAATAGAAATTGTCCAGATCCTGGAGTCTCTCACTCAGTCCTGGGTCTTCTTTAACCTCCACATCAAAACATCTGTTATCTCTCTATAAGGCTAAGACAATTTTACAAAGTGAAAGGCACTATTCAAACGGAATGTTATTATTAAAATGTTGAATGTTGAATGCAAAATTCATCCCCCCCTTGTGCCCTTGCTATTGTGAACCAAGTACAGTACCATGAGGGTCTCACTGAAGGGAGGGAGACAGATGCTTCCCTGCTGTGCATATGTCTGTTCTTCTTCAGCCTGCCACTGTCTACGCCCTCACACTATTGAAATCAGATGGGAATCTCTGAAGTTTAACCCTCAAAACAAAACAATGGCTTGTTTTACACATTGAGGATATACTCCTAAGTGAAATAAATAAATCACACATGTATAAATACCAAATAGTTTTTCTCTGGTGTGAAAAACTATAATAGTACACAAGATATTAGTGATATAATTGACAATGTGAAATAGGAAGAAAAGGTGTAAAGGTGTAGGGGAAATGGGTAGAGGAAAGGTAATAAGGGAAAAGGAAAAAAAAAACATGAGAAAATGCTGGTGATCATGGGATCAGGAAAAATAACCCTCACTGATAATTTGGAACAGAAGATGGTTCATTATTATTGATTTTGCATTCTCTCAGTTTCCTCCTGAACTTTCTAAGCAGGTTAAATAAATGATAAGTCTGGTGAAAGACTGCACTAGAACCAGGGCTAACAGGCTCCTGAGGTACTGGGACATCCCAGTTTGTTCTGAGTGTGTGCTGGAGCCCATGGTGAAAGTTACCACCCAATAAGTGGACAGACCCACCTTGTACTTCCTGGGTCTGCAGAATGATGCACATCACTCTTCTCACCTACCCTGGACTGAGTGTGTGGTTGGCTGAGCAGAGTCCAGAAAGATATGGGTTGCTAAGGAAGAGCAATGGGAGGGGTTGGGGGAGAATCCCCAGGCACATCTGCTAGGATGCTTTTGACTTCACTATTGCTATCCTGGTGAGGACAGGCAGTATGAGATCTACCCTCCTAACACATTTTAAAGCATGAATTACAATATTCGTAACAATAGGCATGATGTTTCACTGCCAATCTCTAGAAATTACCTCCCGCATAATGAAAACCTCCTCCTGCTGCATAGCAGCTCCATTACCCCTCCTCTAGTGCAGGCAACCACCTCTCTGTTTCTCTGAGTTTGACTAATTTAATACTCCAAGGAAGTGGAATCATGCAGCACTTGTCCTCTGTGTCTTGGCTTCTTTCATTTAGCATGGTGTCCCCTGTCTGTGCCCATGCCAGAGCATGAAATGGGATTTTCCTTCTTTGCAGCTGAATAGGATATATACATATGTCCCATTCATCTGTTAGTGAGCATTTAGGCTGTTGCCATGTCTTGGCTGCTGTGAATAGCACTATAATGACTACAATGCAGATAGGCCTTTGAGATTCTGATTTTGCTTCTTTTGATATATATGCAAAAAAAAATTTAAGGAAACCCTATGCAGAGCACATATGCATATCCATGATGGGTAGTTGAATGGGTAGAAAGCAGGAATGTTTATCATGTACAACCAACAAGTCATACCATGTGACCTGAGCTTCTGCTAGTCAAGATATGAACTGTGCTTTGTTTGTCCTTGGTCATATATTTTTTAATAGGAGCATGACTTTAATGGTTAGCTTGGAACAAGGAGTTGGGTAGGAAGAGACTTTGTATATCTAAGCTTTCAAGAGTAGAGGTTGAGACTCTTTCATTGGTAGCCTATTCCATCTTGACCATTTCCAATATTGGCTCTATCATTTTTTAAAAAATTATATCATATAGAGTTTATGGAAAGGAGGTCAGGGTGCTAGATGATGAACAAAATAACCATCAGAACACCTTCCCACTACCTTCAGAGTTAGGATCTCACAGCCATCACCCACCACCCACATAAAGATGAGAGAAGCAAGTGTCATGAGCAGAGAAACAAATGCGAGAAACAATATTTTACCCCTGGAAAATGTATGAAAAGATCTGTATCTATTGAAAGACCAGTTCTTTTGTTTTATTCTCAAATACTCCCTTCTTTTACCCTCAACTCATCTCTTAAGGGCTATCTGTTGGCCTGCAGTTACAGCAAGTGTGGCAATGCTGGAATTTCAGTTGTGCTTTGGGAGATAAACCAAATTGGGCTGTTGGAAGGAGGCCAAGTGACTGATTAGGATTAAGAGATGAAATGTACGTAGAGTGCTTGCAGGTCTGAGCTGTTTGGATGTTATTGTGGGTCACAGGAGGGAATAAATAGGGAGGTCAAGTTGGGGATTAAGTAAGGTTCAGGGGGCACAAGCCAGTCTCAGAGACTTCTCACCAAGCTTTCTTTCCCCAGGATCATGAAATTAAGCAGAGAGACAATTCTTTATGTCCCCCTAACTAATCTAGGGAAAATCAAATTCTTGGTTTGCCTCTTCTATAATGTGAAATTGTTATATTTATGTTGGGAATGCTGTAATGTGACAACTATCTCTGAAAAGGGTCTGGCCCTTTCCAACACTGCTGATTCCCCTGATTCGAATTCAGTAGACATTAATAGCAATTCTCAGATGCCAGTCCCTGGCAGCTTCCCTGCAATGTTGAGGTGACCTGGATGCCTCAGAGAGAGCAATGAAGTCATTATAAGAACCATTTTAATAAAAATTTCAAGAGTTAAGCCACTTTCTTGTGACTTATTATACAAAAAAACCTATGCCACTGAATAATAGGACTGGAAAGGTCACTGAATAGACTGTTTAATGAAAATCATCAAGGAAGAAAGTGAGTCTGGGGTTGGAGGTTGATGCTGGGTACCAGCAGCTCTGCTCTGCTTGGATGGTTCCCAAAATTCACAATGAAACTTTGTAGTCGAGTCAATATACTGATACTAAGAAGTGAGGCCTCTGGAAATGCTCAGTGACCTTAATAAAGCACTGTGGGGAATCAGGGAATAAACAGGGACCGGGTTTGACCTTCTACCTGTCCACTACATGAAGATACAGGGTTCTCCCCTCACAAGGACACAGCAACAAGACATCACCTCCAAAGCACAGGGCAGCCTCACCAGACACCCACTTTGCCAATGTCAGGATCTTAGACTCCCAGTCTCCAGAAACATGAGAAACAAGTTTCTATTCTTCATCTACTCTCAGATATTTAATTACCACAGCTCAACTGACCTAGTACCAGCAGAGTACTTGTTTTCATGCTGGGCACCTGTCAAATACTTGTCACGCTCGGGGTTCCATTTGAAACCTCCACATGCTTGCTGCACATCTGATAAACCCCTGTTGATCTGGCAGTCTCTGGTTCAAGGGCAAACATGAGGTGAGGAAGAAAGCAGCTTCTTACTAGACTGCCCCACAAGAGAGTACAGGGTCTCTAAAAGAGACCCAGTTCATGCCTTCATCTTTTGGACTTGCCAACTCTTGATTTATAAGCTGTTTTGGTCTACCTTGTGCTGTGGTAACAAAATATGTGAATCTGGTAAATTATTCTAGAACAGAAATTTATTTCTCATGGTTCTGGAGGTTGAAAAGCCCAAGACCATGGTACTTGCAGGCTCCATGTTTGGGGAGGGCTTCTCTGTGCTTCCCAGCTGGGGCTTTCCTCCTTGAGTCCTCACCTGTCCTAAAGTGGGAGGGCAGAAAGGGATATTGTCTTAGTCATTTCCCTTGGTACTGTGACACAATAAGTGACACCCACAAGTTAAGAAAGAAGAGTTTTCTTTTGGCTCATGTTTCAATCCATAGTTAGCTGGGTCCAAGGCAGGATGGCATAGCTGAGGTGCATGATGGAGGAGAGCTGCTCATAGCATGGCAGACAGGAAGCAGAGAGAGAAGAGAGGAGCCAGCAAAAGAGATTAAACCCTCCCAGGTCACATGTCCAGTGACCTGACTCTTCCAACCAGACCCCAACATTTAATAGCAAGTCACCTATAAGCCCCCCAAATCCAATCACCTTCCCAAAGCAGTGCCTATAAGTGCATGAAGCTTCTGGAGGCCATGGAGATACAAACCAAGGGTCAGGGAACTCTCTTGAGCTCTTTCGTAAGGGTGTTACTCTCTGCCCTGAGAACACAGCCCTCACAACTTAGGCACTTTCTCAAAAGCCTCATCTCCTAATACCAACCCATTGTGGATTCAGTTCTAAAAATCTGTGAATTTGGCAGAAAGTATAGTACACTCCAACCATCATGAAGTCCAGGTTTGGGGGCCCTAGTCCTTGAAACATGATGGGCAGAAGCCACAGGTGGTAGGCAAGGAGCTCTGTCCACCTCTGATGAGACTTGGGCAGTTACAACCATTCTCCAAAGAATGCAGATAATGGCACAAAACTGCCAGCACCCCATGCCCACCTAAGTAGGCAAGCAAATAATGTATATGAGGAAGATTGAAGTAAGGCTGTTGCAATGTTAAATAAGAACTCTCAAATGGATAAGGTTTGGTTACCCAGAAAGTCCTTTCTCCCTCAAGAATACCAGCTAAATGGAGAGTTCCTGGGCAGGTGTGCATGTGTGAGTGAGAGCTTATGTCACAGTTTAGTGAGAACAGATACAGGGAGCAGAGAACCATGGTGGCATTTGTTTGCAAAGTTCCCCCAAATGTCAGAATCCAGCCATTGCCTTAGCAAGTGTGTTTGGTGACCCATGATGTATCTTTGTTTGGAGACTGTGAGTGCTACTGATCCTCAGAGTCCCTGGGTCTGAGCAGTGGCTCTATTTTCCTGGCCTGGGATGTGGGTCAGGGAGGTGGCAAACAATGGTTACCACCATATTAAATGGAGAATTTAATCAAGTATTTTTATGTTTTTCCTCACTCAATTGTATTTTATGGCTCTGCTTCAGTGAATAATTTTATAAAGCAAAAATTTGGAATTATCTAAACTTAATGTGCCAAAAATTCTGCAAAATGTATAGCTCCCAAATAAATTTCCATTTAGGAAAGTTTGTACATGTATATCTCTTCAGTATCTGTTGAGATGCAAATTTCTGATGCCCTAAAGTCAAAGAATTCATTCATTAAATTCTAGCACTTGCTTTTGGGCACAATTCTTTAATTTTTGGATCATCTGCTGGGAATCAGAGATGGCTGCATATATTTAAAGTATGTATGGATGCATTTTTAAGCCTGCTGTTTAATAGAAAAGTGATTTATAATTCTGGACTGGCAGAGAGATGTGGTGGTGGTGGTGCCTGGAGTCCTTCCAGATGAGCTGAAAGGTGGTTTCTGAGCATGAATTATATGTCCGCCTGTAAACAGGAAGACAAGGAAAATGATGAATCATCTCTGATCGGTTCTCAGTGCAAAACTGCAGACTATATAATTTAAAATTTACTTTCCTGCCAGCAATACCCATATAATGTGATCAGACACAAAGAGCCTAGCCAATAGGGTCAGAAACAAAAGCTATATTAAGGTTTCCTGCAACCTAAAGAAAGCGCATGAATAATTCACATTTCCATGTATTAGGACACCTCAAGGTGAATATGTGCATGGTGTACTTAATTAGGAAGAAAATTGATACATTAGCTGAATCACTTGATTTGCTATCAATATATTTCAGTTACCTTCAAAGATAAAGTTGCCCTCTTGTACCTGTTTGAAGGCAATCTATAAGTCTGGGCAATTTAGGGTGACTGTTATTATTATAAGACTGCCAGGCTTCTTGGTGCATGCCTATAATCCCAGTATTTAGAGAGGCGGAAGCAGAAGGATCACAAATTCAAATCCCACCTGGGTAACTAAGTATGACTGTACCTCAATATTTAAATAGTTAAAAATAAAAATGCTAGGGCTGGGGATGTAGTTCAGCAGCACAGTGCCTGCCTGGCAAGTGCAAGACCCTAACTTTGAGTCCCCATATCAAAATTAATAAAGTAATTAATTAATTAAAATAGAAATGCTGGGGATGTAGTCCTACATGTGGCCCTGGTATGGAAGCCTCCTGTCACATAGATGGGCTCATATTTATTCTGAGCCCCACAGCAATACTGGGACACACATTTTCATCCCTAGAGTACAGATAAGGAAACAGAGAGCTAGAGAGTTAGGTCACTCAGAAGGACACACGATGTAGTACTTGAACCCAAGTGTTTCTGGTGTTTTCCTCTTCATGACCAAGTAGCCTCCGGTTCAATTGATCACATCATGCTTCCAGATTAGACCTCAAGTGAGCAGTTGTGTATGTGAGGTGCCAGGCACTGGGCCAGGTCTGGTCAGCACACCACATGGCTTGGTGGATACACTGGGCTGTTGGAATTCTCAGAGAATCTTGGTCTCAGTTCCCATCACATTGCATGTAGGTACATATTTGAAATGTGTTAAGTATGTGGACAGTGTCTGAGGGCAGTCACATTTGAGATCTACAGTGCCTCTGGTCCTCCTGAGTGACTGTGCCTGCCCAGCACAGAGTGCTTCCAGCCACCTGTCCTTCTAACAACCACCAGTTTGGAGCTCAGTTCCACTGCTGGCAGAGGAGGAAATCTGTGTGTTCTGTGATCCCTGTGGGAGGGCAGAGAACAGCTTCCACTTGGATGTGCAGCGCACTGCTGGGAATGCTGGGGAGTGCTGGATCTGCTTTTCTCATGAAGCTGCCCATCCAGCTGACATTGAGTTGTCTTGGACTCACTATGGACTCCATTTGTCTCCCAGGCACATGAGACGCACATGTCAGCCTGTGCCTCAACTTCAACAGACTCCATCAGGGAGAGGGGAGGGTGTGGGGGGTCTGTTCCTGGGGCTCAAATCTGAATACCTGCAACCAAGCTGTGGACATGAACATGACCTTCATCTCCCAGTGGGGTAGGCAGAGCAGTTAGCTAAATGCACCCAGGCTAATCCCAAGTCTTGGCACTCACTCCTGTGTTGGGTGTTGGTGGTTGTGCCCATACTCTTCTGCTCCCTCTGGCCTTGCTGACTAATGGGGAAAAAGGTAAGAAGACTCTGGATCCAGGCATGGTAGGTAGTACATGTCTATAATCCCAGGACTCTGGGAGGCAGAGGCAAGAGGACCACAAGTTGAAGTACAGCTTGAGTCATTTAAGAAGGCTCAAAATAAAATAAAAAATAAAAAGGGATGGGGATGCAGGTCAATTCAAAGGACTTGGGTTTAATGCCCAGTGGCAATAGAAAAAAAAAAAAAAAGACTGGAGTGGGAAAAGAGCACTTTGAGTCATTCACATCTGAGCTTATGTAAGTATGGTGGGTGTCGGACAGGGGACCTCATCTGTCCCTCCCAGGCCTGCACTCCCAAGGGCTCCACTTCAGCTAGGTGGCTGTATCCACACTGCACTGGAATGCTTTGATCTTGAAGCAGCTCCTTACTCAGCACTCACTTCGAGGCTACAACAGTAAATGTCCACCTGGAGACAGCTGGGACCCAAGGGCAGAGGAGAAATTCAGCACAGTCTTTGCTCCCTACAACACCTTAGGAACTTGTTCTATGGGGCCTCTGTTGATACAAACACCAAGCAATTGCCTCTCAGTCGATATGGAGCAAAGGGATTGAATTCTGACTTGCAAATTCTCTGCCCCAGACCTTGTGCAACTGTGACCCTGACATTGACTAAGGTTACTCCTTTTCCAAACTGCAAATAAGGATCGTGCCGATGTCTGGCCTCACCCTTGCTGGTGCCCAGTGTGCGAGCTGCCCCTGACCCTGTCTTCTCATCTGCACAGCCTCGCTCTTGTCTCTCTTCAAGGGCTGATGCCTGACCTCTGCTGTTTGCTTCCAACACAGCCTGGGCTCCTTGACTTCATCCACTGTGCATTTTTGTAGAATTCCTCCGTAAATCGCCTTCCTGTCTGGGACTGAACCATATTCAGAAGCTGCCTGTGTATAGAGTCCTCAGCACCATGCCCTGGGTGTCTTGCCTCCCATCACCCTGCTCAGCTGCTTCTGTCCCAGCACAGTAATTGCTATCATGCATTGTAGCAATTGCTGTGAGTCCTTTTCCTGGTGGCTAGGATTTTTCTGGGACAAGGATTTCATCCTACCTATCTATGGCTCAATAGTAAATCTTTAAAGGTTAGTTTTTAACCCATTCACTTGCGGTATTTATACACAGTGGAGTACTACTCTGCCATAAAGAAGGATACATATAACTCACCTGTAGAAAAGTGGACACACCGTAAGACCTTAACGCTAAATGAAATAAACCAGAAACACAAGCTTAATATTCTCTTGATTTTTTCTTACATGAGAAAACCAAAGCATGAAGAACAAAATAAAAGATAATAGGAAGTAGGGAGATAGACCTTTTGCACAAGGGAGGGGGAGGGACCAAGAGATGGAGGGAGTAGAGAGGAAGGGGAAGGGAAGTAAAAAAAAAAAATCAAGATATATTACACACACATATAAACTCACCATGAGGGATGTAATCATTATGTACTGCAAACACGCAGAAATTAGTCTCTTAAATAATAAGTCCATAAAGCATTCATTTCTATTAGTACGATAAATGCTCAAGAAATGTGTGCTGATGGAATGATCTCACAGCTCCGAGACCTTGCTGGAACTCTCCACCTCAGTTATTTAAGGCACCCAGATCCTTGTTTTGTGACACTCTTGTATCCTGGCTTACTTTCCATTGATTCCCCCCAAAACTTCTACAAGTTGAGTGTCTTTATTTTCAAACGGAATATGGCAGTGATTCAGGTAATGCATCTGGTATTTCTTTCAAGGTGTAAGAAGTGGAATAAAATTATGCAAAATGAAATAAGGGCCTAGGGAAGCTGTCCTAAAATTGGAAAATCAGTGTCTTCAGGAACATGGGCTGTGGGACTACAATAAGACTTGCGAAAGTTTCTTTCAAATGAAGTTAGCTGCAAGGAGAAAAGGCAGTTGCTACAAAAGTAGCAATTTCCTATTCAGTGTCCACCATCCGCTGGCCATGACAGCAGCAAGACACCTGCCCTGCCTGTACCTTGTTTCTTCCTGTCTAAGGGGAGGAACAACCCAGCTGCTCCTGAACCCCATTACAAGGACCTGGGATGTGTTAAGGCCATGGCAGAAACTCAGTAAATAGCTTTCCTGTTTGTTAGTTCCATGGAAGTTTGTAAGGGGGCGGATCCAGCTTCAGCACAAAAGGCCTCAAGAGGAGTCTACCTCCTCCTTCAGTGTGGCCTTTGAGGGGAGCAGCGGGTATCTCCAGTCCTTCTGGAGAGGAGGGAAGGGGGTCCCAAGAGGTTAGCTGGAGAGACACAGTCACTATAAAGAGGACTAACAGGACTTGAGCTGCCTCTCAGCTGCTGTAAGGCTGAGATCTATACTGTTGTTCAAACTCAGGTTAATTTATATTTTAAAAGCCAAGTGTTCCTGGCTACTGTAGGCCAGCAAGCCCTGGGGCTTCTACACTCTGGGCTTCCCTAGATGTTCCTCCTGGTGTCACTGCTCATTTTACCCAAGTTGTCCTAAGAAAGCAAGAACCCAGAGAAGCCTGGCTCCCCAACTCTTCTAGTGTAGAATCAGCCTTGGCATTCACTAGATGGGGCATCAGTATGTCACCATGTAGCCACGTGACCAGGTGGGATGGCTGCAAAAGGGGACAGGAATGCTCTAGCAGGCAGGTGATACCCAAGCACATATAAGCGAGGGGAAATCCCACTTAAATTGCACATCTGAGCTACAGCCTTGTTGGGCTTCCCTGTATAGGGACCCTCATGTCCCCAAAGTGCCCCAACACCAACATGAGGGATGTAGTGCCACTGCTACCATTTGACTCTTTGCTGGGAATCATCTGGGCAGGAACCAGCACTGAACCCTGTAGCCCGGGGAGCAGGTGGGCTTCCTGAGGCCTGGTAGCAGAGTAGGCTTGAAGAGAACCCATCTGTCCCCATGGCTAAACAAAATGGCAGCCTTAGGACTGATCCTTCTCCGGACCAGCTTCCTGACAGTGAAGTCCTTTCCTCCAACAAATGCCTCCTCTTCGCTGTCACTGGGTTCACAGTTGGGAATAAGACTTCTCACTATGAAGATTTTCCAAATAAACCAGAGAGAGCAAAGTTTGAAGCTGGAGGCTTGGATGTTCCAGGCAGTGTTCCATAGCCTCCTTATTTAGACACCTTCCTGGAAGTCCAGTGGCATGAGAGAGCTATGCACTGGAGGCTAATGTACAACTGCTGCTGCTTTCAATCACAGATCAAGGCGCACGGACACTTAACAGGCTCATCCCTCCCTTCGGCATGGGGCGGGCAGAGAAACACGATCTTAATATTCCCATTCTTGAACTGATGGTGGGCATTAGCATCATGAGTTTGGCTGAGGTGCACTGTGGATTCCTGACTTTGCTTTTTGCAGTTGTCAGGAAGGACGAAGCCCTCTCTGGCTTCACGGTAGAAGATCATAATTCATGCTGGCTTGCAACTGGCTTCCCTCTCCCAAAGAGACCTGCTTTATGAGGATGGAAACTAAGTACTGTTTTATCACAGTTTATGTCACTTTCCAATCAGTTTTGAAAAGGGTTTTCTTTTTTCAAGTTCAACTAACTCCCAAGACCTGGGAATTAGAATGAAGGTTTTTAACTTTCCCCTAGGGACACCATCATCATCCCTGTGGTAGACTTAGATGATGATCAGAGACAGACATAAAAGCCACAGAGGCACACAGCAACTAGGGTTGGTTTGCAGACAAAAATGCTTAAACATGGAACCCTTAGACCACCTTCTTAAATGTGGGACTGAGAAGGTCAATACATGTCACTCAGTGTGGCAAACTTTGTTCATCCTTGAGACAACGTTTGCATGAAGTAGGATGTGCTTCAGAAGTCTAACCATTCTCTTTGGAGACCACATATACCTCTGACTTTTCATTACCTAAAGCAAGATGTCTAGTTCCCTCTCCACATTCCCACTGTAGCAAAAGGCTGGACACTTTTTCATTTCCATTGGAGGGGACTTGATAACCTTATCTTTCTGAGAGCAACTTTTAAAAATATTTTGGGGAAAATCACAGTTGTAAAATGTCCTTATTCAGTCTCATTTAACTTGCTAGATATCCACATTCCTCACTTAGATGGTAAATCCCCCAAATATTCTTACAGTCTGCTAATTTTGGATAAATTATTTAGGCAAGGAAAGAATCTTTAAGTCTGCATATTTAATATGTTCTAAATTCTGAGCTCTGAGGTAGAGTGTAGGAGGAAGGAAATTACATTCTGGTGAGACAGAAATCCAGACTGAGGCTACCCCGTTTCTTCTCTTCAATTTCAGGACTTGACTTTTTAATGGCCAAAAATGAAAACTTATTTCCCTGACTGTGCTGTCTGGAGCGTCCCCTCAAACTGTGATCGTTTTACAATAGATTCCTAATGCACAATTGCCAATTAAACTGCGCATTTAACCTTTGCACAAAGTACTCCATTTTCTTTTGTTGGGGAATCAAGCTTTTAAATCAGCCGATCAATTCTGCAAATTATGTAAGAACACAGCATTTACTTAATATTTATTGTGTTGGGCAGAATGGAATGTGACTACCACAGTGATAAACAGCACATCACACATTCCAGATGGGATGAATCAGCCAGGCTAGCTGGATATTGTAAAAGGCCTGGGTTCCTTGGGTTATGTGGGGCTCTTCAAATACTAGGGGAAATAAATATGCAGGGAAAAGCTAGCAACTGAAATGAGCAGAGGCCAGCTTTATTATCAGCCAAGAAAATACTTCATTTTCTCTAGCCAACTCTAACCTAAGAATCATTTTGTAAGCCTTCATTTCTGGGTGCCTGTAAATGCTATGAGAAGTCACACTAGAACAAGATGTTGAAGGCCATTATGGGGTTCTAAGTAGGAGGGCCTCTTTTCTCCCTAAGGACTGCCAGCAGCGGAGGTTCACTTTGGCATGTTAGTAAACACTTATGAAAATCAATGGTTTATTTTCCTTTTCTTTTTACATAACGAGGAACTGTTAACCATGCCTTTTTAATGGGCCACACCACTGGAATAAAAAGCAAAAATGAGCTGTATCTGGAAGAATTCAATCACATGTAACAATCAAGACTTATTGTGGGCTGAGCTTTATATATTCCTCCAGGTTTATTTAAACACAAGCCCGATTGTGATTAGCTTGAGCATCGTCTCAACTCCAGCTGTAACTGATCTATTGCAAATGATAAATACTGCAAAGCACAGTTTTGAGGCTGTGCTTCTTGGAGAATGAAAGCAACACTGCAGCTTTAGCGGGCAGTGCCTCCCCTCACACCCACAAGTGTCTATAAATAATAGTGAGCTGTGCTTGTGAAAATGCTATGGAAGACTAAGCAGATGCAGTGATCTGATGCAGTAACACTGACATTCAATACACTGTATACTGGATATTTGTTGTTAAGGCTAGGTTTTTTCTTTATATCTTGCAAATTGATAAATATACTATATAAAACCTAAAGTAAAATGTACATCCTCCAAATATCACAACCTTTCACTACTTGGAAACAAATGACATTATAATTGCAAATTCAAAATGTCAGGAAATGCGTATGATTAGGTTTTCACAGTTACATTGATTAACTTGAGGCACTTTTATGAAGCCCTGTAGTTTAAAGAACCAGATAGTCACCAGGAGCTTCCACGTCTGTGCTACGTGGGTGTGCTAATGTGGCTTTGCCAACAGCAGATTACACATTTTCATCTTGATATTTTCCCCCTAAAATTCTCCAAATGTGGACACACAGTGTTTCTGCTTTCAAGTATCTGTATGCTACTTCACAGAGCCGGCCCTGGGGATGACAGTATCTTTGTTCCCCTGTCTTTGCTCTACTGTGATCCAAATTATGCTTGGAAATATTCAAGAATATTTTATCTATCTATACCCTGTGTCTGAGAGGAATCTGGCTCCTTTGTCTTTGAGATAACATAGTGTGCATTTTTCAAAAATAATTCATTTGGGAGAAGTTCATGTACCATGACCTTACCACTTGGAGGTGAACCCTACCGGTTCACCTGGACTTTTCACAATGCTGTGTGACCACCACTTCCGTCTAGTTACAAAATATTCCCATTGCTCTAAAGTAAGACATCTGATCATGTACATTGCTTTCCAGAACATTTCTGACATATCCAGGAAATAAGAGAATGTACTGAAGAAGTGGTGAACTCTATAAAGTCTCCTCTTGTTTGGCAGATGGGAAAGGCAGGGCAGGTAAGGATAAGAGAGAAGAGAGGGTCCTTGGGTTCCAGCAGTCCGGCATGCTGGAAAAGTGCTCAATATATTTTATAAGTTCTTAAGACCCCCAGTGATCCATGCGTCTGGGACTAGGATATATGGAGGGATGAGTGTCAGGCTGACAACACGTCTGTCTTGCTTGTGTCTCAGATAAGGAGCAGAGGGTGGCCACAGGCTGAGGGACCCTGAGGGAGGTGGTGGTTTACATGGGAAAGAGCATGGTAGAGCTTGGTGGCCTTTGACCACCCTGGTCCCAAAGGTGGGATGGGGCATGAATACTCATGGATGGATCTTTCAGAGAGAACAGGAGATCTTGAGAGGAAACGTTTGACAAGTGATGCAAGAAACAGGATGCTACCAGAGCTCAAGAAAATGTAAGGTCCCACATTCAGATGCACTTACAAATTGGACTCCATGGGGCCAATAGCGGGGAAGACCCTGATTGCATCCTCTGCACAGCCAGCTCTAGGCAGGGCTGGAAGGCCCAGTATGGCTGGTGCCACCAGCACAGGCCATGTTTGCAGGCATGCTTGCAAGCACCATGGGAGGGCATGCATGGCCACACTGATTACCACCAAGGCCAGGAAGACCAAGAACCCCTTTGGAGATTTGCAGGACTTGGGCATCTCATTTTGATGGTAAAATTAAAAAGAGATTTTTACTACACACAAATCATCTCCCAGAAATGTGCCAAGTAGAAAATGCCAACCCTTCATGGTTGTATGGGGTATGATCTCATCTATCTAACCACAGGACACGGACATGGCATAGTTGTAGACAGACAGGAGAGCAGACAGCAATTGCCAGGACTGCCTGGGGGTGGGTATAAAAGGGGAACAGGAGGGGTCTGGGCAGGGACAAAGTGTCAATACCTGAAAAACGGGACCAGTGGTGGACCTGGCAAAGGGCACATGGAGCTGTCTATATTATGACTTAAAGTGTGTGAATCCTCAGTTATCTCAAAATACAAAGCTTATTTTTTTAAAAAAGGGATAAAAGCGCATTGCAAATATTCTTTAAAATAGAGGAGTAAACACTCAGAGGGGCAGAACAGTCCAGATGGTGAGGGAAGGACCTGTGATGGCCTGAATGTGGCCCTGGGAAAGGTGCCTGTTGGGGGGCTGATCAGAGCCATCGCAAAACCTTGGACAGATGCAGCGTGGTTCTCAGCATGGGAAGAGTGACTCACACTGCCCAGCATGAGGCCACACGACGGCATTTCAGAGGGCAGGGAGGGAAGACACACAAGCATGTGTTAGAAAGACCACCCAAGGCCAGAGGACAGTGATCTGTGGAGATGAAACCAGACCCCTGGGGTGCTGCTGCTTCCAGACAGAGCAGGATTTCTCCCATAGGGCAAATCAAGCCCAGGACAGAAACCCACTCTCCACCTTACCTTGACCCATTACCTGCTGCATGCACGCATGTGAACTCCATGTGGTATTTTGCCTGCCCTGGGAAGGGAGCTGGGGAATCCCAAGGAGCCTCCCTGGGGTCTGTCATTTGTTCCCATAGGGAAGAGGAGCTAATGGTGTAATTAGTTCTCCTCACAGAAGAAGCACATTATTGAATAATCAATCCTCTCCATGGCACACTGGGAAAGGTGGGTACCATTCTGTTCATCAGCTATGACAGAAGCTGATTCTCAGTGCCTGCCCAAAGATGCAAAGAGGAGACTGAATCCTATGATTCCAGCCCACATTTCCAGCAAGGAGACCCAAAGCTAGAAGAGCCGCTTCCTGGCTAGTGTGGACTGGGTCCACTCAGTGTAGTCTACCTGCATCCCAGGATTGGACAGCATGTTGATGCAGCTCAAGCCACTCCACACCTGATGCTAATGACATCACACTGCTCCTGGGTACCCACACATCTGCCCCATGGTAGGGCCTGCAGGGTGGGCAGGCAGGCAGCTGTCTGGAACAGGAGGCAGAGCATTTTCCAGCAATCTTTTCCTGGGATGTGGGCTCCAGAAGTCACCTTCCTTGCACACTCAAACAGCTCCACAGACACCAACTACCTCACAGTAGCAAGGAGCTAGGAAGCACTTAAATATCTAGCAACACTTTGCCACAGGCTGTCACTGTCACAAAACACACAAAAGCACTTGCTGTTGCCTCCATGTCCTCATCTGTGGGCAACCAATCTCTAGATGATGTGGCCAGGACCATGTGGTCACAGGTGTGGAGCCAGCACACGAACAAAGGTCTGTCTCCTGTCACTAAGGCAGGTGCTGCCTCTGCTGCCTGTGCTCTGTCTCCCACTCTCACCACTCCTGAGCAGCCTGTGCAGCTATTTTCCTTTTCTCCTCTGCTCTCCGGCTCCTGTGCACTTATATTGTACATGTTTATTTGATTTGTAGGTTTGTGTTTTTTTTGTTTTTGTTTTTGTTTTTGTTTGTACTGGGGTTTGAATCTAAGCCCTTTGCACTGAGCTACATTCCTAACCTCCTTTGCATTTTTCTTTTTAGACGTGGTCTCACTAAGTTTCTAAGCTTCCCAGGCTGAGCTGGAACTTACCATTCGCCTATCTCAGCCTCCTGGAATGTCCTGGGTTCATTTTTACGCAGCTAGGTGCTTTTATCTGCACTATAATTCATCCCTGCTGTGATCTTTGGCTGCCACCTAGGCGGTAGGGAAGGGGACAGAGACTTCAGCAATAACTGCAAGAGCTCCCATGGGTTTCTGAGCAGGGGCTGGAACCAAAGGAAGATCTGGGGGTTAGGTGGCCACAGTCTGCCACCTCTGTTCAGCTTCAGCACTGGCAGTGGCTTAGCTGTGGCAGGGAGGGGAGGACGCTAAGATTCAGACCCCAGAACCCATCCCTTCAGAGCCAGGGCTCTGGGCCAGGTCATCTGACCATGGCCTCTGCATTCCACTAGTGGCTGTATTTGTGCAGCTTCAGCATCAACACAACAGAAGTGCCATTTACCCTAAATGCTAGCTGCAAGTCTCACAGACTGGCCATAGGCTCCCTTTGGCTCATTTCCATGCTTGATCCTCTCCATGTGCATTATGATGATGCTGATTACTCTTCCCGCTTTGAAGCAAGGGAGAAAATTTTAACTTAAAGTACTTTATTCAGGGTCATCACCTAATAAGTGGCAGAAATCAGAATTCGAACCCAAATTTTTCTGACTCTACTATCCTTATTGCCAAGCTTATCTGTTGCTAAGTCAAAACCGTGGTCTGTGACCACAGCAGGAAACAAAAATGTAGTGCACATGTGTACACATATGTGCTCCTGATTATTAGCTGGTTTGGGGGACAAATTAAAATCTCAGTATTGAGCAGCTCTATGCTAAGCTAGGAACACAGAGATAAGGTTAGTCCTGAAGATAGGAATGGGGGAGGTGCTAGGGAAGAGAGATGACGTCTGCCCTATGGGAGGGGTGTCAGGTTCCCACAACTGGCACTGGCATGGGGCATGTGATGCTGGTGTCCAGCTAGGAGAGAGCAGCTCCCAAGAGGGGTAAGTGCAGGAAAGTGCAGGAGCATTGGCAGAAATCACACAGGGCACAGGGCACTGAGGCATTACTGACTCTGAAACGCAGGGTGGCAGGAAGCTGGAGGAGGGAAGTTGACAAAACACAGTGTAGTGATGGGGAGCCATAATAAAACTGAAGGCCTTGTGTCTCCAGTCATATGTGAATGTGCTTGGTGTCCTCGTCTTTGTTCTGAAATGGCTCAGCTGTGGTTCTTGTTGTGATGGAAAAGTACAGCGAATGTTTAATTTATAAAAATATTTAATACAGTGAAAGACACAGTGCTATGAATCCTCTTCAAAATCCTCCTCCTTGCTTTGAGCATCCTTATCCCAGCATCTTTGCCATTTTCTGAAGCAGTTCTGCATATCCTCCTTCCTGAGCATCCTTAGTTGTGCTGTCGTGGATGTCTCAGTGTCCTGAACTGAGTCAAAATGTTTCTCTTTCCTGGTCATTTGGACTTTGGGGGAAAAGTCAGAAGTAGTATGGTGCCACATGCAGTGAATTAGGTGGATAAGGACACAGTCTCATGGTTGTATGAGTTTGCCTTTCTGTTGGATGGCACTCAGCAGCAGCATTCATTCCCTCTATTATTGATCAAATCATGTAACAATATGTCCTTTACTCTAATATTTTAAACTTTAAACTCACTGATATCTTTAGATCAGCCTTTGTACATCCCTTACCAGGGCCATGTTCTTACCTCCTATGGATCTATTTCAATCCACCCATTTATGCCTACATTACTTTGTAAACCTTATTTACTTGCCTCAAACTCTCCAGGAGAATGAGTCCTCACTACACTTCCAAGTATACTAACCACAGTGGATATGGAAAGAGCCCAGCTGAACATAAATTGGTATCTGCCAAGACTTTGATTTGCATAGCCTTATTTAATCTTTATGGTGACCCTTTGATACAAAAGTTCTTAAAACGATTTAACAGGGGGAAGACCCAAGAAGTTTAAATGAGAGAAAGATCCCATGGTTTCAAAAGCTCTTTTCATGGTGTAAAGTCACACCTGTGTCACTTACCCAGTTCTTCAGGGACAGCCACTAGCTATCAACCCAGCTCTGCCACACTGCACATTTCAACTCCAGGGAACAGAGATGATGGTCACTGTAGCCTGGAGTCAGCCTTGGTGTGACCTACCTCACCCATCACAATTCCTTCCTAGGGACGGACATATGAGTGATCTAGATAAAATCTAGAGGATCTCAGACCCAGTCCAGCTGTGAATGAGACTGAGTGGCATGGTTGTCAAATCTGTCTTTTTACTGCTGCTCATGAAATCTGTGTCTAGGGAGATGCTGGAAAGTTTGGGACATAGGTTTTCTTCTTTAGTCTCATAGGGATGCCACTTGTCAAGAAAGGGAAATCCTCCAAAAATTTTTTGAAAATTAGAAACCAATTCCAAGAAGATTGCTGCAAAAATTTTATACTAAGACCATCAGGAAGAGATTGGGAAGCATCACTTCCTTCCACAGTGTTTGCTTGATTAAGGGAGAGCTTCATGACTGTTCCAAGACTCAGAATAATGCAGGTCAAAACGTCTCATTCCCCAAGTACCAGAGTGACAGAGTTTTGGTTTTCTTTAACCATTCACTATTCTTTCAAAGGAAACTCAGACGATAAATACAGGATATTTACAACTTAGTTCAGTCGATCCAAGCTGCTCTTATGAGTCTCATATCAAGCTGGCATAGTGGTGCATGCCTGTAATCCCAGAATACTAGGGGACTGAGGCAGGAGGATCAAAAGTTTGAGCCTAGCCTGGGAAATTTAGCAACTTAATGAGATTCTGTCTCAAAATTTTAAAAAAGGGCTGGAAATGTTGCTTAGTGGGAAGGCCCTGAGTACAATCTCCAGAAATTAAAAAAAAAAAAAAAAAAAAAAAAAAAAA
>NW_022900928.1:86267081-86295873 GCF_012274545.1 Fukomys damarensis
CCAAAAAAAAAAAAAAAAAAAAAAAAAAAAAAAAAGAATTCTTCATGGGCAGTACTTCTAGGTCCCTCCTGTTTGAGATTTACCTGAGAGATAAATGCCTTGGAATGGCCTGAGTAGTCTCTGGTATTGACCTTTAGTGCTTGCCTCAGCCAAGGCCTCACAACCTCTCCAGGGGTCATGAAAGACCCAGGTCCCCTCCTAACCCCCAAGGCAAAGGTTCTTGCCCTTGCTGTATTGCAGGACCACCTAAGGGCCTTTTTCTGTCCCAAAGCCCTCCCCATGCCCTGGACTGATGAAGATCTTGAAGTGTGTGACCTCTACGTGTGTGTGTGTGTATGTGTGTGTGTGTGTGCACGTGTGCACATGCACTTGTGACTTTAAGTTGCTAATCTCTTTATTTGCTTGTAGCCCCAGGTGGCTGCCCTGTAGTGCCATGGTGGGGAGAATGCTCCATGCTCAGCCTGCCAGGTAGGGCAGAGGAAAGAGGCTCTGCCCAGTGACTTGGGAAAGGTGCAGGAGGGCAGAGCTGCCCTCAGGTTAGTTTTCTGTCCCTAATTCAGTAGTAGGCCTACACACAGATTCTTCCTAAACACCCAAAGAAGAGATAAACACAGGGATGAAATGAATAGGTCTAACTCACCTACCTCTTAGCTTCATCCAAAGTCCATGGAAAGTCCTGTTCATCTAAAAACAATGAAGACTGTCTTATTGATAGGGTACAAAGGGAGTGCAATGAGGTGATGCAGAAGGAAATCATAAAAATGGCAAGGTATCCATGGTGCTGATGTCTGGACTGGGAAACGCCTGGGCCAAAAGACTGCCACAGGCTGAAAAGGCTCCAGGCAGCACACAAGCCTTCTCGGCATGTTCTCAGACATTTGACATGGTGCAGTCACACTTAGGGAGTTAGGGACTAGGTGGCATGAGGGTTGTGAGGGGACAGGAAGAGTCCACACTGGCACCTGCAGCCTGGTCTCCCTGCACAAGGCTAAGACAATTCCCTGGTTCACATATGCCCAGGTGGTGAGTGCATGTCTGCAACAAGAATCTGTGAGGACATTAGTGGTGACCACTGAAGTCTGAGGTTGGAGAAAGCTGCAGGGAAAGGGGCTGTAGACTCAGAAGGACAGGGAGATAACAAATGGCCAGGCTGCTACCTATTCTCTTTGGCCTCTCACCTCATTCTGTCACTCAGCCACTCATCCTGGATACAGACTCTGAGGTCAACACACAGACGCAAGGCCTGTAGAAGTCTCCGATGGCCACATGCCTATTACAGTTGCATAGCAGAGCCAACCAGTCAGTCTCTGTCTCCTTTCACATACATCCTTGTCTTTGTTTTCTAACCAGCACTGTGAAATACTTAGATACTAGGGTCATTTTAAAACAGAGGGGAAAACTGCACTGAGATCCCATTTGCCAGTCTATCCTCCTCAGGATGAATAGGATAAAGTGGGCAGTGGCCCCCAGTCAGCAAGCGGATGCTGCTTACCTGCAAAGCAGAGCTCAAAAAGGGAAAGGATGCAATAGATACACAGAAAGCATGGTCTGAGCTCCGTGGGGACCATGCATGCTCAAGGATGGTCATGGGGCTGTGCATCTGCTGCTCTGTGGCCATGGTCCAAGCCCTCAGTGTGAATCCTGACCACGAGAGAAGCTCCAGTGGACCTGTTCCCTGCCAGAGTGCTGTGAGGTCAGAGAGAGAGAGTCATAAAGTGGCCCGTGGAGGGAGCCACTGCCAGGTGCACTGTTCCTGTTGGGATGAAACTCTGGGACTAGGAGGTGGGCGAATAGAGTCCCTGACTTCTCCATCCTAAGGCATGGCTTCCAGATGGACATTACCAGGCTCGATTAGGTCAGTATATGAACTGCTAAGCACCGACATTCTAAATTAACCGCTTAGTGACATGATCTATAGTCATTGACCATTATTGATTCTAATTCTGCACAAATGGGCATCCTGGCATGAAACATTGATCTGTCAGAAAGATTTCATCCCAGTATCTCATGGCTGACTGAATCAGGTCAGCAGGCACTGCCCACAGTTGTCCTTGTCACAATACCCAAGAGCCAGGAGGAGAGCATGGGGAATATCAGGGGGTGCTTCCTTTGTCCCAAGCTGGGCTACCTCTCACTTGCAAATGCATCATCAGGACTGTTTTCTGCTGACCAGGAGCTTCGGGAGAGAGCCTGTCACCTGCTCATACCAGGGAACCAAAACTTCTCTTCAGCTGTTTCTGCTGCAGGGTACGGGTGCTTGGTGTTCAAAACCCTGTGGCAGGCTGAGGAAGAAGCTTGGGGAAAGGGGCACTGGAGGACCACTGATGGCCTGTTTTCTTTTTCCTGTGTTTTCTCTCATTTCTGCTAATCATCACTCTACACTTAGCTTTATGTTCACTGTATTTGACCTTCAGTAATCTCTGCACACACCCAAGTTCACTGCCATCCTAACATTGGCAACTCGAACTTGCAATGCTTTAGGCTTTGCTGGGGTCCCAAGATTCTAGGGAACCTATTCACACCACCAAGTTCAACACCACAGTGTCTGCCTAGGTGCTGGATGCTGGAGGTGAGGCCAGGCTGAGGTTTGGCAAGGGAGAATGCACAGACTGGATGAGACTCAAGCAGGACCTTAGTTCATTTATGTTGCTGGAATAGAATCTCAAGATGAGGTGATTTATAAAGGAAGGAGGGATACTTGGGCTCATGGTCCTGAAAGTCCAAGAGCTATGGCAGAAAGAAGAAGGGAAATGGAGAAACAGAAAACACACAAGGGAGGATGATATTGCTGTATGACATCCCAGCACCGGGGTACCAACCATGATCTGTGACAAGGAGAACCTACTCCCTCACAGCAGCGTTACTGTGTCCTCTTGGGCTTCACCTCCCAATCCCAGTGCCTCCCCTATCTGCACATTGAAGTCTCAACCTGGGTTTTGGTGGGCAAAATCAGTTTAAACAGGACTGAAAACCCAGCAACTTGGAGATAAAAGAGAAGGGGGGATTTTGTTTGACTTCCAGGGAATTTCCACACAGCAGAGGGGACATGTGGGATGGTAGGAGGGAGAGCTGAATTTTAATAGAGAATTATGTTCCATAGGGAAAGAGGGACTGCTGTAGCAGGGGGTGGGTTTTAAAGCTTGCCTGGGGACTTGGGCCCCAACCTGAAGACATGAAGAATGCAACATTTTCAGATACACTGGAGTTCAAGGTCTCTAGGGAGACTTGACCCTGGGCCATGGAGTCAGGTGCCCTGAAGGACAGGGTGATACTTCCCATGGTTACAGCAAGCACCTCATAGGCAGCCACATTCATGGTGGAATTAGACACTCCATGAAATTCAGATGAGCATAAATAAACAAAAATTCACTCCCTGTATGCACACTCATTAGTGAACACTCAGGAGCTCTTATTCCAAGGAGCTGATGGACTAGCTATTGTGGATCTAGGAACAGGAGCAGATCACTGCCAGACTTGACAAGGAGTTTAGGGAGGAAGGACCGCCAATTCCATGGTATGTTGAACAGGACACAGAGAGGCAGCAACTGGTCAGTGGCCACCAAGTAAGGACAGATCTGTAACTGTAGAGCACTAGAGATATTTTCACAGAGGATCTTGCAAAGTGAGCAGGTGTCTGCTATTAGGGTGTCCTGATAAGTTAGGATCTGAGTTTCAGAAACAGCACCCAGCAGCAATGTGGACAATGAACCATGGTGGTGGGTGGTAGAGAGAGCATTTCAGTTGTGACTATCTGGGCCTGAATAAAGGTCCTGTGGTCACGTCTCGGGTGTTCAGTGTTACCTCCACCTATATTTAGTGGTATTTTTATCCAGACTTCCCAGTGTTCTCCAATGTGGCTCTTGGGACAGAACTGAGTCCTGGGATGTAGCCAATATTGCTTGCTTGGCATTTATCCTGCTGACTCAGCTATCTGTGGTACTGTGGTTTGGCTTCTCATCCACACTGGTAATGGGACATTTCTAAGTGAACTGAAGTGTGACCTTGGAAGTTATTTGTATCAAGCATGTGATCATGACAACTATATTTTCTGGAGAAAGTGTAGTCTTTCTCCATATAGATTTGGTACAATATATAAAAATTACCTGAAAATAAACCATAGATCTAACCATAGATCTTGTCCTTCTATAAGAAAGGACAAGGAAAAGCCTTTGTGACCTTGTGGTAGGCAAAGATTTCTTAACTATGTGATCTAAATCATGATCCATATAAGAACCAAGTGGTAAATTAGGTGTCATCAAAACACTTATTTGTCCAAAAACACCTTTAAGAAACTATAAAGGAAGGAAAAGCTGCGGCCTAGGAGTAATATTCACCAATCAAAAGACTTGCATCCAGAATATGTAAACAATGTTCAAAATTCAATCATAATAAAACAAAACCAAAACTCATCTATAAAATGAGACAAAAGATATAACCAGACATTTCAGCAAAGAAGGCAAAGGGACGAAAAATAAATCCACAAAAACATTTTTAAACAATATTCCTCATTAGGTATGGTCAAACAAAACCATAAACTTGGGATACATCTATTATAGGAATAAAAACACAAGCCTGACAAGGAAAAAAATCATTCCATGTGATTCCATTTATGGACTCTTCTAGGAAATACACAGTAATACGCAGTGGCAAGAAGTGTGTGTTTATGAGGTGTGATAAAAAACAAAGTGAATGCAGCTGCCTACGAGGGCCATCCAATGGAGGGGCAGGCTCTTAAAAACAAGACAGTGTGTCCTCATCCTCCTTACTTACCAGATCTGGCACCATGTGACTTCTGGACCTACTCCAAAGTCAAAATGACCTTGAAAGGGAAATGTTTTGAATCGATTCATAGAGGTAGCGACAGCATAACTAAAGATACTCATGAAAGAGGACTCCAGAAGTGCTTTAGAAAGTGGCAAGAGTAATGGGATCAGTGTGTTTAAAGGGAAAGGATATTGAGAAGGATTAATGGCAATGTATCTTTTATTGTAATAAAAATTTTTAAATTTAAG
Source organism: Fukomys damarensis (assembly GCF_012274545.1). Classification (NCBI taxonomy): domain Eukaryota; kingdom Metazoa; phylum Chordata; class Mammalia; order Rodentia; family Bathyergidae; genus Fukomys; species Fukomys damarensis. The sequence continues at coordinate 86,272,094 of NW_022900928.1, forward strand.
CATTCATCACATTGAAAGTTTTTCCACTCGTATGCTTTCAAATATGAATAGTTCATTATATTGTATGCCATTTATCTTTCCATAAAGCTGTTTTAAAAAGATGAAAATAATTATGTATATATGCTATAGTCCATAATGCTTTAGTCTTGATTCTTATAATTCTATTTTACCCCCAGTTACATTTTCCAACACTTAAATTTATCTGTCTTTTTGCTTTGTGCCTAAAATCCTCCTTATGCTGCCCATGTTATATTAAGATATATATATTTTTCACTTGATCTTGGACAAAAGGCGGAGAAGTGATGATGCACTTATTTTTCAAAAGACACAGTAATAGAACCTGGAAATGAGCTTGCTAAGTTTCATAGTGACCAACATTTACTAAAAATATCTTTTATATATCAGGGCTACTAACAGTTTTTCTCTGAGGTTTAACAGCTTCTACAGTGAGTAATCTTCTTTCCTAGATTTATCAGAGCTTATTCCAATTGGGTTCAATCTTCCTTTAGAAAACAGTTGCTATTTTATGGCAATAATTACACTTTGGCCGGGGAGCAGAAGGCTTAAATATCTTTTTTCTCTGGAGGCCAGGCCATGCTACACCTCTGTGCGACTGCAGACCAGGGGCATTTGAGGATGCTAGAACTTTCACCTCCTACTTATCACAGAGAAAGAAGTGTTTGCTACTCTCTTATTTCAGTACTGCTGCTTAGACTTGATTGTTACCAAAGTGACTTAGCTTTTCCCCTTCCTTCATCAAACTTGGAGGCACCTGTCATAAGTCTTCCAAATGCAGAGGTGTCCAATTTGTGAGACCACCCATGAGAAGAATAAAGTATGTAGGGATAGCCCACATTCATGCCTCGATTCACTCTTCCAAACTTCTGACTGTTCTTTGTGGATATGTAGCATGCCGGTTGTATGCTTGTGCCCTCATTGACTTTACCTGCTCATGTCCCCTCAACCAAATTTCTGTGTTTATTAAAGCATCACCCACCATTCAAGGCTTCAATCAAAACTTAGCTCTGCTATTTAAATTGTTCCTAAACAGAATTTCAACAAACATTCAACTCTTGCTTCTCCAAAAACATGAGTACAAAACATGGCAAATAGGTAGGGAATCATACATAAAAATAGAATCTATTTATTGCACAGGAAAATGGCATTTTCTCCTACTTCTCCTGCAAAGCTCCACTTTTCTTGCACAGGTCTTCATGCACAGGTAATACTCCCAAACAGGTCCTGAAGATAATTTAAAAGTATAATGTACTTTTTATTTATAGTTACATTCCAACGATTTCTATCTGGTATTGAAATTTGCATGGAAATAGCCAAGAAGAAGGACTGCTGTGACTGAGAGGCACAGTTCATTGGTTCTTCATGACATGGCAGGAAAAAGTAACACCTAAGACCCTCTGGTTTTGCTTGCTTAATTATACAGGAAGAAGTTTCTCTGAGTGTTACTGAACATTCTGGACAATAAACACATTCATTTCTATGTGTACTATTAGCAGTAATCCATGTGCCTCAGATCAGCAGCATGGGGCCGTTGGAGCACAATGTGCCCCCTCCTGTCTTTAGGTCCCCTCCTGTCCCAACATTCCACCACCTCCCACAAACACCAGCTCCCTAGCAGAGTGGAATATTTCTTGATTGCATGAAATTCTATTAAGATTCCCTATGTCTATTTCATGGATTGCATACAGATTTCACTGTTTAGTATCCCTCTGGTTCATATTAACATTTTAAAACTCATCATTTTTAAGTATCTTATTGAAATATCTTCTCTCTGTGTTTCTTCAAGCTCACTGCTCCCCAGGAAAAAATAATTATTCTGTTTGGGTATTTTAATGGTACTATTCCTATCTTTGTCTGGCATGTTTCATTCCTTAATATGCTATTTTTTTTTGTACCTGGATTCAAACTCAGGACCTTGCACTTGTGAGGCAGGCAGCAGCTGAGCTGAGCTAAATCCCCAGCCCTTAATATGCTTTCTTATGTTGATTTCCCATGCCTGCTACAAGTCAGTGAGGGTCAGTCTGTATACATCTGTCTGTCTATCCATCTATTTTTTTTCCCTCATTGAGTTTATTGGTACATTTTAGGTATACAGTACAGTTTCATTATTGGGCTTTTATACCTATCCATCTATCTATTTTATATGTATCATCTATCTTGTCTGTATATCTATCTATATTGTCATCTATCTATCTATCATCTCTCTAGCTAATCTAGCCATCGATCTATTGTTTGAGGTTTCCATCTAAATTCCTCCATCAGTGCCTATACAATCCATGGTACCCACAGATGAACTGGTAATAAAGTGTTACCGGATATTTGGAGGGACAGATTTGGGGGATTCTAGAGATGGGAGAGATTTGTTATTTGTAAAGTGGGCTCATCAAGTATAAAATAAGTATCTTCATGAGGAAGTGGAACTGATCATGTTATCAACATATTGTACAACTGAAAAGGAAACTTTATGGGAAATAAAACCCAATGACTGCATTTTCAGCTGGAGACTTCATTTTCTCTTTAGAACCTGTGCCAACACAAGATGTCCTAAGCAAAACAGCTCCTTTAACACTGGTGTGTGACCTCACTCTGGGCACACCTGCAGAGGAAGGCAGGAAGAAGTCCTTGAGTATTGGGGGCACTGAACCCCACCAACAGCAGTCCCCTAAAAGGGTTAGGTTAAATGATGGTTTAATAATATCTTCTTTTCTTAGCTGATAAAATAAGGAATAGAAATGCTCTACTTCCTAAGTCAAACAGTAATCTTAATTCAAACAAAGCACATGTAATGTCTATAGCAAATGAGTATCAGCTAAAACTACCAGGCATTAACATTCCCAAGGAAGGCCAGGTTAGAATAGAAACAACAGGAGACCAAGGGGGAAAAGGGTCTTTCTTCTGAAGTGGCTGATGTTTTCAGATGATGACACCATGCTAATATCAGTAGTGAGTTAGACTGGTTAAAATTAGACTTGACATGTTTCTAAATGATTCAGGATTCAATCAATACAGATATAGCTGAATGTAAGCTATACTGATTCATTCATTCATTCATTCACTTGTCCATCTATCCATCTGTCCAATCAATAGGCATTTACTAAGCATAACCCTCCCTCTTTGTCTATTACAGTGGCTGAAGATTGTGAGTTAACACCCACTGAAAAAGAAGAGGAACTAACAGTTGTTTAAAAATGACAAGTTCTAGCTTGCATATTATGTTTGTGATCTCATTTATTCCTCCCCAAATCTTACAGGATAAACAATCTTAGTACTATTTTATAGATAATAGGGTGAATAAAGAAATACTCAAGATACCATAATACATGTATCTGCCTACAAATGCTGTCTACATACTCATGATCCAGGATAAATATTGTCTTCTTCAGTAAGATCTCAGCAGCCATGTTTAATTGTAACATTTCCAAAACCTTATAAGTATGTTGTATTACACACACACACACACACACACACACACACACACACACACCTTTCTAATTAATAATACAAGCAGAAAATAGCATCAGCAATGAAAGACAAGGATCTTAACCTTGCAAATTACTCCCCTCAATATGAAATATCAATCATCTCATAATTCATAACTTCTTTGTTCAGTGAGCTTCTCTACAATCTATAGCTCTTTGGTTGTTAGCAATCAAGCAAATCATCCAATATTATCAATTTTTCCTTTATAGAATATTTAATGTTCTCTTAATAGAAATTCCCTAGTTTTTTGCAAGAGCATTTGGCATAGTCAGCTTTTAAAAGATTTTGTTGGCTAGCAATAATTCTTTGAAGTACCATCCCTTGCAAAAGCTATTCAATGCTGTTTTTTTCTTGAAGAAGTAACAGCTGCTGCCAGCATCCAAGATAAATCCAAGCGCTTTTTAGACCTCTGGAAAAAACAGACTATTTATCCTGGTTCTTTCTTCTAGGCCATAAGAAAGGCCTATCCATCTGTGCAATCAATAGTAACCCCAAAGAATCTCTCCTAGTTCACTAGGTGGATGCAAAAATCTTTAAAGGCAATCAGCAGCTGAGTTCTTGAACACATTTGCAGAGAAATATTACATACTATGAAATAAATGTTTACCTAAATATTATTTAACTGGAAAGAAGACTTGTATGCTTTCTATTCCAATATTGAGATCTAATTTTCAAAACTAGTTTTAAGGGCTATTCTGTATTTCTCTGAAGTCTTGACATGGCCAGATGAGCTGGTGGTATCACTGTAAACTCTAGCTTCCTGCCCAGAATTCCAGCCGACCACGCCTGCAAGGCCTGAAGAGACTGCACTCACATGGAGCCTCCTGGAACACACCAGGAAGCCCATTGCCATGAATATCACCCGCAAGCTCCAGCCACTGTTAGTTACACCCACACTAGGTTAGTGAAAGCCCGCTTTACATTGATCTTGCAAATTCTGGAAAGAGGGGGGCTCTTCCTTGCCCTTAAGCCTCCAATCCTCAATATCAATCAGCTATACATGGGAGCTTTAGAATCATAAAATATTTATGAACCTCCAGCTTTTAATGTTCATGAATAAAGAGGCAAATTAATAATTTTTGAGTGCTGGTTAAAAAGAAACTATGAACTTTCTTCTGAAGGGAGAGAATTCAAGGCCAAATAAAGAGCTGATGACAAGACATCAAGACGACAGACTGTGGCAAGTCACTGGTTATTTCAGTGATGACAACTTTGGAAAGGAATAAAATGGTTGGATAGATAACAATGTTTTTTTTTGTTTTCCTTCTAGAGATGAAAACAGTTGACTGGCTTGTGGGGGAAATACACACACTAAAATTAAAGCCAGACCACAAGGAGAAATTCCTGTATAAAGATAACCTTACTGGTTCCAACCCAAGAGAGCTCCTCTGGTATCAGGGAAGAGGGAACTAGCTCATGTACACCCGGGTCAGGGCATCCCTTAGTCCACCATCTTGGAAGGCTAATGGTGCATATTTTTCCTTCTTCAAAGGGTGCCACAGAACCCTTCCCACATCAGACAGAGTCACAAGCAGAGACTCTGAGCTGGGGAGCAGGGGGCCGCAAAGATTTTACTGAATGCCACATACAGCCTCCCTCCACAGTGAGCCTCAGCCTGGGCCACCCACACTGAGCACCTACTCTGCTAGTTATGTTAACAGTTGTTGGAAAGGTATGATCAAATTTAATCGTCACCACCAGCTTTGTCTTACACTGGAGGCAATGTGGGCTCAGACAGATTGAACCCTAAGAATCCAATTTCACACTCTGATTTGTTGTAGTGCTAATGTCTCAAGTTGGTAGGCTTGGGAGACTTCTGTCTCCACTACATCCTAGCTACCTGAAGGAAATGGTTACAGGTAGAATCAAAGTACATAGTTGAATTACAGAAACCTAACCTAGTCACGTCACAAGAGACAAGTTCTCAGAGAGAAAGAAACTCACCTTCTCTTCCTCTGCTGATGCAAGGCAAAGACTGAGGTTATTAAATACTGAGGCCCCTGCATCTTGGGTATGAGAGCTGCCTCCAACTGCCCAGGAAATGACTTAACGTTAGCAATGGTTTCAAATTGGTTTTCACCTTTGTGCCATTATTTATGAGATAGCTCACATTTATGGAAATGTGTGAGTGCAGCTTTGCATATTTAAAGGCACAAATGCTTGCTGAACATCAGTATAAACACTTCTAGGTCTATCAGAGTATTTGTGTGTAAAGGTGTGGGAGTGTGTGTGCCTATTCTTAGATGTCTTCCCGTTCCCAAGAAAGGGGAAAGCCCCTTTGTGACAAAACACATCCTGCAAAACTTTAAGTGGAAAATGGGGGATTAGGGTCCTCCTTCCAACTGTGAATGCATTGGCTAAGTTCTAAAGACTAGAAAACCGCATAGCCAGGCAACATCACAATTAGATATCTCCAAGTCATACAATTACTATTTGCTCTCACCTCCACTACATTGAACATTCATTAAAGATAAGAGCTGCATCTGATGAATCTTCCCTATTTATATCTGATTAGATCTCAGGGTAACCAAGACAAACATTTGGGGGAAAGTATTGTCTTTGCTAGTTTTTTCCCTTCAAACTACAGTTTATGTCTCATAAGAATAAAATCATCCCTTAAGACATTAAAAATTCAGGGTACCAATGAAGGCTTGAGCCATACCAAAGATATTCAAAGCCTTAAGCTTGAAAGTCACTGTGGGGATTAAGTTCTCTGAACATTTTGCTCTATTTGCTTTCCTGTCATCAGCATTGGAGCTGACCAGAGCGGTCAGAGGAGTTGCCACGACCATAAGGCAACCCTTGACTTAGAGAAATAATCCTTTCAGCTTCATGTGTGGAATGCTGGAGCCCCACAAGACCAGAAGATGTCTGTTCTGAATTCTGGCCACCCATTGTGGTGACATGGGGGACACTGGAGACAGTGACAGAGATATGTATTGATATCTCAAGCCTTGCCCTCTGTGACTTTGACTTGAATGGAGTAGAAAGGGTCAGACCATCAAAAGTTAGGGGAACAGAGCCTTCTTTTAGGTTATACTATTCTAACTATATAGAAAGTCAGGCTAATTTGTGCAACACCCTCTTCCTTGATTTTACAGCTGAAAAAACTGAAATTTAGAGAGGAAAGCTAAGCCCTTTGGACAAAGACATGCAAAGATGGAATGACTCATTGGCTTTGTGGGTATTATCAAATGTCCATGTTTGGGCTGTTTCTCAGTAGGAGTAAAAGGAAAGAAAAGAAAAAATATCTCTTTGGTCTCTTCTTATAAATTTGGACTAGCTTTTCCACTATATCATTTTCTGTTATGAAATATGTACTGGATCAAATGGCCTCACCTCACATCCAATAATTAGTTTCACAGATTTTCTCATGAAATCAAATCATTTGGCTATTGCATACAAACAGTACAGCTATTTAAACGGTGCTCCAAAACTTTCCTCTTTCTGATGACTCCAGTAGAACTGTCCTGGTTTAAATAGTGTCTCTCTTACTCCCACTTGTCACCAATAAAAATGTGTCATTAAATAGAGGCTACCAGAATCATAGGAAGACTGTTGAATTCTTATGCTGGATATGGAACTCAGGGCCTTATGCAAGCTAAGTAAGTGCTGTACAACAGAGCCATACCCAAGCCCTGTCAATGCTGTCAATGAGAGTCAGTGGTATGATGAGGTCCATTTCATGTCAGTACTTAAAGTCCCAGTTCTTGGAGTCCTATGCTCACCATCTGGAAAGGGGCCTGGCTGCAGACCATCAGAGATGTGCTTCTTCCACAGACACCCTGATCTCTTGTGCAAGTCATCACATGGTGCTAGGGGTGTTCATGAAGCCCAGACTAGTGGCGGGAGCCCGTTCAGGATGTGACCCAGTGAGGTGTCCCTTTCAGCCACAGAATGGGATGCTGTGTAGGCAGTCCTCCAATAAGAGACTGTAAAACCCTTCCTCTCAAATTGTTTTCTAACCTATCTCTGATTTTAAAAGATTATTAATAATAGCCTGGGGTTATTAGCATAAAAGTACCACTGAAAGGGGAATAAATAATTCAGAATTGAGACAACAGAGTAATTATATCATCCATTTATGTTTCTTAAATAATGGAGGAATTCCTCAGATTATTTAGAGTCTGCTCTATCATCCTGCCTGTGTTGTTTGTGGTGAAATCCCCGGCACTATTTTATACCCAGGTCTCCTTCCAATGCACAGGGCTGGGCTTGGGTATCATTAGTTCTGGGGCTTGGTCAGTTATCTTTGCAGACTGTGTGCCCCTGATGTGGAAGAGGTATCCTCACTCAGGGAGTGCTCAGGGCCCAGGGGGTTACCTTCTAAGTGCAGCTTGCAGGGGCCCTACTCAAGCTTTGAGGTGCTGTGTGCGCAATCAAGCCTTGGAGCTGCCAATGGCTAAAATGAAGTTAAGCGTGAAAAGAAGAAAATACAAACTAGTCTCGTGCTCACTGACACACCTGCAAGTGGCTGACCCATCTTACCTGGGTCAGCAAGGAACAATGTTTGAGAGTCTAGAACCAGACATGAGCAGGACTTCAACAAGACACAGCAAGAGTACTCTACCAATAGAGAGTGTGACAGGAGAAATTTAATCAGACTTTCTTCATCACACTCTAGACAGATGCTGGGAGAATTTAGAGTAGAGAGTAATCTGTTTTTCATGTTGCTGAGATTAAACCTCAGAGTAAGGAGGAATTACGCACTTCAGGGATGGGGAACTTGAGCAGGAGGGAACTGGTCAGAGCAGGAGGATCCCAAGCCCACCCATACTTGGTCACTGTCTAGCTTTGTGCTTGAGGCTATGTGAGCTGCCCTCGGAACTTCTCTGGAATCTCCTCCTTTGAATGCTTTTAATATCTTCTCATTTGCTCAGAAGAAATATACATTTATATGTTCTACATATGCTTTAATTTGAAAAGGTATCTTTTTGCTTCTATCTAGCTGAATGTAGACACCCCTGTTTGGGAAGTAATTTCAAAATTACTGGCAAACTCATACTATTATCATTATGAGTCAAAATAGATAGATTTGACTCAGCGAGCAACTGACAAAGCTCATCTGTAACTCCAGGCCCTTATTAAATGACTTAGAACATCAGACAGAGAAAAGCAGTTTATCAGTTTTCCTAAACATATTAGATGCACCGACTACTTGTTAAGCATTCATCCAGTAAAATGATTTCTAATGAGCGAAGTGCCAATAGGAACATTTTTTTAAAATCATAGAATCATGTAACTCTAGCGAGATGGAAGCCTGTACATTATTTTACTCTAGGTCTGCACTCTGTGTGTAAGGGGTCACTGTCAGTGTCAGAGTTCTACCCCCTTTCCAAGTCCTTCCACACTCATGAAGCTTGACCCTGACAGTAATCTGTGGTATAGACATTTACCATCCCTCCAAGTCCCACCTCACTATTCAGGAAAGAATTCTTTACTTGCTGCTCTGACAATTGTAAGTCAGCAATGGTTTCCATAGGAATTTTGTCATTCTGTGCGGAGGGCCAAATGTGGGGCTTCCAGGAGCTGCCTGCTATCAGAACAACTCAGTGCCAATCTTCTCATTATAGAGGATTATGCTAATGTCTGTACTGTGTAGCACTTTGTGATTACAACTGCCTTTATACTTCCTAATGCTTTAATAGTGCATACAGAGCTTTAGAGTTTCTTAGCTCTCCTCTTCCTAGTCAGAGAGGGCTGTGACAGGCACCAGACAGTATGAAAGGGAGCACACACACACACTTCATGCTCAGGTGTCTATCAATTAGCTGTCACATTCAGCATTACATCTGTTCCTGAAGGCTACGACCAGAATCTGATATGCTGGCTAACACCTGGGTAGCAGAAAGGCAGTGGTGAACCATCCCACTCTGGCTAATATGCTAAACTGCATTTTCCAAAAAACTTTTGCTCTGATGAAATACCCCAAGCTGAGCTGGCTGCTGGTTACATTCATAGGAGATTAATTAAAATTAAATTCTAAACCTTTGGCAAAGCATCAAATATGTCCAGCTGAATCTCCCAAAGGGAGTTGTATAAGATAATGCAATATCTCATGGTGTGTCTCACCACGCTGGTTAGCTATATACATACATATATATTTTTTCTTCAGAAATTAAACTTTTTTCAGCAAATTGATTTGTGTTCATTTACTCACCCTCCAAAATCGTTTTAATCTGTTCACCCCAGGCAGCTTGGAGGCGTTCATCCCTGTGGAGGTAGGTACGCCCTTGTAGCTGCCAGGATGTCTGGTGGCTGAGCAATGAGATGCCTGGGGATTCTCACAGCAGGGACACTCCCTGGCTTTTAGTGCTGCTGCTTACCACAGTGTTTGCTGGCAGCCCAGAGCAGCCAATAGCCGAGCCGGATGCCTCAGCCTCTGGGAAGCAGGGAGCAGAGCTGCCCCACACAAGTGGAGGAGCCTCTGACTGGGTCCAGGGCTCAGTCTCCCCCAGGCACAATGGTGCTTTCTGAACAGCCCTGTCAGCCTCCTCCAGCAGATGGGTTTGGGGTCCTGGAATGGAGAGGATGCTCTGCTCTGACTCACTCATGCTCATCTCAGCTCAAAATTACCAGCCTGAAGCTGAGGGCCCTGGTGTCTGGCTGGCCCTGGCTCCAGAGTTGGATCTGACTGTGGACAGGTATGTGTTCCACATGCTGGGGGACAAGACTTTCTGTCCATGGCTGCTGGTTAACGCTACATGCGGACTTCCAAGTCAGTGAAGTAGGGATTTGGCCACGATCCACTTGTCTTTGTGCTGTTAGTGTAGACAGATATTTTGGCACAGTATTAAGCAGCTTTTAAGACATTAAAGAGTCAATGCACATTTTAGTACCTGTCAGGAAAAGGGGACAGACAGAGCGACAGAGCGACTGTCCCAGAGTTTTCTATACCACTTTGGTGACAGCCCTAGTTAGTATCCAGTGGCTCATTTCATGCCTGGGGCTTGAGCCCTGACTCTAGGCCAGACACTGGTGAGTTCCGGGCAGGTTTCAATTCCACACCCATGGTGTTATAGTTTGAACCTAGACTGCCCCTCCCCATTCTCATGTACTCAGAGGTGGAGCTTTTAAAAGGTGATTGGTTCCTGGGGATGTTATGCTCATCATTGGATTGATCCTCTGATGAAACCATAGCTGAACATGCTGTTAGGAGGTAGGGTCTGTTCAGAGCCGTCAGTCACTGGGGTGTGACCTAGCAGAGTCTATGTCCCCTCCTGGCTCCTCTCTTCTTTCCCTGCTTTTAGGTCATCACAACATGAACAGCTTCCCTCCACTATGTCCCTCTGTCCTGCTAAACCTCTAAAACCTGTGGCCCAAAATAAATCTCTCCTCCTTTGAGTTGTGGGTGTTGGGTGTTGTGTCCCAGCAAAGAGAATGCGACTGAGACGACACACGGGTTTTGCAGTCCCATGTTGCAGTAGCATTGTCATGTGCTGTTCCTCCCACGTGACTGTGAGACCTGGAAGTGATTTGCATAGTTCCAGATCCTCATCTGTTGCAGTGTGAGAACCACACAAGGACTCAGTCACTGAGGAAGGCAGAAAGGAAGGGAAGGAAGAGGGACGGTAGAGGGGAAGAGGAAGATGAAAGGAGGGACAGAAGGAAGGGAGGAAACAAAGAAGGAAGGAAGAAAGATACAAATAATGAATACTGAGGGAGCTGTGTGTACTTGGAGTGTTTGCAGCAATATCTTGGAAAAATAACTCCCCCAGAGTGCTTCTGTCTTTATAGAAATTTAGCAGGAAGTACTGGATATACTTAGATAGATACCTTTACTCCCATTCAGACTCTTCCACAAGACCAGATGCCTCATCTAAGCAATGCCTCCCCCCTCCACACACACACCCTCCTATTTGTCACTGTAGGAGATATGACACCCTGCATAGACAGAATCACTGAGAGTCACACAGAGGCAGTGGATGGACACTGGGCCCTGGAGGCTTTGTTGATATTGGTCTATTAAGCAGCAAGCCCTGCTCTGAGGAGGTGCTGCACAGGTGGGGAAAGGAAGTACCAGAGGCTTGAGAAAAATGGGCTAAATTAAACCAAAAGGGGAAAGAAGGAGGGATGGAGAGAAGAGAAGAGCATAAGAGCCCACAGAACCAGGAGGTTGGGGATGCAGGTGGATGTGTGGCAAATGCTCACACAGCTGTTAAGAGTCTGCATGGATGTAAATGCAGAAATTGGCGGCCTGAGCTTGATGGGCAGGTTCATGGCATCCTAGGGAGAGAAATCACTGGGAGGTTACTGTTTCAGAGTTAAAGGGAGGCACCTGTAGCCCGTAAGGAACGAGGAGTCTGAACACGGGAGACTGAGAACAATATTGAATTCTGAGTCTGAGAAAATATTGAGATGGGGCCAAAGAACACAAGCAAAATAGGCCTCCCGCACCGGAGTGTTCCTATTAGATTCACCCCTAAACACCTGGCCAGGAGTGTTCTCGATGCCACCTTTGAACGTAGTGAGGGCCAGGTGCTGGAGCATCGAGGGCCCAAGAGTCATGGTCAATGAAGACCACTTCCATGAACCTTAGGGCTGCAAACAGGCAGATATTATATTAATCATTATTCATAGTCCCTTAGGGTTGGGAGGAACCATGTGACTGGGTTCATGTGCTGTGACAGGAAGCATGCACTCCAGCTTTAGTAACTTGAACCGCCACAGTGAAGGACCCAGAGCTCTTGCTGTTTGGCAGCTGGCAGGGGTGGGGACAACTAGGGCAAAACCCCCTAGTGGACCACCATGGACATGTGACCAGAACAGTGAAGGATGTTTCCTCTTTGGGACTCACATACATTGGAATTGTTATCTCTTATCCTGAAGTTACAACTTATAAATAATTTTCTTAATTTGTTGTCTTGATAAGCAGCCAGTAAATAGCTCAAAGAAGGTGTGATGGTGTTTTGCAGTTTCCTAAGTAAGAATACAGGCTTGTTTGTGGCCCTTAATCCAGGCAGGACCACATTCTCTGACCCAAACACATGTAAGGCCAGAGAGTGAGGCAAGGATCTAAATGCTTATTACAAACTAGTATATATTGCTTTCTACAGTAAGCCTTGTCATGCAACCAGCCAGACATTTCTGCTGTGGGCATAAAGGAATATTCTGGGCTCAATGAACTTAGGTCCACCTCAGCTGAATGGAGAAGACAGGAGTCTCAAGGTGGTCATCCTGGCCTCTATTTAGGTCAGGAACACTGGAGACAGTGATATCTGAGGACCCATGGGCCCCAGAAAGCCTCTGAGCAGCCTATGGTAGGGTGTGGGGACTTCAGAGCCTCTTGGTCATGCCGTATCCCCACTTTTGTACAGTAGCTTGCTGTCCTCTTATCTGAAAGGCAGTGCATCAGTTCATATGAATGGGAAGCCAAGATAAAGAAATGGCAGTAATCTTAGGAGCTTAAAGGGTTCCTGGAATTTAGAAGCATTCACAAGCAGTTTTCGCAGGGTGTGTGCTAGTCTTTGGGAATTGAAACACATCAGCTGTGTGTGTTGTCTATTGATCATGTGGATGTGGAGACAGAGCAAGGCTGCTGGGGAAATTCAGCCCCATGTAAGAGAACCACAAGCAAAGCAGCATAGGGAACTCAGGATTGCTGGTGGCACTGGCTGAGGGTTCCAACCTGGCAGGAAGTCTTGTAGTTCTCTCTAAAGAACCTTGTAAGGAAGACCAATGGGACAAAGACCAAGAAGGACTGATGGATATTTAAATGATGGTTGATAAAAATAATGTGAACTTGAATTGATGTAATTTGGGGAGCTAGGCATGATGAACCCAAGCCTCAGAAAATACTCACTGAAAATGTGAGGAGGAAAATGCAGGTCTCTCACATTTTGCTTTGCAAAACATCAAAAAAAGACTTCAAAAGGATTCTATCATTACAATTTTTTTGCGGTCATTTGCTTTTCTCACCCCTGTCATTTAAAAATGGGAATTCGTGGCTCTTAGTATGTAAGGAATGGGGAAAGCTTCTGAAATTTTAAAAACATTCACATGAAATAAAATATTTGTGAATTTGCTGAATATTGTAATTTACATAACAATATATGGTTTAGTATATCCTGTACTTCCTCCCATTTCTGTATGAAAACAGGCCTGTCTCAACCTTTTCAAACAAAATCCTCTTATGAGGTTCTAAATCTTTTAAAGAAGTGGTTGGCAAACTAGAAATCATATCATTTTTAGCTTCAATTGTTTTAAATAACGCTAATGGTTTATTGATTTTTTTAAAAAAAGAAATGATGGCAGTGGCTGTCACTGAATTTCTGCTGTACTTCCCGAGTAGAAGCGTGTGTCAAAGTGACAGCCCAGTGTGTGCGGTGCTAAACTCACTGCCGCACGTGTTCTTACTACCCTTGAAAGAGACAAAAATGAGGTGAAATGAAGGCATCTCCCGTGGCAGGCCAGAGGTCTCTAGGGTAACCAGGACTTTAGTGCAGAGGCCCAGGAAGGCACAGTTGTTCCTACTGCCATCTCTGTGGACACAGGATGGACATTTGCATTTCAGGGACAACATTCATGCAATGACAGGTGTAAATCCCGAGACTGGGATTGTCAGGAATCGGCTGTAGAGGACTAATGCTGAGCCTTAGGGCTTGTCAGGGAAATACGCATCTCAAGACCATTCCCAAGCTGACTCTAGTGACCACCTCAGCGCTCTTGATTTTCCATCCACTCAACCTTGATTACGAGCACTATGCACAACCCTTTCGAAGGTCATTTTTGTCTTCCCCTATTCTGTATGTAATTCAGAGGTCCAAATGGAATTCTATCTCTTTATCATTTTTGGTACTGGGGATTGAACCCAGGACTACATCCCCAGCCCTTTCTTTTGCGGTTTTAAGACAAGGTCTTGCTAAATTGCCTGGGCTGGACTCAAATTTGCCATCCTCCTTCCTCTGCTTCCCAGAGTGCTAGGATTATAGAAACATGTCACCATACTCAGCATTCTTATTTTACTTTGAGTTATTAGAACTGGAGTACATGCTCTGTTCCAACAAGGTACTGGGAAAATCCACCCTATCTCCACTTGGCCCCCCTCCAGACCTCCTCCCAGGTCCCATGGGTGCTCTAGTTGGCACAGCTATTGAGCACCTGCTGTGGCTGCAGGAGGTATTTCAGCCTGTTCTGTTCCTTTGGGTGTGTTTACCCTGCTGCTTCTGTGCCATCCTGGGGCACAGAGCTCTTCCAAGGACTGGGCCCCAATTCTGGTTTCTGTCTGGAAGCATCACACCTATCCCTGCTACTGACAGACATCTCCCAGGCTGGGGGCTGTTTCTCCTCATTTGGCTTCCAAGGTCTCTCCCACGGCCCGGTCCCCAACTGACACCTTTAGCACTCACTGACAAGGGCTGACTCAGGGAGAAGCAGGATAATCAATGAGCAAGAAATCTTTCCAAACTGTAAAGTACTGCATTACATAAGCTGCATATTGCTAGATATAGCCCTACCTGGTATCTGCTCATGTCTGAGGCCTTATGCTCTGAGGTCCTGTTACTACTCCTGTCTCCCTGACAGAGAACTGAGTTAGAGATCCCAAGAACAGCTCAGCTTCTGCAGTTTCCCATTTGCATGACCTATAAAGCAATGATGTGATTGTCAGGGATGGGTATGAGAGCCAATTTGCTGTAGTTTTCTACCTTCCTGTGGTTTGTGGCTTTGTGGCAAGGGACTGAAAACAGGAGCCAAAATAAGTAAACAAGTAGAAGGTGGTCAGTGGCACAGCATTTTAACAGAGATGTGGTGGTCCTTGCAGGCTCCGCTGCACCCACCCAAGTTTGTTCCTTGGCTTCTCTAATTCCTGAGCAAACTTCAGGGGATGAGTTCTCAGTAGTAATTGCAGGGTGTTGTCTATGAAAAGCTAGAAATGACCTTGTGCCCTCAAGGCTCACTAAATAGAGGTGAACAAATCCCACCTTCTGCAGGGATTACCCATCATCTCAGGATCAGGACCTGGGTTTTGTTTGCTTCAAAGAGCACCAAGATTGGTGACTGAGAGGGCCCCCCCCGTGACAGGCAGGCTGGCTTGGGGAACAGGGGTGTGGGCCACATGCTGCTGTCTGGGCTCTGATAGTGACTATCAGAGTGTGGCCACCTCTCCCTTGTGGGCTCAGTCCTCTCACCAATCAAGTGGCAAAGGTGGTATCTTCTATATAAGGTACACCAACATTTGGTGTTATATCCATCACAGACTCACATCAGTGCTGGGCATTACTGCACACCAAAGTAGGATCCCTCTGCCCATGACAGTCCCCAAACCCTGGTGAGATTATGGGCATTGCTGTATATTTCAAAGTTGGAAGGAAGAGGGGTTCTTCTCTTAAAACCCCAACTGAATTATGCATATTAGAGATGATTCTTTTAAAAAGCACATAAAGGAACCAATGTCCCTTTGGGGTTACAGTGCCAGAATCACCTATTTCAGAAGGCATGAAGTGAAGCCAGGAGACAGTGGTCCCTCCCTGGCATTTCCCTGCACCTTTCTGTTCAATTCGCTGTGTAAGGTGCACTTCTGAGGAGGCAACTTGTCACTGAGTCCTGTCCCTTGGATGGTCAATTGAGGCCAAAAGCCATGGCAAGGTCCACAGAAGTCCCCCCTTCTGTGGGAAGGGGCCTCCACTCTGAGCCAGGACTGTTTCTGGAACTGGAACTGCCACCATCTTGTCTTAGTAGAGTTCAGGGGTCAAGGCTGTAGTGCAGCAGGGCTGGGCTTTCTGTTCAGGCCTAGAATGGGGAA
This sequence comes from Fukomys damarensis, assembly GCF_012274545.1. NCBI lineage: Eukaryota > Metazoa > Chordata > Mammalia > Rodentia > Bathyergidae > Fukomys > Fukomys damarensis. The sequence goes on from NW_022900928.1 coordinate 86,288,334, forward strand.
AATATGGGGCCACATTTCTTCCCAGAGTTCTGGGCAGAGCGTGCTTCCTTCTCTTTCTGTGGTGGCTTCTAGAAACTTCTGCAGTTTTCTTCCTCCAGTAGCTGCACACCACAGTTTCCTTTTCTTTGGACAGCTTTGAACTCTTTTCCTTTAGGATTTCATGACATGACACTGGGTCCACCAGACAACTTAAGACTATTTCCCAAACTCCATTCCTTTTGCAGGGTCCCTTTGGCCACACGTGCTCACATTCACAAGGTGACACCAAATGATAAAGAGGAGCCACAATGCTGCCTATGATGGTGGGGCTGGGATGCCATTTGGTGCAATAGGCAGTAGTATTAGGTGTAAAAGGGAATTTAGCATATATATTTTAGCTGGAAAATGACTTTATATTATGTAATATTAAACATAAATAAAATTAAATTAATGAGATTTTGCCCCATTGAACATTAATTCATCCAAGAGTCTCACCAGAGGCAAATGAATGACCCAAAGCTAGTGTTTCCTTATAATTTCAGGGGTTGGGAGTGGGAAGTAGCTGCCCAAACCTTCTTGGATAATTTACACCGACAGTGAGGGCAGAGCTGTAGCTACATGGCTAAAACCTTCAGTGGGCACAGCTGTGAGTGCCTTCACTCCTCGGTCACACTGACTGCTGTGCTGTCCCTGGGTAGATGGATGCGCTTATGGCCCAAGCCTGGTTTTCATGAAGATGTGGACTGAAGTAGGGACTCTGGAGGAGAGAGAGAAGAGAAGGGAGAGGAGAAAGGGGCCAGGGGAGGGCGGGCAGGAGAGGGAGAGCGAGAAGTCGGGAGGACATAAGGAGTGGGCACAGTAACGGAAAGGAATCAGACACAGCAGGTTAGACACTGCATAGTTTCTGTTAAATGAGGCACCCCGCATATAAGTATTTTAAAGAGCAAAATAAATGATAGATGATAGGAGGCAGGGAGAAAGGCCGCAGAGATGGGAAGAGGATCAAGAGATGGGGAAGACTGGAGGGAAAGGAAAAGGAAGAGGAAGAAAAAAATGATTAAGATGTAATGATTATGAATCACAAATAAATATGGAGTGGGGGAGGACCCAAAGGAGGGTAGAGGGCTGTGAGTGGCAGGAAGCAACAATCCCCACTCCCTGCAGGGAGGGACCAGTCAGTGAGATATACAAAAACAAGCGTTTTCTCCTGGCACAGCCTTTGATCTGCAGAGCCAGGCTTGCAGCGAGGAAGGAAGTTGGTAAGAGGAAAATTCTAAAGAGGATCTCCCAGCCTTGGTCCTCTCAGTTCGTGATATGACAGGGATGTCTCTTGGCGTGGAAGAACCCCAAGGGTCCCACGGAGCAGTCTCTGCCTCACACCAAGGCACTAGGCTCTGCAGTCAGGGTCACAAACGTGGATACACCTCGTTCTGCTGAGCACACATGTGTGAATGGTGGCAGCAAGGCACATGCTCTGTGCCACCATGTACTGTAGGGAGGCAGTGTGCCCACTTCTCCTGACTCCTTGGTGGCACTCACGATGATATCTCTTTCCTCCACAGGGAAAGGAAGTCAGAAGATAGGAAGAACCCAGGCTGAAAGTGCCGTGTCTGTCACCATCAACCCAAACAGCCCCCTGCTCATAACTGGCTTATCCTTCTCTCACTCAAAGAAACTATAAGCAGAAAAGAAGAAAAGGCCTATTTTTAAATTACTCTGATGACTAATATCTAGAATACACAACTCAAAAAATTATAATCCCCTCCCCAATAAAAGACCCAATGAAAAATAGTCAACTGAAACAGTTACTTCTATGAAGAAGAAGTACACATGGCCAGTAAATAAATGAAAAAATGTTCAATATCTCTAGTCATTAGAAAAATGAAAATCAAAACAACACTGAGATTCCATCTTACTACAGAAAGAATGGCTGTCATCAAGAAATCAAATAATAACAAATGCTGGCAACATGTCGGGGGAGAGGAACCTTTGTACATTGTTGGTGGGGGTGTAAATTAGTAAGATCACTACAGAAATCAGTGTGGACATTCCTCAAGAAACTAAAACTAGAAATTCCATTTGACCCAGCTATTTTCCTTCCAAAAGAGTTAAAGTCATCATTTCACAAAGATCCATGCGTGCCCACACTTATAACAGCATGACTCACAATAGCTAAATCTTGGAAGCAGCCTGTATACTCATCGACAGATGAATGGATAAAGAAAATGTGGTATTTGCATACAATGGAGTACTGCTCTGCCATAAAGGATAACCTTGAGTCATTTATAGGAGAACAGAGCCACCTGAGATCTTGAGATGTTAAGGGAAAAAAGTTAGACACACAAGATTAAGTGAGAAACCCAAAGTATAAACAAAAGAGCAAAATAAAAATAGAAAACTGGAAATAGGGAAATAGATCTTTGGCAAATGGGAAGGGAAACCAAAAGATGGAGGAAGGAGGAGGGAACATAGAAATAAGATGTTTCATGTACACATACCAACTGCCCACAATGAATATATTCTTTATGTATTGCAAACATGTAGTAATAAAATAAATAAGCCTATGAAGTATGACAAATACAATGTTAAAATTACAAAAGAATTAATAACAGTAAAAGATACATTCCCATGAATCTCCCTCAGAATCCTTGCTCATCTCTAACACACTATCCCATTGTGCTTGCCACTTGCAGCAGCTCTGGAAGTCTTCTTTCCTTAATGTCTTTAGTTGTGCTGTGGTGGCTGCCCCACTGTCCTCAATGGATTCAAAATATTTACCTTTCACGGTCATTTTGTCTTTGAGGAAGAGCTAGGAGTTACATGGTGCCAGATATAGTGAATACGGTGGATGAGGACACAGTGTCATACTTTTACAAGCCAGCCTTTCTGTTGGATGGTACTCAGAAACAGCGCTCACCATGTATTTGATCACCCCTTGTAAAGAGACTCAGGAAAAAGGGCTTCTAGAACAGCTCTGAGTACCTGCTGTTGCCCAGACATCCAGTCTCCTGCTGGAGGCCCTGTCGCAGTGGGCCCTGGAGAGGCTGGGCATTTACCAGGACAGGAATCCTGCTTCCTTTCTCTTCAGTGCAATAGCCAAAAATATAACAAAAGAAGAAAAGAGAAGTCAGGTACTTGCTCAGGGCCTCAGGTCCCTTCAGGACTTACTTAGAACCCTTTCTTTTATTTCCCTACTAAAGAACAACTGAGAATTAAAAATCCTGTCCATCTATTTCATTTAGACTTTTCTCAATCTCCACTCCTTATAATCAATGGCAAGTACTACATGAAGGCACAGTCAGAAGCTCTTTCTGTTAAACAAATATTTGTAATGTTATTGTTATTGGGGATAAATTAACCAGTCTTCCATTAGGCCCGGAAACAAACTCTAGTTGACAAAATTCCTCAGGAAAAAAAAAAAAAGAAAATTGTTACAATTTGAGATTCATTCCAACATAACCCACCAGGAAACTCATTTCGTCCTTACATTGTTTTTAAACGCGAAATGGCCCACTCTCGGATATAGATGTATAACAAATCAAATAGATTTTTTTTTTTACAAAGGCACACTTGTAAATAATGTTTTCTTTTAAAGTCTTCAATCTCGGTGGTCTCAAAATGTGGGAGAACAGTTACATTTGTCCCAATTCTACACACTTCGGGGTGGGGGGGGCAAGACTTTAGCTAGCACAAAAGGATCAGCAGCAAGGGATGCGTTTATATTCTGACAGGCAGACCTAGGAGGCCAGCAACCACCTGCAGAGATTGCAGCGGGAACAACTGTCACCACCTGCAAGGCTTTACCCTCCTTCCTACCGTGGCTCCTCAACTGACATGATGTTTTGTTTCATATCTAGAGATCTCCCCAAAACCTCATACACTCATAGGTGGGGCTTTGGGGAGGTGCTTGGATGATGAGGGCATGACACTCATCACTAGATTAGTCCCCTGATTAGTTTATAGCTAAATGTAATGTTGCGAGGTGGAGCTTGGTTGAAAGACATGGGACACTGGGGGTGTGGCTTAGAAGGGCTTCCTGGCCTCATGCCATGAGCTATTTCTCTTCTCTTTGATGCCTCTCTGCCATGCTGCCTTGAAGGCAGCCAACTATGGACTGAAACTTCTACAGACTGTGAGCCAAAATAAACTCATCCTCCTTCCATTTGTGGGTGTCAGGTAGTGTGTCCCAGAAATGAGTCTAAGACACATGGGCTCCTCAGTATTTCCCCATTTTTTTCATCAGCAATCTCACCAGTTAGAAAAAGTTTCTCTAGGGATCCTTATTACTCCTCCTTAGTAACTTCCTATTATATATTTGTTTACTTGCTCTTTATAAACTTGACAAACACAGGAAGCTTTATTTATGCCCACTGTACCCCACATCCTCTGGCACACAGTTGGTGCCCTTTAAACACCTATGACCTGAAAGGGGCATGGGTGGTGTGGTGTCAATTGGAAGTGGCTCATTGCGAGGAAGGTGCATCCTTTCCCTTAGAGTACAGGAATCAGGGAGTAGACCCGGGCTTCCCTTTGAGACACACAAGTTACCTGGTCCCCAGCTATATTTGTGGCCTGTGCTATTGCTGGAGTTAGTGGGGAAGTGTGAAAATAAATTATCAATGCCAAAGGTGCTCAGGAAAGAGAGCACCATCTCGGAGGCTCTGTGAGCATTAGAGGGGGCAGGGGTAGAGTATCTATTTCCAACTACAGATGCAGCTTATAGTTATAGATGTATAGCAAGGGAGGAGGGTAGGGAATGAGGAGGAAAGTTTCATTGTCACAGGTTTCGTGGGGACCCTTGCATCCTTTTGAGGACTAAACAGGAAGCAGTAGGCTGGAGAACGGTAGCCTCTTCTCATCAGCCTGGCCCAGGCCTATTCTGCATGAATTGTGGCCCGTGGAGGGACCTGGCCCAGAACTTGGAATCACATACTTCCTCTTTCCTTCCATCAGCATGCTCCACAACAGGTAGACCAGCAGGCTCTCTGAGGTGATCAATGTGTTTATTGTCTGTCTGTCTCTGTGTACAGCCTGGGTGAAACAGCTCATTTACTATATCGATCCTAAGCATCTTCTGGAGCAAGAATAAGAAGGCCTTCTGGGCTGTCCCTTCTCTCTGTCTGCACTCCTACTATCAGGCTTGGAACCCTCCTGTGCTGCTTTTCTTTTGATTCCAGTTTTAATGACAGGGGCTTCATCCCACCTAGACACAAGGCTCCCTGGTGTTCTCTTCAGCCACATGTCTGTGCCCAGGACCAGCCATTACCTCTGTAGACTCTTCTAGAAAGAAGCAGATTTGCTGGCTGAAAGAGGCTCCAAATGAGATTGGACAAAGTCCAGCAAGCAGCATTGGGAGTAAAGGTGCTGACAGGTGCAAGACAGGCTGTTCTGTCCCCAGTGAGGCACAACCAGCATTTGCTCCTGGCAGAGTGTGCTATACCCTGTAGATCACATCAATACAGGGGACATCAGGGCCTCTGTTGTGGGTCTGAGTCTGCGCTCTTCTAGTTAGTTATAGCCTCTCTGACTCCGACCACGCACTTAATACTACAAAGGCCTCAGTTTCCTCTTCTAGAAATAAATAGGATGGTAACTATCTGAAGATGTTTCATGGGGATCAAAGGAAATGATTTGTTCATTTATAAAATTAACAGTCATTAAATAAACTGAAAATCCAGGTTCTTCTTGCCAAGTCCACACACAGATAATGTCACAGAGCTTGCACAGGGGCTCAGATATTCCTAGAAGACAGCCATCATGCTTGTTTGGGTCACAGCCCTGGAAGGGTCTGCATTTACTGGGATGTGGGTCTCAGCAAGAGAGTGTGCCACCTGGGAAAACAGCAGGCATGAGTAGCTGGCCAGAGCCCCAGGAGGACAGTGACATTTGGAGGCTGCAAAATGCTTATGCAAAGAGTTTAGCTCCTCAAATCTCAAGGTCTGGCTTAAAATATGAAAGCATATCCAAGCAATCATCTATCCAGGGCAAAACGCATTGCCTCAGCAAATAAGTTCATGTTAAGAAATGGAAACACCGACTTAACACATTCTTAACGTAGCTTTGTTTGAGACTCGTCCAGTACCTACAGCCCTGCACTTATTCAGAAGCTTGGCATTAATGTGAGCAGCTTCCTAGAAAATGCCGCTTGCTAGTTTTTCTGTGCAGCCCAACTCTAAAGTCTAAGAGGGTTTCTTTTAAGGCATTTAGTTTTCATCAAACTGCCACTCTACCCTCAATAGCTTACATACCGCTCTTGCACATTTTCCATTTGCTAGTTACCTGGCATGCCCAATTGTGGGCAAGATGTGCCCTCCTGTTTGGTGGTTTTCCTGATGAATGTATCCATGCTGTGGACAGACACAGGGTGCATGGGCAGAGATGCCCTCACCCAAATCTGACCAGGAGCTCCCCCCCTACCTACCATGGGGCCAACTTGTTATAAACTTGCGGTAGAGAAGGTACTACCTCTGCTTCTGGGCCCCACATGCCCAGCACAGGGCTGGAGTTTGAATGGACACTTAATAGATCTTGTCTGCTTGGGGAGGGGTGAGCAAGGCTGCCCTCAAAGACAGTCACCTCTTCTTAAATGTTGTATACAGAGATACTTCCTTCCTATGCAAATCTGAGAGTAGAAAATGGTTCTCTCTTCTCTAGTTACCCATGTGCAACGCCACCCCTGGGCAGCGGTCCTGCTGGCCTGGTAGAGAGGGTCTCATGCTGGACCATAGGAGAGGGTCCTGTGAATTATCACAAGGTCTCTAACAAGCTGTGCTTCTTGCCCAGGGCCCATCCTTCTTCCCCTTTCACCCTCTGTGGAAACCCCTGGCAGTCCAGCTGGAGGTACTCCAGATCAGGTTCAAAAGGGATACAGGCTCTCAGATTTCTCCAGCTAGTAGTACAAGAAGCAGAAAAGCTGAGAACGGGAGACCTCTAACCTTGAGGCAGCCTGACTTCCTGGAAAGCCATTGAGAAGTAGAAGTATGAGCTTCACTTTGACATACATGTTCCACATGCAGCCGTGTTTGGGGTATGTACACTGCCCTCTCAATGAGACTGCTCTCTGCACGGTAGGGACTTCCTGAAGAAATCCTTTCCTTTTGTATGTAAAAACTCACCTGTCTCCCAGCTTGATGGGTCTGCCAAGGCTACAAAAAGTGGCATAGGCCCAACCTTAGCAAGCTTTCCCAAGCAAAGACACAACACAGGCCTGTAATCCTGACACTCAGAGGCTGAGAAATAAGGATTGCAAGTCTGAGTCCAGCCTGGACAATTTAGCAACTCGGCCAGACCTTGTCTCAAAATAAATAGGAAAGGCTGGGGATGCAGCTCATTACAAAAGCCTGGTGTTCCCTCCCCAGCACTGTCTCTGTTCTCTGCCTGCTTCACCTTCCTTTCTCACAGGGCCTCAGTGCCCCCGTTCAGCACCTGAGTCCCAGATCCACGCTAGCTCCCAAGCCTGGGCCCTGATGCCTCTGACAGGGGTGCATGATGGGGGAAGCCCTGGGAGGCTCCCAGAGAGAGAGTGAGAGAGAGAGAGAGAGAGAGAGAGAGAGAGAGAGAG